>NW_024081115.1:917367-1498395 GCF_003009895.1 Hyaena hyaena
AAAGTGAAAAAAAAAAACATATGAAAGTTTTTGGTAAAATTTTTGAGGAATATTTAAAGTGCTCATCAGTTACACAAAAATGACTATTAACTGGCTAGTAACTAGTAACTTCATCTCGTGGTAGTGGTCCTATTTCACATGCATTATCCCATTTAGTCCTCAAGACGGCTCATTGTAAAGAATAATGTGGAAGGAGGTATATAGTGACTAAATAACTTGCCAATGATCCCAGAGATACTAGAAAATGGTGTAGAATTCCAACCTAAAGTACATCTCAATCCCGAGTTTTTCATCCTTAGTCTAGACTATAATTGTTTAAAAGATACTACATTAAGGTCTATACCATTGAGGAACTTTATAGAGCTGGGTAAAATGCATCCAAATCCCAGGTTAGACAGAGCAATTCAATTCAATAATTTCTACTTTGAAAATATTTGTAGGACATTACATTTTTCTATATAATAATGACTCCATCTCTTTCTATATAAAGGTTAAAACCCCTTAAAAACAGGGGCACCTGAGGGGCGCCTGGGTGGCTTAGTTGGTTAAGCGTCCGACTTTCGCTTAGGTCATGATCTCGCGGTTTGTGGGTTCGAGCCCCGCGTCGGGCTCTGTGCTGACTGCCAGCTCAGAGCCTGGAGCCTGTTTCAGAGCCTGTGTCTCCCTCTCTCTCTGACCCTCCCCTGCTCACGCTGTCTCTCTCTCTCTCCTAGAAATAAATAAAACATTAAAAAATTTTTTTAAAAAACCCTTAAAAACAAGCAGGGCTCTAGAATAAGAAGATTATGGTAAATTCAGTTAATGATGTTTGCCTCGGGGAATCCTAGGGAAGGAAAGAGTGTATTTTGCAGAGAATGCAGCTTGATGAGGAGAGAGAGAAAAGAGAGGGAAAGTTCCTGCAGTGTCCTTGCTAACAGTGTTGCAATATTTTACTACCTGGGCAGAAGCCCTACAAAGGGGATGAGAAAAGAGACAAATAATGACATTCCAGACAGGAGGAGGGATATTTAGTGAAGTGCAGACGTAAGTTTAAAAAACTCAAAAAGCTGGAATTGGATGAGACTGAGAGAGCTTGGAGCCTAGTGTTTGAAGTGAAAAATGTCTGATTAAGGAATTTTTTAATATATTGTCTGGAGAGGAAAAAACGAGTTAAATCCAAACACAAAAGCGAATGCTGTGTGTCCACGATGGCGGCCAATGGTAAGGTCAGAAGGCGTTGGGTCCTGCCAACAATCACTTCCATATGACAGCCAGTGCTCATCCTTACTACCCATCACCCATTTAGCCCATCCTCCGTCCACCTCCCCTGGAACAATCCTTAGTTTGTTCTCTATATTTAAGAAATTCTTATGGTTTGCCTAACTCTCTCTTTCTTTTCTTTTTTTTGCTCTCTCCTATGTTCATCTATTTTGTTTCTTAAATTCTACATATGAGTGAAATCATATTGGTATTTGTCATTCTCTGAATGACTTATCTTGCTTAGCATAATACACTCTAGCTCCAGCCATGTAATTGCAAATGGTAAGATTTCATTCTTTTGGATGGCTGAGAAATATTTTATTATATATGAATATATTCATTCATTATATATGAATATATATATGAGGTATATATATCTCACATCTTCATCCATTCACCAGTCAATGGACATTTGACCCTTTTCTATAGTTTGGCTATTGTTGGTAATGTTGCTATAAACATCGGGGCTCACGTGCCCCTTCGAATCAGTATTTTGTATCCTTTGAGTAAAAGTTAGTAGTGCAATTGCTGGGTCATAGGATAGTTCTAATGCAACTTTTTAAAAATTTTTTAAAAATATTTATTTTTGAGAGAGAGAGAGAGACAGACAGACAGAGCACGAGCAGAGGAGGGGGCCGAGAGAGAGGGAGACACAGAATCTGAAGCAGGGTCCAGGCTCTGAGCTGACAGCACAGAGCCTGACATGGGGCTCGAATCCACAGACCACAAGATCATGATCTCAGCTGAAGTTGGATCCTTAACCGACTGAGCCACCCAGGCTCCCCTATAATGCAACTTTTGATGTGTTCTAGTCATATGTATTGACCTCATGAGAAAAAAAAATGTTTTTGGTCATCTATTGAGAAGAAAACAATTTAACCTTAATAAGGACTTTTCCCCCCTCGTATTACTGAATCTTTACTCCTCAATACTTAATTCTAAATAAGCTCGAATCTTCAATAAATATTTTCCTTTATAAAAGTAGAATGTTTGATTTACCTTATCAAACATTTTGGTTCCAGGTTGAAATTACACGCGCACACACAGACACACACCCACACACACTTAACAAAATAAACAGGGAATATTCAACCCCTGATGGCAGTTACATCCAGTTTCAAGTGAAGACAGCTGCAGCAGTCCGGTTTACTAGATTGTCCTGTTTAATCATTGCTAATACCACTCTTGAAAAACTCATCCTTCCAAGGTTCAGTTAAGAAAGTAAAAAAGAATTGGAAAATTTATTCTGAGCCCTTGAAAGAGCATTGATTCACTCAGTTACTGCTCATCCAAAATGCTAACTGGCACTGACCTAACTTGTGACAGGTAGCATCAGATAAAGAGGAATATTGGCACTTAAATTGTATGTAAGTGAGTTCACACCAGTCATCCTTGCTGTAGAGGGAATTATTTTCCAGGTTTTTGGTGTTAAGAATTCTGTTAATCTGATCTAAAATTTAAAGATTTCAGGGACTCAGGTATGTTAATAAAACTCATAAGGTAACAATGTCAGTATCATTGTGTTGTGCCCGATTCACAAGTCCCCTGAGACTCCCAAGGAGCCGACACCGATGCAAGTACAAAAGGGTCTTTATTACAAGTTCGAGCAGGGGCTCACCCGCCTACCAGTGTAGTGGCAGAAGGTGAAGCCAAGAACAATAGCGAACAGGGTTTTTAAGGAGTAAGGGATGGGGGTGTTACAGTACACATAGCATCATCACATAAAAGTCTGGGCGCCTGGGTGGCTCAGTTGGTTAAGTGTCCAACTTCAGCTCAGGTCATGATCTCATGGTGCATGGGTTCAAGCCCAGCATCGGGCTCTGTGCTGACAGCTAGCTCAGAGCCTGGAGCCTGTTTTAGATTCTATGTCTCCCGTCTCTCTCTGGCCCTCCCCTGCTCATGCTGTATCTCTCTCTCTCTCAGATATAAATAAAAAAAACATTAAAAATATAAAAGCCAACAGTTATGAGATACATGAAAGACATGCAATTTGAAATAAGGACAAAATTATAATATTGATGATAAGAATTTTTGATGAAAAAGCTTAAGAATGGACTTCAAATGGCCAGATTATGAGGGGATTTGTATGAGGAAATTAATGTTCCCCAACGGGGTCAAATGGCAAATGTAGAAATGGCTCTCAGTTGTAAGGTTGGCCAGATACCATGTTGTGTGATGCCTATTAAGGCTCCTTACTGGTGCTTCTTCATGGGCTCGTGAACAAGATAGTTTTAGTGAAAGAGAGAGAAAATATATATAAACTTAAGTGCATCGACTTTCCCTCAACAAGGTTGAAATGGTTAACACCACTACGGAGTCCCAATCTGCAAAGAGTAGGGACAAAGCTGAGACCTCAATAAAGCACCACGTGTTTCAGCCAGATGAGGGCAAGTTGTTCATATTAGATGAAAGGAAAAAGTTTTCCTTCAGGAAGAAAAGAAAGTGTTGTGTCTCTTCAAGAGTTGCTTATTCTAGATATAAGATTGCTTACCTTGACCACAATCAGCCAGCGTCATGACACCGAGAATAATTGAATGCCTTATTCACCATCAACAGTGTCTCACACAATTCTTCTGAATAAAGAGCTTATTTTATAAAGAAATACAAGAGATAATCAGCTCACAACCATGGGGTTCATTGATATTATCCTGCCCCTGTTAGCTAGAAACACCTCAGCTAAATATGATGAACAAATCTATTGAATACTGAGTTTGTGCAAGGTTGTGTGCTATTCTAGGAGACACAGTAAATGCTCTGAACAAGCAACTGGTAATCGGAACTATTTCTCTCAGAGCCGATCTCATGGGCCTAGAAGCCAAAGGTTGGATGTAGGAAGTGTCCCCTATGATACTGTGCCTCGATCATAACAGTTTTGCTTTTTATCCTGTAAATCTGGGCTCAGTTGCAAGAAAAAAAAAAATGGTTCCACTGGAGGATATACAATAGTTGCATTAACTGGAGATTAAGCCTGCCACCTGGCCATCGCGGCTCCTTGTGTCCCTGAGCCAATAGGTACAGCAAGGTAGTTACTATGTTGACCAATTATTACCTCTGGTTATAGAGGAGAAATTGGATTGCCACCACACAATGGGTGCTGGGAAAAGTATGAAGACACCTTCTGGGAGTACTTGTAATATGTCCAGCCTAGTGGCAAATATATATGATGGAAGCCTACGGCAATCCAGTACCCCAGTACCGGGACCACTTTGGGCTTAGATCGTTTAAGAGTTAAAGAACTGGGCCACTCCACAATGAAAGATCCTCAAACAATTGTGATGCAGACTAGAGTCGAGAGAATGGAGGCTGGTTGTGGAGGAGTGATGTTATACACACTACTTACCCTCTCTTGACCAGTAGCAGAAACAAAGACTATACCTACCACCCACATTTCCTTCCTTGCTTTGACAAACATGTACTTTCATTTATTCATAAATTTCTCTGCATCTACTGTGTTACTGAGGATGTTCCCAGGTAGCAAACGTACAGCCTGGAGCAGAACAAAGCCCCACCCGCCCCCCACACACCAGTGACACTTGATATTAGTGGGACTGACAAACAATAGCTGACCAAACACATGGGTACAGAACGTACTGTCAGATATGTGCCACAAAAATGTTTTTCACTGATTTTGTGTCTCTGCGTAATTGTTCCTTAAGTAGTCTTATTAGTCAGAAAATACTTTTTAAGGAGTTGGGCTGATTCACCAGGAAGCATATGTAAATACACGTGCGTGCGCGCGTGCGCGCGCACACACACACACACACCCCACTTACACGACACTTTAATGATTTGTCTTAAGAAGTAAATAATTTCAATCATTTGGTGCCTTGTCTCAAACTCTTTAGGAAGCCATTCTCAGCCAACCAGACAATAAGGAAGCCATCAATCTGCAGTAATGAAGAAACTCATTACATAATTCATTTTATTTTATGCTCCTATAATCAGTCTTCTCTGAAAAGCCATTAAGATTTAATCCAAAAATTCATTCCCAAAGAAAGGTCAAGGGACTTCAGAGCACAGAAAACCACAAGGTTAACATTAAGGAAATACATCGTCTCTGAAAGGTTGAGCTTTGTTGTTTTGGCATCTCAGATCTCCCTTGTGTCAGCCCAGAAAGGGGCCCTCGGGGTTGCATACACGCTGCACCAAACCATTGTACTTGTAAATGCCAATAAATCTCCATGGACTTCTCCAGTTTAACTTCTGAATTGAACAGTTTTCCACCCCTCCTCCCCATGTCCATCTCTGTTCATTGGTCTCTTTGTTACAGCACCTTAAGAATACCAGGGTAAAGCATGTACATTGCTTCTGTGTTCCAGGAAGCTATTTTCAAAAGCAAAACGTTTGGTATACTTAGGCAAAGTGAAATCTCACAGCATATTGCCTTAAATCTCTTCTGTACAACAGGAAGCATCATTTTATTGAGTTTAGTAGGATTTTTGGCAAACAAATGTAATCTGAGGAACTGTGTTAAATCTACTTTTGTTATTCATTTCCATTAATTAAAAAATAATGTTTATTTATTTTTGAGAAAGAGAGAGACAGAGTGTGAGCAGAGGAGAGGCAGAGAGAAAGGGAGACAGAATCCAAAACAGGCTCCAGGCTGTGAGCTGTCAGCACAGAGTCCGATGTGGGGCTCGAACTCACAGACCGTGAGTTGGACACTTAACTGACTGAGCCACCCAGGTGCCCCTTTTTTCCGTTTATTTTTAAACTCAAGGTCTATACTTATGGAGGAATAAACCATAAACAGTAAAGAATGGGGCGCCTGGGTGGCTCAGTCGGTTGAGCCTCCGACTTCAGCTCAGGTCATGATCTCACCACTCATGGGTTCGAGCCCTGCATCGGGCTCTGTGCTGACAGCTCAGAGCCTGGAGCCTGCTTCTGCTTCTGTCTTCCTGTCTCTCCGTCCCTCCCCTGCTAGCTCTTTGTCTGCCTGTCTCTCAAAATAAATAAACATTAAAAAAATTAAAGAAAAAAAGAATAATCTCTGAGTCTGACAGTGCATGAGAAAATCCATGTTAATCTTTTTGGTAAATTTTCCTTTCCTTTTTTTGGGGGGGGGGAGGTGTCCGATTTCAACCTTCTCTTTCTAAAGAAGAGAAGACAATGGGAAACAACTTTCACTTCTAATTAACTATACAAAAGCAATGATCTTCTGTAGGATAGGAATTTCTCACAATAGTCTTCAATTATTTTGGCCAAGAATAGAGTTTTGAATCATCACTCAGAATATAATGAAGAGCAAGTAATTTCAGCTGGGCATTTTTAAAACTTCATTTAATTTTAATTCCAGGACAGATAACATACGGTGTTACATTAGTTTCAGGTGTATTATGCACTGATTCAACAATTCCATACATCACCCAGTGCTAACTGAACTCCTCTGATGATAAAATGACCCAGTACAGACCCAGCCACTAGAGGGCGCTACAAAACGCAATACCGTAACTGCAGACTAGCACAGTTTACTGTCCTGTTGTTTCTCCCTGTATCCTTGCCATGACTTTTTGGTTTTAATTCAAGATAAGTTTGTTTTATATTTCATATCCAAGTTCCTATCGTGATCATCTTAGTGTATATCAGAGGCAGTGCAGGGTCTGGAGGAGAATTTTAGGATTGTTGAGGCTTAGATGGGAAGCCAGCAGTACTGTCCTTCAGTAAAATTAGAACAGTTATCTTCTCTTATCAAAATCTGTGCCATTTCCCCTTCTCTCTGTCTGACCCCTTCCATTCAACAGTAAACCATCGCCTCCTTTGTCTTCCTCCCACTATCGCAAATCTTATTGAAGTCTCCACGCTCAGATCTCCGCTTCAATGTTACTCCATATTCTGGGGCGCCTGGGTGGCTCAGTCGGTTAAGCATCTGACTTCGGCTCAGGTTGTGATCTCACGGTTCGTGAGTTCGAGCCCAGGTCGGGCTCTGTGCTGCCAACTCAGAGCCTGGCGCCTGCTTCGGATTCTGTGTCTCCTGTCTCTCTGCCCCTCCCCCACATGTGCTCTGTCTCTCTGAAATAATAAATAAATAAACCTTATAAAAAATACTCCATATTCTACTCTTTACTGAATCAGGAAAAGAAGTAATTCAACAAATTATGTACAGAAAAGTATATAGCTAAGTTGCATTTCATTAAAATGTGAAATAGTTTTAGTCACAGCAGATGGTTAGATTTGTAATAATAAGCTATTATTATTTAAAGAATTATTGGGGCCCCTGGGTGGCTCAGTCATTTGAGCGTCTGATTTCGGCTCAGGTCATGAAGTCACGGTTTGTGGGTTCGAGCCCCGGGTCCGGCTCTGTGCTGCCAGCTAGCTCAGAGCCTGGAGTCTGTTTCAGATTCTGTGTCTCCCTCTTTCTCTGACCCTCCCCTGCTCATACTGTCTCTCTCTCTCTCTGAAAAATAAATAAAAACATTTTTTAAAAAAAAGAATTATTTCACAGAATGAGAAAAATATTTTGAAGCATGAGAACTTTTCCATACACCTTAAGTCGGAAATATTGGCTGTAAATTCCTTCACTTCTAAGTAAATTCAATTTAGTTCAAAAGCATGAAAGGATCTTATATTTATTGAACACTCACTGGATACCAGACCATGCACATCCATTACTTCTGAATTTTTAAAATGACAGAGTAGGTAGGAATCTCAATCTATATGCTCCAGTGTGTGCAAGAAATAGGAATTTCTTCCTTTTTGATACCTCGGGGAGCCTGGGTGGCTCAGTTGGTTAGGCGTCCGACTTCGGCTCAGGTCATAATCTCACAGTTGGTGTGTTTGAGCCCCACATCGGGCTCTGTGCTGACAGCTCAGAGCCTGGAGCCTACTTCGGATTCTGTGTCTCTCTCTCTGCTCCTCCCCCACTCACACTCTGTATCTCTCTCTGTCTCTCAAGAATAAAAATAAACGTCAATAAATAAATAAGTAAAAAAAATAAATAAAATTTCATTTTATTTTAGATGTCCAACCTTTATCTATCACTGATGAGCCGTACTGCTGAGAAATTCACTGTGCTTCTCCATGTTTGATTTTTACTCAGGTCCCAAGGTCTCTTCAAAGCCATAGAATTGGGTACTGGAGAGCCACCTAACGTTACCCAAAGACACCCAGTCCTACCAAGTCTTGAATTTCCCCATTGCCTTGATGTTCTCTCTAGGCCACTATTGGGAAAGAGAAAACTTTGGTGGGACTGGAAACATCTGTACTACATTGCATTCTCCCAAAGTGCCCCACATGGGCACTTTTGCTTAGGGGTTCCGCCATTACCAGGATAGAGAAGAAGGAGCCCAGATGCTTGGGTAAATTCACTGACCTCTCTCTCTTCTTCCCTTCCTAGTTTCAGGAACATCCACCTTTTTGCCTCTGACTTCGCAATATCACTCCTGCTCATTACCTACCCCCAATAGCCTGCAAAATGTCTTTCAACGAGTTAGGCCTGTAGTAAGGCCCAGGAAAAGTCATGGAATCCAAGTGATTCTTCTTTATAACCTGGCTAAATCAAAGAGACACGCATTATGAAAATGCACTGTCTGTTTGAAGTGCCTGAGAGGGCACAGAGAACTCAGGCTTGTCCAGGGTGACATAAGGGATTGACTGTGTCTCCCTAAATTCACCTGGTACCAAAAAGAAACATCTGGAAAGTGCAAGACACATTTGAAATATGTGTGTGTGTGTATGTATATGCATGTATATATATGTGTATGTATTTATATACATATTACATACTGTTCTCCTTTCTCCTTGGCTTTTCTTACACTATCTGGTAGAAAAGCTTGCCAGTTCACTTTATTGTGATTTCTTCCTGGTGTTTAGTGCCGGTTCCTTTTTATTTCATCTCTATGTTTGGGGATCCTCAAGGCTCAGTCTTCACCCTATTTTCTTCTCTGTCTTGTAATTTCACTACCCCATGATTTACAATATGCCACACAAGGGAGACTGGGTGGCTCAGTCACTTGAACGTCCAACTACTGACTCAGGTCATGAATTCAAGACCCGCATCAGGCTCACTGCTGTCAGCCCAGAGCCTGCTTCAGATGCTCTGTTCCCCTCTCTGTCTGCCCCTCCCCTTCTGGCACACTTTCTTTCAAAAATAAACAAACATTAAAAAAAATAAAATAAAATATTAGACACATTCTCACAACTTCTAATGTTTCTCTCTCAGATGCTCCCTCTAAGATCCAGTTTAACATACAATTGCTTACCTATTATTTCCGAAGTAATTCTCCAAGACACTTTGAGTTAAATCCTTGGTACATCTCCTCCCAAATCTTTCCTCCCTATATTCCAAACCTCTCTTGTCCCTGACTCTTCCCTTTCTTCATCTCTCACATTGAATTACTCAGATCCTTAATCTGTGTCCTAAAATACAACTCAAATCCAGGCAATATTTTTTATCTTCATGAAAGCTGGGATTTGAATGCCTATTCTCTGCCAGTGGGACCCCAGAGAATGGAAGAGTTGGCAAGTACCTAGTAGTTGTTTTATAAATATTTTTTGAATTAATGAATGAGTGAATTCAAGCAGTAAATACACTGATTATGCTAGAAAAACAGTCTTCCAGAGTTTTTCATATTTTTAGCTTTCCTATTAGACTTCTGGATTGAATAAGAGTTCTTCCTGGTTTTAAAAACTTATTTATACACCTGTAGAAAATAGATTATTTATTATCTATCTATGAATTAAAACTGGCGTTTCCATTGAGGAACTAGTAAAATAAATATTCATTCCTTTATCAAATATTTTTTGACATTAAATATGCATAAATCCAAAACAATAAAAGACCATTCTTTGAATGTCATGGAATTCCAGCTGTTTATTTAATCCTTCTTTTGATTTCACTCTTCCCATTGACAGAAAGATGTGGTACATTATATGTGACACTGACCTAATTGATGAGACTAGATTAGGGAGTGGGCCAAATTGGGGTCAGTTGAGATTTTCATTCTAAAAAAAGAACTTTCTTGTTAGATTTAACCAATTTTTCAAAGATTTAACATCTGAAATGGCCCTTCTGTAACTTCCCTAAAATACACAGTATACTTTGCTTGCATTATAAATATTTTCAGCAATATGGAATTTAAGAGACGTGGTATTATTCTTACACCACTATAAAAATGAAATCCAGAAAATAACTTTGAGAGGATATGTCTATGTAAATTTGGATACAAGGTTTTTTGTTTGTTTCTTTGCTTCTTAACAACTTGAGCTGGACACCACAATTCGATATTTAAATTTCAGCCATTAAATGGGATAGAAAGGTTTTCTTTCAATTTCATTTCATTTTTTTCATTCAACACACATATATATGTGTATAGAAATATAATATATTTACATATATGTATATTATGTATACACATATTTATTTATTTATTTAAATTAAATTTAGTTAACACAGCGTAGTCTTGGGCTCAGGAGTAGAACCCAGCAATTCATCTCTTACAGATGACACCCAGTGCTCATCCCAAAAGTGTCCTTATTAATGCTCATCACCCATTTAACTCCTTGTCCCCCACTCATTCTCTATATTTAAGAGTCTTGTATGGTTTGCCTCCCTCTCTCTTTTTATCTTATTTTTCCTTCCCATCCTCTATGTTTATCTGTTGTGTTTCTCAAATACTACATATGAGTGAAATTGTATGATATTTATCTTTCTCTGTCTTATTTTGTTTAGTGTAATACATTCTAGTTCCATCCATGTGGTTGCAAACGGCAAGGTATCATTTTTTTCATCTCCAAGTAGTATTCCATTGTGTGTGTACACACACACACAGACACGCACGCACACACACACACACACACACACACACATATATATACACACACACCACATATTTATCCATTCATCAATCGATGGACCTTTGGGCTCTTTCTATAATTTCGTTACTGTAGATAGTGCTGCTTTTAACATTGGGGGTGCAATTGCCCCTTTGAATCAGCATTTTTGTATCCTTTCAATAAATACCTAGTAGTGCAATTGCTGGGTTGTAGGGTAGTTCTATTTTTAATTCTAGTTTGCATTCCCACCAACAATGCAAGAGGGTTCTCCTTTCTCTGTATCTTTGCCAACATCTGTTGTTTCCTGAATTGTTAATTTTAGCCATTCTGACAGGAGTGAGGTAGTATCTCATTGTGGTTTTGATTTGTATTTCCCTGATGATCAGTGATGTTGAGCATCCTTTTATGTGTCTTTTAGCCAGCTGGATGTCTTCTTTGGAAAAGTATCTGCTCATGTCTTCTGCCCATTTCCTAACTGGATTATTTGTTTTTTGGGTCTTGAGTTTGATAAGTTCTTTATAGATTTTGGATACTAATCCTTTATCTGATATATCATTTGCACATATCTTCTCTCATTCTGTCAGTTTCCCTTTAGGTTTGTTGATTGATTCTTTCACTGTGCAGAAGCTTTTTATCTTGATGAGGTCCTAATAGTTCATTTTTGCTTTTGTTTTCCTTGCCTTCAGAGATGTGTTGAGTAGTTGCTGTGGCCAAGGTCAAAGAGGTTGCTGTCTGTTTTCTCCTGTAGGATTTTGATGGTTTCTTCTGTTCACATTTAGGTCTTTCATCCATTTTGAGTTTGTTTTTGTGTATGGTGTAAGAAAGTGGGCCAGGTTCAGTTTTCTGCATGTCGCTGTCCAGTTTTCCCAACACCATTTGCCGAAGAGACTCTTTTCTCCATTGGATATTCCTTCCTGCTTTGTCAAAGATCAGTTGGCCATACATTTGTTGGTTTATTTCTGGGTTCTCTATCCTGTTCCATTGATCTGTGTGTCTGTTTTGGTGCCGGTACTATACTGTCTTGATGATTACAGCTTTGTAATATGGCTTGAAGTCCGGGATTGTGATGCCGCCAGCTTTGGTTTTCTTTTTCAACATTACTTTGGCTATTCAGGGTCTTTTCCGGTTTCATACAAATTTTAGAGTTGTCTGTTCTATTCTGTGAAAAATGCCGGTGTTATTTTGATAGGGATTGCATTGAATGTGTAGATTGCTTTGGGTAGTATCGACATTTTAACAATATTTCTTCTTCCAGTCCATGAGCATGAAATGTTTTTCCATTTCTTTGTGTCTTTTCCAATTTCTTTCATAAGCTTTCTTTAATTTTCTGCATATAGATATTTTACCTCTTTGGTTATGTTTATTCCTAAGTATCTTATGGTTTTTGATGCAATTATAAATGAGACTGATTCCTTGATTTCTCTTTCTGCTGCATCATTATTGGTGTATAGAAATGCAAGAGATTTCTGTACATTGATTTTATATCCTGCGACTTTGCTGAATTGGTGTATCAGTTCTTGTAGTTTTTGGTGGAATCTTTCGGGTTTTCCACATAGAGTATCATGTCATCTGAGAAGAGTGAAAATCTGATTTCTTCCTTGCCAATTTGGATGCCTTTACTTTCTTTGTGTTGTCTGACTTCCAGTAGTATGTTGAACAACAGTGGTGAGAGTGGACATCCCTGTCATGCTCCTGATCTCAGGGGGAAAGCTCTCAGTTTTTTCTTATTGAGGATGATATTATCTGTGGGCCTTTCATATACAGCTTTTATGATGGTAAGGTATGTTCCTTCTATCCCTACTTTCTTGAGGGTTTTTATTAAGAAAGGATGCTGTATTTTGTCAAATGCTTTCTCTGCACTTATTGAAAGGATCATATTGCTCTTATCCCTTCTTTAATTAATGTGGTGTATTACGTTGATTGATTGGTGAATATTGAGGGAGCCCTGCAGCCCAGGAATAAATCCCTCTTGATCATTGTGTATAATTCTTTTAATGTACTGTTGAACTTGATTTGCTAGCATCTTCTTGACAATTTTTGCATCCATTTCATCAGGGGTATTGGCCTGGAATTCTCCTTTTTTCATGGGGTCTTTGTCTAGTTTTGGAATCAAGGTCATGCTGGCTTCATAGAATGAGTTTGGAAGCTTTCCTTCCACTTTTATTTTTTGGAAAAGTTTGAGGAGAATAGGTTTTAACTCTTCCTTAACTATCTGGTAGAATTCCCCTGGGAAGCCATCTGGCCCAGGACCCTTATTTGTTGGGAGATTTTTGATAACTGATTCAACTTCCTTGCTGGTTATGGGCCTGTTCAAATTTTCTATTTCTTCCTGTTTGCATTTTTGTAGTGTGTGGGTGTCTAGGAATTTGTCTATTTCTTCCAGATTGCCCAGTTAGCATAGCATTTTTCACAGTATTCGCATAATTGTTTGTATTTCTGTGGTGTTGGTTGTGATTTTTCCTTTTTCACTTGTGATTTTGTCTATTTGGGTCCTCTTTTCTTTTTGAGAAGTCTGGCTAGAGACTTATTAATTGTGTTTTTTCTTTCAAAAAACCAGCTCTTCGTTTCATTTCAACACAGTCATTTATATGAAGGTACAAGCTAAAGACTAGGTGACAAAATAAGAGGTGGAATCAGAGAGTGGTAAATGTAGGGGCACCTAGGTGGCTCAGTCGGTTAAGCATCCAACTTTGGCTCAGGTCATGATCTCACGGTTTGTGAGATTGAACCCCTTGCCAGGCTCTGTGCTGACAGCTCAGAGCCTAGAGCCTGCCTCAGATTCTGTCTTTCCCTCTCTCTCTGCCTGTCCCCAGCTTGCACTCTGTCTCTGTCTCTCTCTCAAAAGTAAATAAAAACACATTTTTAAAAAGAGAAAGTGGTAGATGTAATACGGCAAAGAATTTCCTTATGTAGTTTTTCACTGTGTTCTCTAAAGATGTATCTCACCAGCTGGTCCTGACCCTGTTCTTCCCACCATGAACATTCATCCAGATCATTTCATTCTGTGGTTCTCACTGTCATCATTACTTAGTCTTTGAAATTACTCTGAAGATCTGTGTCTGAACTTGGCACCCATATTATATGTTTATGCTTTTTATATTATACATTTAA
This sequence comes from Hyaena hyaena, assembly GCF_003009895.1. NCBI lineage: Eukaryota > Metazoa > Chordata > Mammalia > Carnivora > Hyaenidae > Hyaena > Hyaena hyaena. The sequence continues at coordinate 931,489 of NW_024081115.1, forward strand.
TACACTATAGTGAGGCATTTTCCCTATATTTTCTGGAAGACATTTGTTTTCCCCTTTGTCACACACACCATATTTTTCTAAAACATGTGTTTGGTGAAGGCACTGACTGGGGTGTGCTGGTAAATGTTAGGGAGCTCACTACATGGGAAAAAACAATAAAATACAAAATAAAACAAACAACAGAACAGCCACCCTGACTTCTGACTGTTTCTGTGGTTTCATGGCTGATTCCAAGCCATGGATCATGACATAACTGAAAGAAGAATTGAGAAGAGAGACACACAGTCTTCCAGCGAGCTAGCTCCAATAGATAGATCACCCTGTCATGCTAGTTACTTACTTAGAAACAACTTACTTAGAAACAAGCCACTTACTACATTCGCATTAGAATGACAAAACAAAACAAGGAAACAAATGACAGCAACAACTCCCACAAAACTCTATCATACAAAGTGCTTTCAAGAAAGTGGAGTAACTCTCATATCTTGTTGGCAGGGATACAAAATAGAACTGCCAGTTTGAAAGTAGTTTAATAGTTTCTTATGAGGATTAACAGATACCTACCATGTAGCTCATCGACCCTACTGCTACATATTCTCATAAGACAAGTGGAAACATATAGTCACATAAAAATTTACATGAAAGTTTATAGGAGTTTTATCCATAGTCTGCAAAAACTGGACAAACCCCAAAAGTCCTTCAGTTTATGACTGGATAAACAAAGTAGGTTGTTCACTCAAGTACATACCACTTGCTAATAAAATAGAATATTGATATATTCACCAACATATGCAATATATGCATTGTGCTAAGTGAAATAAGCCATAATCAAAAGGTTATATACTCTATGATACCATTTATATGGTGGTCTGAAAAACACAAAATAGGGATAGAAAATAGTGTGATTTTTAGGTGGTAAGTGTCGGATGGTATTGACAATAAAGGAGAACATAAGAAAATCTTTGGATAATGGAAATTTTCTATATATTGATTGCTGTGGTGGTGACATGGCTGAAGGTATTTGTCAAAACTCATAGATTTCTACAATCAAAAGTGAGTGTAAATTATACCTCAATAAACTAGACTGGGGGAAAAAAAGAACCTATTTGTAAAGAGAAGGGAAGGAAGGAAGGAAGGAAGGAAGGAAGGAAGGAAGGAAGGAAGGAAGGATGGAAGGAAGGAAAGTAGAAAGGAAGGAAAGAAGTCTGATGTATCAATCACTATTGGGCTGATTTTGAGGGGAATTATATTAAAATGCAAAATCAATATGATACAACATGTCACAATATTCTGGTTTATATTAACTTTACATTATACTCCTTTGGGTTAGCTTCCCATAGTCAAGTGTATCAGGTGTAAAAACATAAGCAAAGGTGACAGGTAAAATTTGATGGTAAGTGACCCAAATAATGAAATGGGATTTTTGTTGGCTTCAAATCATAGATCGACGTAACTCCAAACCCCACAAACAAACGTTTATCTAAAAGTCAACCCACAGTTCGGCTGCTATCATACTGAGTCCATCTATTCCTACAGAAGAAAATGGTTCATTTCTCATGAGAGAAGCTCGATGCTTAAAAAATTAAAGACAGTGACAGGCAGTCTGGTAAAAATAAGTAAACACATCTATTAAATATATTAAGTATTGGCCTCTGTGCCCTTCAAGAGATGCTATTAGGAGGGGAAAAAATAAGTAGGTTGCAAAAGAAGAAATAACTGGCTTTGCTCGTGCAGCCTCCCAGGGCACTTCCGCTACCGGCATCGCTCCCAGCAACATAATTGCTACAAAGCACGAGTGCGTTTATTTGCTCCCAGTAGGTACTCAAGATCAGGAGCCTTCGAATTTCCCTCTTCTATTAAAATAAAATCCTGGGAATTTCCTGCCTTCTATAAAAATGACCAGTTAATGGTTGAACTATTTTTCCCATTGACTTTTCCGGAAAACCAGTGGAAAGACCCATCTCCCTGCCTTTCTCCCCCTCCATTTGGTGGTCCAGTTTTTCCAAACCGTGGGCCACCCAGGGCTGTTCCATGAACAGAACTATACTCGAGGACTATACTTGAATAGCAGGTGTGTGTGTGTGTGTGTGTGTGTGTGTGTGTTGCTTTGCTTAGAAGTCAAGCTTAGTTCGATAAATTTATAGTCCTGCAAAATGTTTAAATAATATCTTTGTAGATAATTAAGAAGCATAATAATTTGCTATAGCAAATGCAAGTGGCTCAAATGATAAGTATGATAACTACAAGGTATGAAGATAGCAGTTGTTTTCATTAGCTATCTCATAGTTGAAATAAAACACACACCCCCTCAAAAAGACGTTTTCTTTCTTTTTGACACCATGCTTATATGTATCTTTATTGCTATGAATTCTAGCCAGATACAATAAGAGGGGACACTGGTTTATGCATCCATCTGTGATCAGTTTCATTAGCAGAGGGCCTGAGATCTTCTGAGGTCACTGAAACAGTTACATTTCTGTATGAACAATTCTGAAAACCATACTAATGTTTTTGGAAATAGCACCAAAACCCATAGCCATGAATGGCCTGGGAAGCAACAGATCCTCTCTTTCATTAGTGCATTGGTATTATTTCTTTGCTCACTTTCAAATATATCTGAGGGAGCCTGGGTGGCTCAGTCAGTTAAGTGTCCAACTTCGACTCAGGTCATGATCTCGCGGTTCATGGGTTCGAGCCCATGTTGGGCTCTGTGCTGGCAGCTCAGAGCCTGGAGCCTGCTTCGGATTCTGTGTCTTCCTCTCTCTGCCCCTCCCCAACTCGCACTCTGTGTCTGTCTCTCTCTCTCTCTCAAAAATAAATAAACATAGTATCCAATATCTATAAGGAACTCATCAAACTCACACCCGAAAAACAAACAATCCAGTGAAGAAATGGGCAGAAGACATGAACAGACACTTCTCCAAAGAGGACATCCAGATGGCCAACAGACACATGAAAAGATGATCAGCATCCCTCCTCATCAGGGAAATACAAATCAAAACCACACTGAGATAACACCTCAAACCAGTCAGAGTGGCTAAAATGAGCAAATCAGGAGACTAGATGCTGGCGAGGATGTGGAGAAATGGGCACCCTCCTACACTGTTGGTGGGAATGTAAACTGGTACAGCCCCTCTGGAAAACAGTGTGGAGGTTCCTCAAAAAATTAACAATAGAACTCCTCTATGACCCAGCAGCAGCACTGCTAAGAATTTACCCAAGGGAGACAGGAGTGCTGATGCACAGGAGCACATGTACCCCAATGTTCATAGCAGCACTCTCAACAATAGCCAAAACATGGAAAGAAACAAAGTGTCCATCAACTGATGAATGGATCAAGAAGGTGTGGTTTATATATACAATGGAATACTATATGGCAATGAGAAAGAATGAAATCTGGCCATTTGTAGCAACATGGCAGAACTAGAGGGTGTTATGCTAAGCAAAATAAGTCAGGCAGAGAAGGACAGATACCATATGGCTGCACATATAGGTGGATTAGGAGAAAGTTGATGGAGGATGAAGTGGGAGAAGAAGGGGAAAAATAGTTGGGGAGCGGGAGGGAGGCAAACCATGAGAGACTCTTGAATGCTGAGAACAAACTGAGGGCTGAGGGGGAGTGGGGGAGAGGGGAAGGGGTGTGATGGGCATGAAGGAGTGCACTTGTTGGGATGAGCACTGGGTATTATATGTAAACCAAGTTGACAATAAGCTACTTAAGGAAATAAATTTTTTAAAAATATATCTGGACTGCAAAATTTGATAAAACATTACATTATTCTCTGTTGCTTTCAGCAAACACAAAACATGACAAAAACTAAATACAGTAAGGGATTTTAGACTTTGAAATATACACATGAATTGTCCATATAAACATTGCGTTAGGAAAAAACCCATAAAGACCTCTAAAAACACTACAACCATTTGCAAAATGTTTGCATTTTTCTCAAAATCAATATGAAATTCATATACAAAAACATGCACAGATTTTAGGCAATGCAGCTCAGTGAGTTTGGTGCACACTCTTGTAAAGACCTGCCAAGAAAGAGACAAGCCATCTTGTTCATTCCAGAAAATTTCTTCAGTCAGTTCTTCTACTCCACGCTCAGAGGTCACTATTGTTTTAATTTATATCTAATTTCCATTCTTAGTTCTTTATGTTCTAGATATAAATATGTACAGATTTCATAAGTATGTGCTCTTTTGTGTTTGGATCCTTTCTGTGGATTTGTTGAGGCATCAAGTGTTAATTCTGTCTTATTATTAAATTATTCCACTTTTTTTTTTTTGCCCTTGAAGTGTTGAAGGACATTTGAGTTACTTGTAGTTTGTGGACATTTTTAACAAAGCATCTATGAATGTTCACGTATAAGTATGGGGGAGGGGCATGTGTTTTATTTTATCTTGGGTAAACGTCTGGGGCTGGAATGCTGGGTATGTAGGTGATTCACTTTGTATGGAGAGTCAAGCCCCTTTTTCAAGTGAATGTACCAGTTCACTCTCCCAGAAGCTAAACATGAGGATTGGTTCACATTCTCCCTGACACTTAGTATTGCTAGTCTTTCCTTTTTTTGTAGTTATTTTTAAAATATTTTTTCAACATTTATTCACTTTTGAGAGACAGAGAGAGAGTGTGTGAGCAGGGGAGGGGCAGAGAGAGGGAGACACAGAATCCGAAGCAGGCTCCAGGCTCTGAGCTGTCGGCACAGACCTTGACACAGGGCTTGAGCCCACGAACTGCGAGATCAGAACCCAGAATTGCTAGCCTAAGTTGGACGCTCAAGCGACCGAGCCACCCTGGCACCCCAGTATTGTTAGTCTTTCAAACTTCTGGTCAGTTAATGAGGCTTAATGACCTCTCACTATGGTTTTAATTTGCATTGTTCCCTATGACTAATGATATTGATCTTTTCAGGGGCTTATATTCAGTCTTCCTCTTGTGAACCCTGTTCAGGTACTTGAACGTTTGTAAAACTGGTTTGTGGTCTCTGTCATTACTGATATGGTGATTTACGCCCTCACTTTTCTTCATCAGTATAGCCAGGGATTTATAAATTTTGTTGCTTTCTTCAAAGAACCAGCTTTTGCTTTTAATTTTCTTTATTGTTGTCTGTTCCCTATTTTGTTCATTTCTGCTCTTACCTTTGTATTCTCTTTCTTCAAAGTACTTTTTATTTGTTTTCCTTTTTTTCTAGGTACCTAAAATATAATCTTAGATAACTGACTTTAGATTTTTCTTCTTTTCAGTATAAACTTTTAAGTTATAAATGCCTGAAAAGCATAGCGTTTACTGCAGCCTCCAAATTTTGGTGTTTTATTTTCATTTTTATGGAGTTAAGAATATTTTTTTCAATTTTAAAATTTGTTTATTTATTTATTTATTTATTTATTTTGAGAGAGAGAGAGACAGAGCCAATGGAGGAGCGGAAGAGGGAGAGGAGGAGAGAGAGAGTCCCAAGCAGGCTCCATGCTGTCAGCACAGAGCCCAACACAGGACTCTAACCCACAAACCATGAGAATCATGACCTGAAATGAAATTAAGAGTTGATGCCTAACCAATGGAGCCACTCAGGCACTCCCAGAATATTTCTGTAATTTTCTTCGTCATATTTTATCTTTGATTTATCTTTATCATTGATAAATATTTGGTTTTATTTGTGGTTTTGCTATTTATTGTTATTAATCTTTCAGTTGATTCTGTCATGGTCAGAAAATATTCTTCATACGGCCTTCAGTTACAATCAGTCAGACTTATGTTGCAGCCTAGCATATCATTCATCGTGGTGAAAACATGGTGTGCACTTGAGAAGAATGCGTGTGGTTGTTGCAGGTGTTGGTTTCTGTGATATTAGTGTTCTATATCAGTGAGCTTAATGAGGCCTAGACATTCTTTTACTAGAAAAGGATATGAAGGATACAAAAATACTTAAGCCTTGTAGATATTCCGCTATAATAAAAACCTTCATAAAATTATATAGACTATGCTAACCTTCTCAAAAATTATATTTAGGTCTTATATTCAATTACTTCATTCTCTAGATCCTTAGGCACAGTTTTGCAAAACACTGCAATTCATGTTACAGTGAACATGGACCTCATAATATGAGTTGTTTCTGTTTTGGGAAAGACAAGTGGATATTAATATCTTGAGGATTTATACTACTGAATACAGGAAATATGGCATTTTGTATTTGCTCTTATCTTGTTGATTTCAGTTTTGTTTTCCATTGAAATAAGGAAATGGTTCTCTGATGTGATGTTGGATCTAGACTCATGGCTGAGAATGATGTATGTTGCAAATACCTGCATTTTTGACCTGTCTTATATGGCGGGTGAAGGAGCATCATTCATTATCCCAAAGGGTTCTAATCTATTACTATTATTCCCTTCAATGCTCCAGTTCTCCCAAATTCCGCTAGTAGGGGCCCCTTCAAAGTAACCTTTGTATTTTTGACATATTCCCATCCTTATCAGAGAATTTCTGTGTCAGCACCAGAAGATGTTCTATGCTCATCTTGTATTCTCTGAGCCACTTTATGGATTCAGCCTTTCCTTCAGAGAGTCCTGCTTTCTTTGATTGGAGTATGTATAACTGAGGCACACTCTATGCCCACTGCTAATGGTGTGTTCATGTGCATGTGTGTTCCTGTGTGCATACACACGCACCCAACATACACACATCTGTATATCTACCTCTAGGCATTTCTCTCCTCCACCACAAGGACCACTGTAGTTTACTCCCTTTTCCAACTTGTAGCTCCTGATCAACAGAGAGAAGCCTATCTCCTATTATCCTTACTATGCTTGCTTATCTGACTAGCTCCTAATCAGATAAGACTAGGTCCTAGATTGCATAAAAGCAATCTCTCTTGGTGCCAGTATTGCCATACTTCTACATGAATGCCGTGGTCACATGTCTTCACTCCCATACTCCCTATGGTATTGTCTGACTTTTTTACCCATCCCGGGAATAGAATATGGAGCTAAGAAACAGATCCACACATACAGGGAGTCTTTGGCATATAATAAAGATGGCTTTACAGACCAGACAGAAAAGATGAAATGATTAATAAATGATATCAGACAATTTTTTTCAATATGTGAGCAAAACAAAAATGGATTCTCATTTTGTGTTATGTGCACAGATGTATTTTATGTAATTAAAGGCTTAAATATGGGAAAGGCTTATATGTGGGAAAAATAACTTCAAGATCGTTAGCAGCCAAAAAAAAAAAAAACCCACAAAAAAGAATATGTATATGACTATAGGGTAGAGAATCATTTAACAAGACACAAACATGAAAAATCAAAGCTTTGAAATTCACCGACCTTAAAAAAATTTTTTTTTAAATGTTTTATCTATTTCTAGGAGAGAGAGAGAGAGACAGCGTGAACAGGGGAGGGTCAGAGAGAAAGGGAGTCACAGACTGAAACAGGCTCCAGGCTCCGAGCTGGCAGTCGGCACAGAGCCTGACGCGGGGCTCAAACCCACGAACCGCGATATCATGACCTAAGCGAAAGTCGGACGCTTAACCGACTAAGCCACCCAGGCACCCCAGCGACCTTAAAGTTTTTTAAACGTGCTGCACATACTACTTGAATATGGTGAAAATATAAAACCAAGTTATACAACATCAGAAAATATTTCTGAATTTTATAACTAGAAAAGAGGTATAAATTAAAATGTACTAAGGACTTTTGTACTTACAGTGGGAAAAGAAAGGCCAGCTAATTAGAGGAATGGACAAAGCACAAGAAGGATTAAACAGAAGAGCAAACACAAATGGGGAAAAAAATGTAAGCATGTTCAGCTTCACCATTAATTAGGAAAATGCATATTGAGTCCACAAAAAATATTATTCTAAATTCAATAGACCTGGCAAATTATTTTAAAAAAGCTGTCAAATCCAATTACTGGAGATAAAATGGGTCATGGTGATTCTTATTTTTTAAGTTCAAAATATATCTGGTAAAACCATGTTCAGAGACAATTTTCTTATGAAGTTGAATATACTTTCCACTCCTAGATACCATCTACGGAGATATTCTTGCATGCATGCTCCAAATGCTAATTTCAAGAGTGGTCCTATCATCCCAACTCATTGTAGCAAAAACAAGAAATGCCTTAATATATGCGTTAAATATCTATTAATGCACCAATGAAAAAATAAATGATGGTGTTGTCATATATAAAGATGTACTCAGTAAATAAAATGAATAATAGCAATAAGCATCATAATGCATTAAACATAAACCATCACTTTTCTTTTCTTTTAATGTTTATTTATTTATTTTTTAGAGAGTGAGAGAGAGAGAGAGAGAGAGAGCGAGCATGAGTGGGGGAGGGGCAGAGAGAGAGAGGAAGACACAGAATCTGAAACAGGCTCCAGACCCTGCACTGTCAGCACAGAGCCTGATGCGGGGCTCCAACTCACGAACTGTGAGATCATGACCTGAGCCAAAGTCGGACGCTTAACCGACTGAGCCCCCCATGCACCCCAACAATCACTTTTCTGACTGAAAATGTATTGCAGAGGTATACAGAGTACAATTACTATTATGTAAAAATTGAGAGCACATGAAACTAAATACATTGTTAATTATATATATATGTAAATAATATATACCAAATAATAAATACATTCTAAATGCATATATAGAATTAATAATATTTTTAAATTTAGTATTACATAAGTGTATAAGTATATAGACATATACATACATACTTGCATTATATACACATTGAGATATTGACATATATACATATATACGCATAGATACATACATGTACATCTATGTAAATAGACATGCAGATATAGAGATATAAAAATTTATAAAGTTTAAATTATAAATTTTATAAATTTATAAAATACAATTTTTATTATAATGAGAAGTAATGAATATTAAACTAACATTCAGGATAGTGTTTTTCCTGTGAGGGAAAGTAAAGAGATGAAGTTAAGGACAGGAATATAGGCACATCGGTGATAATGGAAATGATCAATGTTTTTGCCTGGATGGCAGGTACTTAGCTATTGATTTCATTGCTTTACTATATAGTGATGTGTAAAAATATGTGTATCTGTCTCTTTATATTCTTTATTTATATTTGTTCTATATCTGCACTGAACAGTACATAGTATTCTCTAAAATGCTTTTGGGGATAATAAATGGGAGGCACCTGGGTGGCTCAGTCAGTTGTGTCTGACTCTGGTTCAGGTCATGATCTTATGGTTTGTGAGTTCAAGCCGCGTGTCAGACTCTGTGCTGACAGTGCAGAGTCTGGAGCCTGCTTCAGGTTCTGTGTCTCCCTCTCTCTCTGCCCCTTTCCCACTTGTGCTCTGTCTTTCTGTCTCTCAAAAATAAATAAATGTAATAAACAATTTAGAAATAGTAAATGGGTCCTTCAAGCCTCAAATAACTTTAGGAAAATAAACTTTTGCCCAAATATCAATGAAATGGGAATAAAAATAATAAAACTACTTTCTAGATTTTTAAGGTAAGAAGAAAATGAGTTGAAAGAAAGTGCTTGCTTTGCATTTCCTGGGAAGTGTTGAAAAACACATGAAGTATCTTCTCCATATCTGTCAAGGTTATTGAAACTTAAAATAACTCTGTCCTTAATTAACTCACCATCCAGAGTGGTGTGATACTCAGAGGTTTCAGCGAAGGGAAATAGAATTCTCCTAAGGGGCCATCTGATAAAAGGAAACACGTTTCTTGGGAACAATAACCTTTGTCATTATCATCCTTGGAACCAGGCTGTGTGCTTAAGGATGGAAGGCTCTGTGTGTGTGGGCGGGGGGGGTGGGGGGGGGGGGGCTTTTACTCAATAGCATAAAAAAAATCCACGTTTTAAGGGAGTACAAAAACATGCAGGTATTTGGTCACCTTAAAATAAAGGGGACTGGGAATCATTTATGCACAGGATCCTCAGCTTTCTTTTACCTATTGAATTAACATTCCACTTAGTCAACAGGTCCACCATCTCTCTAATGATAATTCAAGGCAATTCTATATTTACTTCAAGTTTAGTAGGTACAGGGGCACTGGTCATTTGTTTCTTCCAACCCAAAGGCCCTCTGTATTTAGCCAGTAAATATTTATGGAGCAACTATTACTTTTCAGACACTAATTAAAGCCCCAAATTTCAACTTCTTCTTCCTTGTATAGAATTACTGATTTTGCTGGCTTCTCTGCTTAGGATCAAATCAAAGGAAAAGTAGACCTAGATTTTCTTCACTTTGGGGCTACTTTCAGAGGTCAATAAATGACACTTTTAGGTCTTCGTCCAAGAAGAAATAAGCTTCAAAAGTAAGACAGGAGAATCGGAAAGGAGGAGATCAAGAAATAGCCTTATTACTAACAGAACACTTGTTACCAATAGCTTTTCCAAAGAATGTTCTCTTGCTTCCTGTGCAGGTGAATCAGGGAGACCATGAGAGTATTCCTCCCAACACCTTACCTTGGCATATTAGTTTCCTAAGACGTTGAGGGAATACTCTCATCTTCTCTCCCTGCTGTGGGGACATTTATGGTGTCACAACTTGGCGGGGAGGGGGGGGACGGCATCTGATGAGTAGAGGCCAGGGATCCACTAAACATCATCCAATGCAAGAGGCAATTCCTTACACAAAGACTTCTCTGCTCCAATATGTTAATAGTGCCGAGGTTGAGAAGCCCCCGTTTCACTGTGGTGATAGCTAAATCTTACATTAGGTTTCCACGTTCTTCCAGGACAACTTCCTTCTTTCACTTACTTAGACATCAGATATTGACTGAGTATCTAATACGGTGCCAGATGTTGTTCTAGAAGCATTGGTGAGCAAGAGAGACCAAAACATTGCCTTGGCTAGAACAGTATAGAATGTATGTATGCTTGTGCACACACCTACTAATAAATACACACAAACATATATTCTTGCACGCACTTGCTCACTTAATTTTTCAATTTTCATCTGTGGCTACTTAGCCATTCTAATTGTCTTTTTCTTCTGTAATGCAAATAAGAGATGAGATTCACATGTGCAATACACACTAAGTAGGTAAATCTACACTATAGTACTTTTTGCTTCCAGAAAGAAAACAAATGTTTGGTTAAGATGTCAGTTTGCAGCATGCTGGTTATAAGTGACTGAGAATATCTCTTAAAGAGACACAATTCTCAGGGGCACCTGGCTGTTTCAGTTGTTTAAGCATCTAACTCGATTTTGGCTTAGGCCATGATCTCATGGTTCATGAGTTCAAGCCCCACATTGCTGTGAAAAGGGAAAGCACTGACTGACTACTCAGTCTTTCAAATCAAATTTGTTAAGCAGCTGAGCCGCATAGTGGCCAAGGCTGGTCGCAGGCCTTTGTTCCAGATTATCTGTGAGTATCTGTGATTCTGTGAAGCTCCTCTAAGTGTTGGAAACAAACAGAACAAACAAGCAAACAAAAAACACCTGGGAAACTATTCCACTGGGATAATTTCATGTCATATTCTCATTTGCTGTGCTCCATCCACGAAAATTTTGCTCATGCCAAATGTGGAGTCACTAATCTCAAAGTTGTTTTCCAAAATACTTAGTGAGCACAATGCTATGGCTGGGTGAAGTCTTATCTCTCGTAATTGAGTCTTTTCATATTTTGTTTCTTGCGAAATAACCTTTGCTCTTCCTCCTCCGTTTTCTTCCTTCCTATCTCAGCCATTAAACACCATTTTCCTAACTAGTCTCAAATCACCCCAAGAACAAAATGTAGAATTTGTCAATAGGCGTATTGTAAAGGTTGGATAACTCTGTGCTATTTTTAGCTCAGACACAGTTATCTGTGGATTATCTGCTGGCCAGTCTCCCCAGACAGTATAGCAAACTGAGTGGGAAATCTGGTGACTTTTGCTGTTTCTATACATTTGTCTTCCCATTTCAATTTGTGTTTAAATCACATGGGACTAGCTCTTTTTACATAGTGATTGGCACTTGACAATCTTACTGGCTCTTATGGGCAAATAACGGAATCTGAGGAAGGATAACAGGTCACGGAAGTAGAGATAATTCAGTTCAATCTCATCGAAATAATCCTGATTTGTCTCATAAATCTAGCTCAAATGGACATTTTAATATAATTATATTTTATTTGAACTACTGTATATAGTGTATAGATGAAGTATATATAACACTATTCATATAAAGTGTGTGGATATATGTATGTATATAAACCCACACACATATAACTGAATTTATAGTTATCTGTTTAAAATAGGCCATAGTAAATGATGCTCACCTGTGCTTGCATATAATATCTCCAGAAGTATTATTTTCTGATGACTAGTTATGGCTATATGCAATTTATGAAAGAGGTATAAATGTATTTCTCTCATATGTAAAAATATTTAGATATCCAACTGATTACTATGATCATACTTACTACCTGCGTATTAACAAAGAAGAAAAACATTCAACAACAACTTCATTGGCAAACTTTTCAATGAGAAGACAAGGGAAAATATTACCAGCTATATGGAACTCTGTGAAACAATAATTATAAATGTATGACTGTTTTTATTATATGATACACCAGCTGGTTTATGCATAGTAGATACAAGTTTAGATTATAAATCTGTTGCCTGGCTACTTTAGAAGGTCAGCTTTTGGTTGTCATTTACTTCTTTCATTTTGCTTTGGTTTTAACTTTAACACAAGCAGTATTTACAGATTCATCTCTATTACTTTGTGTTTATATTTTCAACCCTCTCCAATTGTATTTCACACTGGTGTGTCCACTTGACATCTTCAGTTCTCTGCAGTTAAGACATGTTTGTAATTATAAATAGCTATTTTTCTCATTGTAAATATAACACGACATTCTACTTGGGACTTAATATAATTTCTTCCTCTACTGCAAGGAAAAAGTTTTGCTTTATGTTTTCTCTTTAATGCAAGCAATTTTGCATTTCTTAAAACACATTTCTCTTAAGCAAAATATCATAAAATGAGAGAGCCTCAGTAAAATTACTTCCCATCTTCTAGACTAATTATGCTCATCATTCAAATACATGGTTGACCAGATCATGTTGTTTGAAGAGGTAGGTCATTATCACAAGTGATTATACATACAAGCATAATTTGTTTTTTCGGTAACTACAAAAGAGGGGGGCAAGCTTAATTGCATTTTTTTCAGGTTTAGTAAGATATAACTGACATATAACATAACAGTTTAATTTTAAATATACAGATTGTAATAGAAAATTATAACCACCTACCAAACGATATGGTTGTGTTTGTGTATGTGCGCATGTGTGTGCCCATAAGCCCTCAGTGTGCAGGGGAGGGGGGCTAATCAGTGAGGGAATAAAGCTGGAGTGTGTTCCTCATGAGGAAAAGAAGAAATTGTCTTTCTAAATTGAAATGATGTAGACCAAAAAGTAAATTAAAGCCTGCGGGTTTTTGGAATTTACTTTGAGAGAATTTGTTTCTAATACCTTGTCATCAAAACTGATTTGGAGCAATTATAAAACAAAACAAGGATTGCGTAATCTTCTTATCTATCAGAATTTAAAACACAGGAAATTTCGGATAATTTAATAAACATAAAATGGGATGATAAAAGGAACCCAATTATGAGAATGAACACTCTCAACCATCGACAAGTAATACTGAGATAATTGAATAATTCTAACGGGTACGAATGGCAAATTTTAAATAGCAAATCATTTAATGGCACCACAGAATGAGTGGAAAATAAAAAGCCATTGAGAAGAGGGTTATTTGAAAGTTTATAAAAGTAGAAAATTAACTCTGGGAGACAGAACCCACAAGATGTAAAAATATAGAAATTCTGCTTTGGTGAATATGAGTCAAAAACACGATAGTTAACTGAGGGCAGGTTTATGCTGGCCACTGAGGGCACTCTCTGATTAATCTCTAACTAATACCTTGTTATTTTTTTTATGTTTTATTTATTTTTGAGAGATAGAGAGACAGTGTGAGCAGGGGAAGTTCAGAGAGAGAGGGAGACACAGAATCTGAAACAGGCTCCAGGCTCTGAGCTGTCAGCACAGAGCCCAATGCGGGGCTTGAACCCACAAACTGTGAGATCATGACCTGAGCCGAAGTTGGTTGCTTAACTGACTGAGCCACCCAGGCTCCCATCTAACTAATACTTTGACCTCAGTTTGGTTTTGCTTTGCCTCCTTGAGCATCCAGTACCGATTTTTCACTACTCTTCTCTTCACCAAATGCATGCAAAACAACTTATCTTGTGTTCCTCATGATTTTTGCCTACTTTCAAACGTTTTTCTATTTTCATTTCATCTGTCAAATCCCATATACTTATGGATGCTGCCAAAAGTATGCTTTCTTATATTTCCATGTACTTCCACATGTGTTAGCTCCTCCGTAGATATGTAAATAATTCATGGGAGCCAGTTAAATATAGGACATAATTCTACCCCACATTTGTCTTTTCTAAGTTTAAGTAACAAAATATTTCCTTTCATACCCCCATAAACTCTAGTTCTTGTTGCCTTTTTCGAAAGTTTATTTATTTTGAGAGAGTGAATGAGAGTGAGAGTGAGAGTGAGAGAGAGAGAGATTGAGAGGATGCCAACCAGGGTCTGCACTGTCTGCGCAGAGCCCAACACGGGGCTGGAGCTCATGAACTGTGAAATCATGACCTGAGCTGAAACTGAGTTGGATGCTTAACATACTGAGCCACCCAGGTGCCCCTATTACTTGTTGCATTTTTTGGTGAAAAAAAAATTAAAATTTTCTCATTTGCACACACAATGATTAAATTTTGTTTTAAATAAAGCCCTTTGAGGACTTTCAATGGAACAGCATGGATTTGTTGACAACTGAACTTCAAAAAATAGATCTTTGATACCAGAGAGGGATTAGCAAGCGCACTGGGGCATGTTGCCCCGAACCAATCAAGAATTGCAATTACAACATGATCTGAGCACCTCTGCATGCCAGGATCTCAGACTCATTCCCCTAAGAGCAGGACACTTCTGATTGCTTTCAATTCATTGCTCTGACTCACTTGGTTAGCACATAGATAATTTTGTTCTATGTATCTGTCTGAGTCTTTGTTCTTAATCATTAAAGTTCCATATTTAATTATAGGCTAGTTATTAAAAAAGAAAAAAAAACCTAAGGATGTCAAATTCCCCATTGACTTTTTATGAAGTAGCCTATTAAAATAATTTCAAGCTAAAACTCCTCCGCTGTCTCTTGGACAGCTGAAGTGTAATATGCTGTCTGCAATTCTTATCTTAAACCTCAAAATACAGTCACTCAACTTTAATAGTTTTTTGTAAATCATCATCTTCATATTGGCAAACTATATTTTATAGATAGATAGATAGATAGATAGATAGATAGATAGATATCAGTAATCTCATTCCAATCAAATAATTGAAATGCAATTTTAAGTGATTACTCTTCGTGAATAAGAACTTGGACTAGAAGTCACATAATGTTCCTCTAATGTTTTCTCCTTCCTGCCTTGCTTTATTCCGTGACTCGTCTGTTTTCCCTCTTAAAAGTACAGAAAACTTCACCTAAGGTCAAAATATAGTTCCACCAGGTCCCCAGGTGATTCTTTGGCTCCCTAACAGTACTCCTTTCTTGATCATGAGATTGGCTTTTGCCTTTCTCTTTAACGGTATCTCATGGCTTCCCTTTGCAATGTATTTTGGATCCTAGATCTTTCTATAAGCTTCCTCTCATCAAGAGGAGTCGACTGTCATCAAGATGCTGTGACAACTCTAATTGTCATTTCATCATTTATTTTATACGTATCATTGCTTCTTCTGAGTAAATTTGTTCTACCACTTACAGTCTCCTTTGGTAATATTTATCTGCAACCCAAAGATATAGTAGCGTGTATGGGGGGAGGGGCTGGTTCAGTCTTCAGTTAAATGTTCAAAGGAATTTCTCTGTTTTAGACATTCCTTTAAGTGGATTACCTGGATCCAGTTATTTTATTGAGGTCATTTTATTTAATGATTAGATTTTCTGCCCTGCTAAAGGAAGGTTTATTCAATTCCCATCACAATTGTAAAATGGAATCCTACTGCATTATATAATAAAATGTTATACAGACAGATAAATATATGTATGTTACTACAGCTATTCAGGTTTA
The DNA here is from genome assembly GCF_003009895.1 of Hyaena hyaena. NCBI lineage: Eukaryota > Metazoa > Chordata > Mammalia > Carnivora > Hyaenidae > Hyaena > Hyaena hyaena. The sequence goes on from NW_024081115.1 coordinate 947,617, forward strand.
TCCTTTCCTCTGGACATCTACCCTTCTATTCGTTTATTCATTAATCAAAACAATCATGAGTGTACCAATATATAATTATCCCATAAATGTTTATTGAACACTTATCCTCTGACAAGCAGCTTGCAAAATTCTGTAAATAAAAAATATGAATATGATTTGCTTCTTGCCTTCAAAAACCCAGTCATGAACCCAGTTTCACAAGCCTAGGAATTTGGACCTTACCCTGTTAGAAAGGAGTTACCATTAGAAAATTTTAGAAGAGTTGTTTGAAATAGTTACTTTATTTTTTTAAGAAGCAAACTGAGGACAGACTGAATCATCAAGCTTCAAAGTGGAGACAATGTCAGTAAGAGATGTAGAAAACGAAAACTATTGTAGGTATTTAAATCAAAAGGAAATTAATAGAGGGAGTGAGAGCTTGTAATACAGTTGGAAAGGCTCCAGGGACTTGTTTTAGACAAGACTACCGGGGATGACTTGCAAAAAACAAAATTTTAGGGTAACTGGTATCCCATATTGTGTTAAAAATAAGGAGTATGGCCTCTCCTTAGATTATGTGAATGCATCTAGTTGTTGAGATTCCAGACTCTGAGCTTCAGGGAAATCTGGGATGTCTGTCTTCAGATTCTTCAATCAGATTAGAGTCAACGTTGAAACTGAGTCCGATAATCAAGCTTATGCAGTACTGGGTCATTACTCTTAGTACAGGTTGAGGGGATGATTGGGTGCCTGACTTAAGGAAGTAGTAGTAGAGACTAAGTGCAGAGAGTAGATTAGAGTAACGTAACTTAGCCAGAGACTTCTTAGAGGTAAGAAAATGAGAGCTGCTGAGGACAACTTTGGGATTCTGGTCTGGGTACAAAGGCAGTAGCAGAAATAGGAATGCATAAAATAGAAGGGTGGTAGACTATGATATGTCTAATTGGAAAGCATTTTAATGAGATGAAAAGATGAGTAATTGATTATATTCATTAGCTTGCTATGTAACATATTACCCCAGAACTTAGTGACCTAAAGTAACACACATGTATTATCTCCCAGTTTCTGTGACTCAGCAATCCAGGCACTAGTTAGTTAACTGGGTCCTTTATTCCTCCACCTGCCACATGTCTACAATCAAGGTGCTGTAGGTCAGTGTTTGCAATCTTAAACGGAAGATTCTACTGAGGAAGGATCCACTTCCAAGCTTACTGGTAATTACTTACCCAATAAGTTCTTGGGAAGTTACTGAGCTGAGTGCCTCCACTCCCTTCGCCGATGTTGCTTCATATAATTGCAATGAGAATTCATATAATTCTCTTGTCCTAATCTACATCCTTAGTTCTTATTTTTAGAAGCCTTTGCATAAGTATCAGATTTAATCTCTATCAATAATGATTTGGAAAAACAATGTGAGGAAATCCATGGTCAATAAAATCAGTTTCTGGGTAAGGTTTAGTAGAAGCTTCTGAACTGGGTATGGTGGTGCCAGAGTTTATGACTAGTTGCAGAACTAGCTACCATTATCAGCAGCAATGAAGTTTTCGGTGGTGCAATCCCTCTCAAAGATGTCATTAATTTTGAATTTGCAGTGCTGTTTAAGGCAGTAATTTAAAAAATTGCACAGCATATAGTAAACGATCAATAATTGGTAGTTTTATGCATGATTAAGAGTCATGGTGTTTATGAAAATCATCAGGGAAAAACCAAAATGTTGTTTTGTCTGTACTGATCACTATTCTTCATTTCTCCATGACTTTTTTTCTTTCTCTTTCCTTCCTTCCTGCCTTCCGTTCTCCCTTTGGTGAATGCTATGGATTAGCTCCCCTGTGCCTGTTTCCTCTCATAGCCTGCGAAGTTAATTAAACTTTGCAAATTTAACATGCATTTTAACTGCAAGATGATTTTTTCCCCTTGGTGTGCTATTTTCCCTAAAGATAAGCAATGCAAAAAATTCACCTGAGGATATACCTCAATAGAAATGACTTTTCAGATGTAGCAACTTGATAACCTTTACTATCCTTCCAGGGAGTAATCTTAGGCTGCGTAAACCTCTGCAGACTTCCCTGAGTGAGTACTCAGTCATGTTAGCAGTGTCTAAACCCCTAGCGTTCTGTGTTTATATATTCTCTTAGACTGGGGAAGAATGGGAAGGCACACCAGCACTCAATTATTTTCTCCCTGTGCCTAATTCGCAATTAGGTGTGAATATATGCATTCTCTTTCCTACTATTCACAGGTTTTCCTGAAGTTTCTACGTGGCTCGGAGTTCTGGTAAAGGTCTATAAAACTTTGCATTTGTTTTTATAAAGACAGCTTATTTTGTGAGAAACAGGCATATCTCTTTACCTAATTGAATTTTAGATTGATGACTAAATGCATCCATGCATGTGATTATTTCATACACTGGTAATCTGTATAGCATTATAAGGAATAACAAAAGGCATAAGGCATTGCCATTATATTCCCAATGAATTCATATTTTATGTGTTCCATATTGGCTTAAAATGAGTTTTGTTTCATCTACACAAAGTTCCAAATCTCTTTCTCTCTCTAAACTTTCTGTCAAAATATTTTTACTCCATATCTCTGCACTGGATCAAAGAATGTAGCATACAGCTTATCTTTCTGAGACCTAATGCAAAAGTTCTCTAGAGCTGCCTATGGTTTCAGAATGAGTCTGACATATTTGGAATGACGTTAATCCCGGGTTTCTTTTCCTCTGGAAATGATTGATATCATCTCTATCTGAATGTAGACAGATATAGATAGATAGTGACACAGGGATAGATACTAAAAATATAATACATTTATCCATACACATACATATATATGTGTGATTTACACATCTCTTTATTGTTGTTAGCTCTTCCTAGCTGCAATTCATCAAGTTAGAGACAAACTATTTACTCATTAAAAATGTTTATGTAGTATTACAAATTCCTAAATGATGATATTGCTCTAAGTGAATTAAGTCATCCTAACACAACAAGTTTGATATTGTAAAAATTATATAATATTCTTGAGTGTGTTAACCTGTTTGAATTGAATAAGGAGTGTCTGATAAGTAAAAACATAAATGAAAAATACATTAGATTTGGGTAAAAGAATCCTACTCAGTTGGAAAAACCTTTCTGCTCAGGAGACTAAAGATTCGTACAGAATTAAGAGTTTATATTTTTCTATTTCCGACTGCATTTTTTGTTTTTATTAAATGAAATAAATCTTAGAAAGCACTTATACTCAGTAGTTCATTATTTTTATCATATTGATACTTTCCCCTTGAACCACTAATTATTTACATTTCACTCAGAATGTGCAACATAGTGAGGGAATATGTAGCCAAATGCTAACTATGGAATAGGTTTGAAAGAAAAGGCCACACATGGCTTCTTAAAATCAAAGCATAATAAATAGGTAGAACTACATAAGCACAAAATGCCATAAAATAATTTGTTAAGTATTCACAATCCAAATAACCATATTGTTAAATAAAAATAGCTAGTTATAAGTATATTAAATAAAAATAACAAATGAATAAAGCATCAATATGTGACATTTTTTTTTTATACTAAACCCTTGATGTCCCTGAAGTCAAGTTACATGGATTCTGAATGGCTCAGCTGGTTAAGGGTTCAACTCTTGATTTTGGCTCAGATCATGATCCCAGGCTCATGGGATGGAGCCCCCACTGAACTTTGTGCTGAGAGCGAGAGGCCTGCTTGAGATTCATTCTGTCTCTCTCTCCCTCTCTGCCACTCCCCTGCTCATGCACATGCTCTCACTTTCTCTCTCTTAAAATAAATACATAGCTTAAAAAAAGGATGCATGGATTCCAACTCCCAAATTCTCAATGGACATTTTTTGTCGTTTCAATATGTCACGCTGTATTATTTTTAATAATTTATTCAGGTGAATATTAATTTTCAAAATTTCTTGAATGGGAATAATAATATCCACCTAGTAGTATCTTTAAATGGTATAACAAAGAGAATACATATGCATTTCACCATGCCTAGTGTGATTGCCAGCACACGGTGGCTACATTTGCCCAGTAGCTAGAGTGACAACCTTTGTAAACAAGATTCTTTTTCCAAGTTTTATAAACAAATTATGCTTATTTATTTTTGAGAGAGAGACAGAGAGTGAGTGGAGGAGGGGCAGAGAGAGGCAGACACAGGATCTGAAGTAGTCTCCAGAATCAGCTTGAACCCATGAACTGTGAGATCATGAACTGAGCTGAAGTCAGAAGCTTAACTGACTGAGTCACTCAGGTGCCCCTTTTTAATTTTTTTAACATTTATTTATTTTTGAGAGACAGAGCACAAGTAGGGGAGCGACAGAGAGAGGGAAACACAGAATCCAAAGCAGGCTCCAGGCTCAAAATCATGGACCACGAGATCATGACCTGAGCTGGATGTTTAATTGACTGAGCCACCCAGACACCCCAAGACTCTTGTTTTGTATGTGAAATTTTCTTCCCCCTCCACCCTTCTCTTCTTGCTTCTTTCCCTGCCTCCTTCCCTTTGCTCTTTCTTCCTTCCTTTCTACTTGTCCCACTGTACTTACACCTTCCTTGACTTGTCCAAGACACTGAGACCAATCTAACAAATAATGAAACAGATTTAGTCTGCAAGGAGGATACACAGTCTATTGGACTATAAACTCATCTTGGCCTCAACCCCATGTACTTGAGGAATGGAAAAACATACGTTGTGAGAGATGAGTAATGAAACAAATGCATATTGGATGAGACTGGCCATTTGCAGGTAACATATTAAAAGCCATACATTTTAAGGCTATAATGGGGAAGAAAAAAGAATTTGATGAATCCGAGCACTTGACTAAATATCAATTCAAGTTATAACCTAAATCTTGCTATCTCCTTATTAAAACAATTGCTGTACACTGAATGTGTGTTTCACCAAAATACATTTATTGAAACCAAATTCCATGTGATGGTATGGGGGGAGGGGCTTTGGAAAGTGATTAGGTCATTAGGGTGGTACCCTTATGAATGGGATTTGTACTTTAAAAATTTTTTTAATGTTTATTCATTTTTGAGAGAGAGACACACACACATACACACACACAGACACACACACACACACACATACACACATGAGTGAGGGAGGGGCAGAGAGAGAGAGAGAAAGATACAGACTCTGAAGCAGGCTCCAGGCTCTGAGCTATCAGCACAGAGCTCAACACAGGGCTGGAGCTCACAAACCCTGAGATTATGACCTGAGCCAAAGTTGGACCAACTGAACTGCCCAGGTGCCCAGGGATTTGAACTTTTATAAAAGAGACTCTGCTGAGCCCCCTAAGCCTTTCCACCATGTGAGTATACAGCAAGAAGACTGTCAATGAAGCAGGTCTCACCGGACACGAAATCTGCCAGAGCCTTCATCTTTGGCTTCCTGGCCTACAGAACAATTAGAAATCCATTTCTGTTCTGTATAAGCCATCAGTCTATGGTGTGTTTCTGTTGCAGCCCACACGGGCTAAGCCTGTCTAGTCACACAATCAGAAAATACTTGCCCAAGGGAAATCTAATGCCCACTGTCTAGTGGGAAAGGTTGTATTGCCTACTTCAAAGTTTTGTGTCTTTTGCTAATTTTACAATTTAATTAGTAATTCCACTATAAATCAGTGAGTTCCACTATTTCATTACATTCTTATTAAGCATCCTTCTAAGTTTAGATGTCAGAAAGTCATAGGAAAAGGAATGGTCCCGGAGTTGAAAGACCTATATGGCATCTCTATTCCGCCTGTTCCTTCATGTGCACACACACACCTGCAAGCACCCTGACTCTTTCAGATCTTCAGTCATCACTTCTTCAAAGCGTTGTTTCATCACTAATCATTTTTCATCCGGCCCCCAATCTATAGCTCTCAAAAACAGTCTACAGTTTCTTTCAGAGAACATAACAAAATTAAGAATTGTATTTGTGCAATCACATATGTAAAAACTGTGTCTGCCACTACCAGGATGTGCCTTCAATGGACAGAGTTTATATTGTCTACAACTATCTTTTCAGTATTTAGTACTCAGTACCTAGTATATAGCTGACATTCAATAAATAAAATATTTTATTTATTCTAAGAATTTGTCTTTGGCGCCTGGGTGGCTGAGTCAGTTAAGCATCTGACTCTTGATTTTAGTTCAGGTCATGATCTCGTCGTGGTTCATGGGTTCAAGTTCTGCATTGGGTTCTGCACTGAGAGTAAGAACTCTGCTAGGGACTTACTCTTTCTCTCTGTCCATCTCCCATCCCCCCTTGCTTGCACTAAATCAATCAATCAATTAATCTTAAACATAAAGTTGTTTTATGTAAAAGACACCATATATACAAGGAAAAAACCTTCCAAAGGATGCAAACACTAACAAAATAATTATATAAACCAATTGAAAGTTCTGCTCCAATTTTGAAAATGTTAAAATCTGAAAAAAGATATGCCTTGAAACTTTGAGCAGATGGTATTTTTAATGAAATGAATTCCTTTTCTTCTGATTAAAATATAAAATATATTTTTCTAGTACAATTGAAAAAGAGACAAAATTGAGAGTGATAAAATCCATTAATAATGCCAGTGCTAAGAAAAAAAACATGTAAATGAAAAGAAAAGCATATTTCTTTTCAATATATTTTCTATTCAAAGTGTGCGTGTGAGTATGAGTCTAAACCATGCATGTGTTGTACAATATATTCATGTCTAATTAACATATTGGAACCTGCTTGTAGTTTGGGCTTTTTCCCAAAGATTTTCTGTCTTTCTCTAGGCTGTGTGGCCAGCTATTGGTATCCTTCAATAATTTTTCCCCTAAAATAATGAAGGTTGTTTTTTTTTCTGTTGCTAAAGAACAAATCAATACTGATTCCATCTGCATTCAAATAGCTTTCTTCTCTTCTTCTGTCATTCTATCGTGAGGATAGCTGTGGTTTATTTATTTTTTTTTTCATTTTTAAACTTTACTTATTTTGAGAGAGCAAGGGCAGGCACTGGATAGGGGCAGAGAGAGAGAGTGAGAGAGAATCCCAAGGAGGCTCCAGCTGTCAGCACAAAGCCCAGTGTGGGGCTCGAACTCACAAACTGTGAGATCATGACCTGAGCTGAAATCAAGAGTCAGACATTTAACACCTGAGGCACCCAGGTGTGCCCCAGCAAAAACTTTGGTTTAAAGAGGCAGAATAAAATTTGCTTTTACTCCTTTTTTTAGCCTCATAGGTGACCTTCCTCCCCCTCCTTGCACTCCTGCTCTTTAGAGAAGACCACCTATCACAGACACAAACAATCAAGGTGTGTTGACTGTATCATGCCCTTGGATAGTGGAGCCTCTGTCACCGAATGGTTGTGACTTTGACGTTGAAGAATTAAAGATTCACCTCCAGGAAAGACTGTCACAGCCATTAGCTAGTTTAGGTCGAGGCATCCTCCGCCCAAACCCAACCTTTTGGTTGAATTCAAGAGCCGAGATTGGGGTGAGGTTGAAGTGCTTTGGATCTGTTTTGCTTGGATGATGGTTGGAGTTTTAGCAGTGGATGAATGGGCACTTCCTTTTCTCCCTAAGATTGGTCTTAAGACATATTGGTATAAAAGCTCTGTGGAGCAGGATCTTATGCATTATTTCCCCTTCCCTCAGGAGCTGCTTCCCCTCTCAGAGCCAGGTGACTTGTTTCCATTGAATATTGGTCTTTGCACATCTTGCTGCTATTCCTCACCCATGCAAACCTCTCCATGCCTCTGAACCCCAAAGTCCCTGAGGTGAGTGTCTTGGGCCCAGTGGGTTTCTTTGTTCCCCACCTCCCCAGAGTAGCCGTGCTCTTCCATGGTCCCTCTCCATAGGTTCCCTTCATCGTCTGCTTCCTGGGGCTGCCAGAGCCAGGCTGGAGTGTTCCCAGGTCCTCCTCGCCATCCTGGGTGCCCACCCTAGAGGTGCAAGCAGGTCTCCCATTGAGATAGATCCCCAAGGCCCAGTCAGTGTGGCCACACATTTGCCCCATCTGACCAAGTGAGGTGTGCCTCCTGTCTCCTATGCGGGCCTGGGCCCCCTTGCCCACTCCTAACGTCCCTAAGGGCCCAATGATTTCCTGTACCCCAGAACCTGGGGTGCAGCTGAGGACAGGGCTTCCCAGCTGCCTGTGCAAGACTCAAGGTCTGCATCTTGAAGATGGGGCAAATGGAGAAAACTTGAAACACACACTGGACTTTCTAATGGCTGGAAATAAAAATTTGAAATTGCCATTTCAAAAAGCAATGAGAGCAGCTCAAGGATTAATCCAAGGTACTAGAAAACAATTGCTAATGCATTTTACAATTTGCTTCTTGCAAATGCTGGGGGGAAAATTGTAAGAGCCAGGCTTCTAATACAAATCCAATCCCAAAGTTGTTTGTTTCTCTTTTTTAAACTACTGTTATGTCTCAAATCCATTTTTAAAATCAGTTTTGGACAATGAGGACATCTATAATTAGATGTCCACAACTTTCAATTTAAAAATCATGAAATAACACTTGCATACACAAAAATTCACATGAAGCTATGGAACTGAGTGAAAGATTTGCAGATATCGAACAATCCATAGTAGGAAGCAATGACAAGTAAATGTAAAGTAGGGCAGTGGTGTGGTATTCCTAAATGAATAATAGTATTAATCTAATATTTAGCCAAGGATGAGAACATGTTACAGTATGTGGCTACGTTTATACTAAATATATTTTGTTATCTCTATAAAATTCAAATGAAACTGGGTATCTGCTATTTAACTAGCAACCTTACTAGCAACCCTACTAGTAAGTGAAGGCTTTGGTGTTCTTCCTGAGTGAGTTGGGAAATCACCTAAGTAATGGAGTGACAGGCCAGATTTAGGCTTTGAAAGATTGCTCTCTTTCTGCTAAGCGGTAACTATTTCATATTCGTTTTGGATTCTTTTTTATTGTTTTTCTTGCAAAATTTAAGCAGATATATATGTGTGTGTGCATGTATAAAACGTTACCTCTCCCATAAAAGCTTACTCAAAAGGCAACTCGACCCCAAAAGGGCGGTGGGATTGAACAATAAGCAAATAAGGTCCTTTTCCCACCTATACCCAATACCGCAAAACCTTGCATTGTGAGTAACTTGTTCTGCAAATGTTCCTCAACATAAGCAAATACTTCTAATAAATTTTAACTTGATCAATGAGTGATGTCTTGCAATCCTAGTAGTACACGGTGCTGAATGTCACATGATCAAAACTGAGCCAATGGTTCTTCTCTTGCGCGTGCATGTGCGTGATGTGGAATTGTGGTTATGGCTTCCCATGCTCAGATGCTGTCTCAGGCTGCAGCGTTTGGCAGAAATCAGTGATTTCTCAGGACATTGGAAGGTGCCCACGACTGGCACTAGTGTATATTTTGTCACGTCAAAGTACCTATGGACAGTCCTTTGCTTTTCCTTACAAGACTAAGCTTAGGAATGCTTTGCTTCACTTTAGGTCATTAGATAGGCTCCTCATTCATGTTGCATGAAAAGAAAAAAGATTCCATTGAGCCCATAGTAGCAGTATTTCCATCGGTGATAGTGAAAGTCATCCTGCACAATAACCCTCCTCTCTCTTGTCTCCCTCACACCAGCCACAAAGATTTCCAAAGTTAAGTGCAGGTTAATTTGTTTGTTTTCCTTTATATTTTGTATTTTCTTTATTATTTTGTATTATAGTACTGTAATCATTTTTATAAGAATATTTTTGTGTTTTGGAATGAATCATCTGAGTTTCCATCATTCCTTATGGGGAAATTCGCTTTGATATACAAGTGTTTTGGATGACATGCATGTTCCTGGAATGAATTATGCTCACAAACCAAGGTTTTACTATATTTTTAAAAGATCACTTTTCTAATAGATATAAACAGAGAGGGAGGGAGCCAAACCACAAGAGACTCTTAAAAACAGAGAACAAACTGGGAGAGGGGGATGGGGAAGTGGGGGAGGGGGAAATGAGTGATGGCCATTGAGGAGGGCACTTTTGGGGATGAGCACTGGGTGTTGTAGTCATAAAAATAAATAAATACATATTTTGAAAGAAAAAGTTTGCTTTTTCTTCCTGGGGAATGATTAAAGCCAAACATTTTTAAATATATTTTTTAAATATATAAAATTTTAAAAAATAGATATATTTAATATATAGATTCATGCACTTCTGTAACTATATTACAAAGTGGTATGCAGCCATTTTTGTACGATTAATAAAGAAACTAAAAAATTTAATGCACTAAAATCATGTTTATTTCATCTTTATTCTGTTGTTTAAAATTTAATTAAAATTCAAGTTAGTTAACATACAGTGTAGTGTTGGTTTCAGGAGTAGAACCCAGTGATTCATCACTTACATACAACACCCAGTGCTCATCCCAACCAGTCGCCTCCTCAATGCCCATCCCCCATCTAGTCTATCCCCCCACCCCAGCCCCTCCAGTTACTTTCTGTTTGTTCTCTGTGTTTAAGAGTCTCTTATGGTGTGCCTCCCTCTCTGTTGTCTTTTCTTTTCTTTTTCTTTTTCTTCCTCCATGTTCACCTGCTGTTTCTTAAATTCTACATATGAATGAAATCATATGATATCTATCTTTCTCTGACTGATTTATTTCACTTAGTATATTCTGTTTTGTAATGCACATATTGTTTGTCTATGATTATAATTAACAACAGCCAACTATGTAATAATTATAGAAATGAATTCATAAATGTAGCTGTTCTTAAGATCCAACTACTTTAGTGATGAGAGATACAATAAGAAAGGTCTAGAATCTATTCTGAATGTACGATTTAACTTACCCCCTTACCTTTGTCTAGTACACTTGATACCCTCCAGTACTTTAAAGTTATTTCTCATCCTTACACACTAGTTTGACTCCTCCATGTGACCCAGTTTTCCCACTACCAAGCTTATATATGTGACTACATTTTGTAAATTTCCATAATGAACATATACAAGTTGAATTGCATCAGATGTACTTTCAAGAAGATAAATTGGATTTAGACTGCCTTTGAAACTTCTTAGTCACAAATGGATTTCTCTTTTGGACAATGACATAAGTAGAGTGGTTATCAACCTTGATCTACCTATTGGATTACAACAGAGAAAAAGGTATCTTCTACCTTAGCCATTTGGAGGATTTTTATTTTATAAAACAGAGTGCCGATGGCACTTACTCTCTTTATCCCACCACCATGTCCCTGTAATCCTTTTGCTTCAGTGACAAGACTTAACATATTGATTTCTTGCTGACAGAAGAAGGAAATCGTATCAGTGAGTGATCTTTTTATCATTCTGGTCAAACAATTATTCTTAGTTGAGAAATTGCTAAAGAACGCTCATACTGCTTCTAAGCTCACACAGTAAGTAAGTATCAGAGAAACAATGGGTGAGGCTCTTCTTTCATGTTTTGTAGACATGTGTTTCTATATTGAGCTATCTTATTAATTTTGCTGTTGTAGACTGATTGAGGAATATTTTATGTGCAAAACCTACATTAATATCAAGAATGCACCTTGAAGAGCTTTGACACCTGTATTCTCCTGTGGGAGGAAGAACAGAACACAATGAAATATAGAGCTTTTCCATTAATCCCCGAAGTTTTCTCATGCTCCATTGTGGTCTGACCCTCCTGCTGCTGCTGCAAACCCCAGCAACCACAACCTGCTTTTTGTCAGTAAGGATTAGTTCACCTGTTACTAGAAAGCTGTAGAAATAGAATCAGATATGTGCACTCTTTTTTTTTTTTTTGCCTGATTTGTTTAAATCAAAGAAACCTTAAAATTTGTCCACGTTGCTACGTTTATCAGTAGTTCATGCTGTCATTTTTATTCTTGAGTAGCATTTCATTGTATGGATGTATTACCTTTTGTGTATCCATTCATCTGTTGCTAGGATATTTAGGTTGTTACCAGATGTTGGCCATTGTAAATAGCTTCCACAAGCATTCACGTGTCAGTCTTGGATGGTCGTGCTTTTATTTTCTCGGGTGAGTAACTAACAATGGAATGAATTGAGCGTGTTGTGGTTATAACTTAATGTTTTAAGAAACTGGTAAACAGGGGCATCTGGGTGGCTTAGTCGGTTAAGCGTCCGACTTTCGCTTAGGTCATGATCTCGCGGATCGTGGGTTCGAGCCCCGCGTCGGGCTCTGTGCTGACTGCCAGCTCAGAGCCTGGAGCCTATTTCAGTCTGTGACTCCCTCTCTCTCTGACCCTCCCCTGCTCATGCTGTCTCTCTCTCTCTCCTAGAAATAAATAAAACGTTAAAAATTAAAAAAAAAAAAAAAAAAAAAAGAAACTGGTAAACAATTTTGCATTGCCATCAGTAGTAAATGAGTGGTCCAGTATATTTACTTCCTCACATGTACCTGATACTTTATATCTTCAGGCTTCTTCTTTTTTTTAAATTTTATTTACTTATTTTGAGAGAGAGAGAGAGAGAGATTGTGAGAGAGACAGGGAGAGATTGGAGAAGGGGAAGAGAGAGGAGGAGAGAGAGAATCCCAAGCAGGCTCTGCACTGTCAGTGCAGAGCATGATGCAGGGCTTGAACCCACAAACCATGAGACTGACCTGAGCCGAAATCAAGACCCAGTCACTTAACTGACTGAGCTACCCAGGCACCCCAGTATCTTCAGACTTCTTAACTGGATTTTCTCTAATGAGCATGATAACTCTTGTAGTTTTTATTTGTAATTCCTCACATGGCAAGGAACTACAAATGACCTTTAGTCAAGAGCCAGTAAGAAAAATGTGGTTTTTGTCATCCACTGCATGAAAATGAATTTTGCCAATGGCAACTTGAATTCAGAAGTGGACTTTTCCCTAATCAAGCTTCAGATGAATCCACATCCCTGACTGAAACCTTGATTGTGGTAGGAAAAAACTAATAGATGAAGTATCTGTTTAAGTATTTTGTCCATTTTTAAAGGATTAAATTTTTTATTGAGATAAGGTTTACTTAATGCAAAATTTATCATTGGAATCATTTTTAAGTGTACAGCTCAGGGGTGTTTGGCATATTCACAATGTTGTGTAGCTGTTATCACTGTCCAGAACTTAATCAGTACCCAAACAGAAACTCCCCTATCTCTTTCTCTCCCTAGTATCTGGTAACCACTATTATGCTCTCCTTTGCAATAAATGTCCTGGGATGCTTGGGTGACTAAGTCAGTCGAACGTCTTACTCTTGGTTTCAGCTTAGGTCATGATCTCACAATTAGTGAGTTCAAGCCCCACACCAGGCTCCTCGCTGACAGTGCAGACTGCTTGGAATTCTCTCTCCCTCTCTCTCTCTGCCCCTCCCTGACTTGCTTTCTTTCTCTCTCAAAAAAATAAGTAAATAAACATTTAAAGAAATAAAACTAAATTTGCCGATTCATATAAGTCAAATTTTACAATATATGTCTTCTAGTTTCCGGCTTACTCCACTGAGCATAACGTATTCGAGTTTTGTCTATGTTGTAGAACACTTCTGCGTTTGAGCATCTCAGCTGAATTAGGTATCCCTTGTCATGTCCCCACAGACAGGCATGTAAAACTGATGTATGCAGATGGAAATACACACCACTTGTGTTGGATTGTATAGCTTTCTCCAGAAAGATACATTGAAGTCCCAAGCCTTGTCTCTTTTGGATATGACCTTATTTAGAAATGAGGTCTTAATAAAAGTAGTCAATTTAAGGTGATGTCATTAGGCTGGACCCTAATCCGGGGTGGCTGATGTCCTTGTAAGAAGAGGAAAATGCCATGTGAAAACAGAGACCCATGGGGAGAAGGGCACTTGATAGCAGAGCAGAGACTGATGTGAGGTAGCTACAGTCCAAGAAACGCAAAGGCAACCTTCCACCACCAGCTGTGAGGGGGAGGGAACGCCAGATTCTACCCAGAGTCTCAGAGGGGTCATGGCCTTGCAGAAGCCTCACTTTTGGACTTTCAGTCTGCAGAACTGTGAGAGAATGAATGTCTGTTGTTTTGTGCCATCCAATGGTACTTTGTGGTACTTTGTGAACGCCAGCCCTAGGAACTGAATACTTCAATACTAGCAGTTTTTCTTATTAATGGGACTAAATCTGATCCATTTTCTTATCACTGTTTCTATTTTCAAATATTTTTTTACTGATCACACATTCCATTTATAGTAAAAAATAAAATGAATAGTTTAAAATGAGAGAATTAAAACTATGTTTTTAAAGTTTATTTATTTATTTTGGGAGAGAGAGAGGGAAGAGAGAGAGAGAGAGAAAACAGAGAGAGAGTTGGGGGGAGAGAGAGGGAGATAGAGAGTCTGGAGCAGGCTCCACACTGTCAGCACAGAGCCCAACATGAGGCTCGATCCCACAAACTGACACCATAATCTGAGCTGAGATCAAGAGTCAGACACTTAACTGACTGAGCCCCCATGTGCTCCAAAATAGATCTTTTTTTTTAAACTAGGGTGACAAATTAATTAGTTTGACTAAGTCTTTTTATTGATTTGATAATAACGTTGTCACTGGGGAAAAGAGCTAAAATCTTTAAAGAGGTGCCTGGGGGCTCAGTTCGTTAAGTGTCCAACTTTGGCCTAAGTCATGATCTCAAAGTCTGTGAGTTCGAACCTCACATCGTGCTGACAGCTTGGAACCTGGAGCCTGCTTCAGATACTGTGTCTTCCTCTGTCTGCCCCTCTCCACTCATGGTCTCTCTCTCTCTCTTTCTCTAAAACAAACATTAAAATTTTTGAAAAAAATATTTAGAAAGTGTGTCAAATCAATTATTGGGATACTTAGTGGGTGTTTTCATATGGTAGAAAAGATTTAAATGATGGAAAGCCGCTGAGAGCCAACTTCTGGGGTCCATATTCAAATATCAGAATTGAGAATGAGAAAATAAATAGTTCTTACATTCCTAAACATACTCGCCAGCCCTTGTCCGAAGGTATAGTGTATTAGTCTACCTCCATACCCCTCTGAATGTGCCCAGTCTCAGAAGATACAGTATATGAAGAATGGAGACCTTTCATTACAGGTATGAGTCTAGTAAAGATAGTCCTGAAGTCTTTGGGCTGGGGGTGTTTATCTTTTATATGTAAACAATGCCTTTAGAATGATGTAGAAAAAATAACTTTATTAGATATACCTTCAGTTAAAGAACTGTCAAATGCCAAAAGAAAAAAGAGAGAAGAGGAGGAGAAGCAGGAAGGAAGGAAGGAAGGAAGGAAGGAAGGAAGGAAGGAAGGAAGGAGGGGAGGGAAGGGAAGGGGAGGCAGGGAGGGAGGGAGGGAGGAAGGAACCCAGACTATAAAGACACAATAGTATTTTTGGAGGATATAATTCTCTAACAAATCATACTTTCTAAATGATGTGTGTCTGTATGTTAAATATACTCATGTGAATCACTATCCTTAATCATGGATTTACTGTATTGCACCTGATACACTGTTTCTTGATGAATTTCCTTTGAGCACTGATGTGAGGTTTATATCTATCTCTTCTTCCCTTTGTGAAATTCCTGATAGCCAACCCAATGAATTCTAAGCTTACAGTCCTGGCTGACAGATATTTTTCAGCATTCTAGGCTCAAACTATTTGTTTCTTTCAGTTTCACATTCCTTTAATTCTATTAAAACAACCTTTGAAATGTCTAGCTGGACAATTCGTCTGTCAGTCTTCCCACGCCTTGGTCCTACACTATTTCAGCACCAACTGGAATTTCCTTCACTGATTTGCTCCCTTCCCTCTCAAGTTAAAGGCCATTTGGCTTATATCTGAAGACTCATTCTACCTCATTGGTATATTTCTCATGGCACTAACCATATTCCTCCCCGTTATTATGGCTTTCATGTAAGCCTTACCTCATTCCTGAGATCATAATGTAATGCACTTTCACTGGGATGGCAATGTACCCTCTGCCTCCTTTGAACTCACAAAAATTTCCCTCACCTGTACTTATTTCTGTGTGCCTCCCATGGTGTGTTCTGTTTTCTATTGAACAGGGACCATAAACCTTTCTTTCATGCACCGCACTGGTGTTTGTGCCAAACGTTAGCTCAATGAAATAACTCAAAAACTGTCGGAGGCTGCTCCGGCAGGTCCAGGGGTCCCTGAAGGATGGACGGTGTCGACGAGGGAGGGAAGGAGGGAGTGAGAGAGCCCCGAGATCCTTTCTGATCACCAAGCAGTCATCTCTGTCCTGTCGGTTTTGGTGTCTTTATTTATAGGTCAAAAGTTAGCATGGCATCAGAAAATGGAATGTTTACAATGGATAGCTCTTTGTGATAAGATGTTTTTGGAAAATGTACAGAGACAGGTTTTACAGAAATCTTCTTGCAGAACTGCCCCAATTATAGTGAGGTTGAGTAACTAAGAAAATCACAGGGTATTCACATTTTAATAATGCTAAGATTAAGTCATAGGTTTGTAGATATTCTTATCCATCCTCATCACAGCTGTAAGGGAAGGTGTTTGTGGAATGTAGGCCTTAGGGAAGGGGCTGCTATACACCATCAGTTAGCAGAGGTGTATGTACTAACTTATCTTCTGTCCTTCTCTCTAAGTTAGGCTCTTTGTCTCCAGGCAAGACTTGATTTTCCAGTTATATTCTTTACAGCACCGGAGAGCCAACCATACCTTTAAAGAGTTTAGCTTATAGAATAGCCTCTTCGAGTGCATTTACCTCTGTGTCTACTTTTATGATTTCTAGAATAGCTAGGACATGAAAGACATTTTTGGTTAGTTGATTTACATGTTGAGCTGTATGAACATCTTGGACTAACGCAATGATAAACAGAATTGTACATGTAAAAGTCAATCTTTTATGAGTAAGGGTCATTAGCCTGTTTATAGCTCAAGGGAAAGTATAGAAGGAAACAGGACCTGCTGGAGACACGATGTCTGTTCCCATAATCAAAAGAAGTTCCCACAATAAGTTCCTTCACAAGGTGCAATCATCATACCAGGGCCGGAATAAGGGGACAAGTCACTCCCGATATTGATCAACAAGGTACCCTAGGGGTCAGTGCTCAAGCAGAAATAATTGAGTGGGGGTGGATATCGGTCGTCACCTGATTGGCAAGAGACCGTGCAAACTTGCTTTAATCTCACCAGGAGTTTTCTCGACTAGTGGGCTCAGATTGGCTCCCAACAAAAAACTGTATTTCTGAGTTATCCCTCAGAAATGTTGCACTAATGTCCT
Organism: Hyaena hyaena; assembly: GCF_003009895.1. Classification (NCBI taxonomy): domain Eukaryota; kingdom Metazoa; phylum Chordata; class Mammalia; order Carnivora; family Hyaenidae; genus Hyaena; species Hyaena hyaena. Next base: position 964,783 of record NW_024081115.1, read on the forward strand.
GTCAGATGGAATAAAAATGGATTAAATTCAGAGGGCTCTAGGCTTCTGGTTGGTTCCCTGAGCATATGAGACCATTAGTTTAGACTCTGGATCTTAATCATACTTAATCAGAGTATTGGTTGGCAGTTTATTTTTCTTTACATAGAAACTTCAAGCCAATGCTTCATATTTTAAATGAATTTAAAAACTCAGTGTTACTTGTGTAGAATGATTGAATTTATTTTAAGCTAATATGCTTTTCTCTGAGTTGTCTTCAGATGACAAAAATTAAGAGTTGTATAAGATATATATTAATGAGTTGAGTGCCCTGTGAATCGAAAAGTCCCCAAAAAAAGAGAATACCAATTCTCTGCAAGCAAGATATATTATTTAGTTTTTATTTAGGTACAGTTGACACGTAATGTTACATTAGTGTCAGGTGTACAACACAGTGCTTCAGTATCTCCACATCCACAAATGTAGCTAGATGACAGCTTACAATGCTATTACAACATCTCTAACTATAATCCCTGTGCTGTACCTTTCATTCCCATGACCTACTCATTTCCTAACTGAAAGCCTGTATTACCTACTCCCCTTCATCCATTTTGCCCATTCCTCCAAGCCCTTTCCCTCTGGCAACCACCTGTTTGTTCTCTGTATTTGTGGGTCTGATACTGCTTTTCGTTTCTTCATATATTTGTTTTGATTTTAGATTCCCCATGTGAATTAAATCATAAAACAGAAAAAAATGTCATATCATCAAATAATTCCACTACTGGGCATCCACCCAAAGGAAATGAAAACACTAATTTGAAGAGATACATACACTTCTATGTTCATTGCAGCATTATTTACAGTAGCCAAGATATGGAAGTAACCCAAGTGTCTACCTGTAGACAAATGGGCAAAGGAGAAGTGACTTATATGTAATTACACAGCCATAAAAAAGGATAAGATCTTGATGTTGCAACAACATATATGGATGCTTAGAGTGTGAAGAGGTCAGATTAAGACACAACATTTAAATACAAATTTAATATTATTTGAAATGACTAAGTGTGGTAAGTATTTAATATTTGATATTGTTTGAATGAAATGAGAATACCATTTGGCTGAATAGCCATTCTGACCCCATTTCAATGAATTAAAACTAAAAACAAACAACAAAAAATCCTTTCTCACAGCTCCAGAGTTCCCAGATGATCTTGATATACAAATATCAATGATTTATAATTTGCAGCAATTTATTAATTACAATCTATTGACTATCTGATTCATAGAATTGTTAGGAACCAATTTTGAGAAATATTATGGCAATAGACTCATCTAGGGACTGAGATGATATTGACTTAAAGAATTTGAAAAGCATAAAATGTGTAAGCAGTCTTTAAGTATTAGCAATTTTGTTATTAAATTTTTTTTAAATATTTTAATTTATATTGAGATAGAGTGCAAGCAGGGAAGGGGCAGAGAGAGAGGGAGAGAGAATCCCAGGTAGGCTCTGCACTGTCAGCACAGAGCTGATATGGGGCTTAAATTCACAAACCATGAGATCATGACCTGACCCTAAATCAAGAGTTGGTCACTTAACTGACTGAGCCACCCAGATGCCCCAGTAATTTTGTTATTTTAAATAAAAAATTTTAAAATATTTGAATATCTTTTGATGCTCAAAGGACATGCTTGTGTACTATTATAAGGAGGTTTGTAGGATAAATTCATAACAGTGAAATGTCAGCATAACAGGCATAGGCCATGTTTCTTTTACTGTTATTAACAGATTTCCTTCAACTATGTTCCACCAATTTATATTTATATTCAAGAATATGTGTTTAACCCCATTCTACCCAGGACTGTGTTGTATCAAGCTTAAAAAAGTTTGCCAGTCTTTTAAAAAATATTAATTTATTTATTTGGTGGTGGGGCAGAGAGAGAGAGAGAGGGAGAGAAAGAATCTCAGGCAGGCTCTGGACCGTCAGCACAGAGCCCAACATGGGGCTCGATCTTACAAACTGAGATCGTGGTCTGAGTGTAAATCAAACATCAGACATTTAACCAACTGAGCCACCCAGGTGCCCCAGGTCCCCAGTCTTACATATAAAGAATCAGACGTATCTCTTTTCCTCTTTTTCTCCACAGATATATCCTGCTCATCTAAGTGTGCATATTTTCTTAAACAAACTTCATCACTTTGTCAACACAATCTTTGCCCAAATGCTATCTTTGGTATTTTCACTCAAATCCCATAACATTTATGGGCAAATATGTAGGGAATTGACCTTCTTCTAAGTCATTTTTTCTGTTTATCAATTCATACCACTTCTTGTTCAGCAGAGTTCTGACATTGCTAACAAGTACATTTTCATTGCCATGAATAGACATAGATAATGTTTCTGATGCTAAGCCATGTTAGTCATGTCAATATCAGTGAACACCTCAATATTTTCATTGCCTACCTTACTCCTAGACTCTCAGGCCCTTAAAGAGAATTTGCTCAAAGACATCCCAGGTAAATAATTTCTATTAGGATTATCTGATCTTCTCTGCAGATGATCTAAGCCCAATTTTGCATAAACCTTTTGAATGCATCTTATAACTTTGACTTAGCACTTAAAATGGAAGGCACTGAACCCTGGACTCTGAACCCTGCGCGACCTTGCTAAGTAGGGGGACTTGGCCAAGATAATTAAATATTACTAAATGAACTACACAGGGGAAGATGAAAAGTTTAATTACTAACACAGAATTTCAGAAGATAATTTTTGTCTAGACTATTACACCTGTTATCCCTTTATTCATCTAACTGAACACCCTAACCACTATTTCTCTGGCTTACCTGTATTTTCATCATATAGCACTGTTTCCTTTGGGGGTGGACTCAGGTCCAAATGCAACTCATGGCAACATATACAATCATTTGGGCTCTAACACTGGTTCTGAAAACATGACTTTTTTCCAGTACAGTTGATATATTATGGAACAGTGGGAGCATAATGCATGTTACCTGTGATTGTGCCTGTGAGAAACACTAGATGAAGACAGAAAACTACAGCCAGGTGAACCCAGCCATGTAGCAACACACAGATGTACACACGAACACATCAGGAACCATTACCAGCTGCCTCTGTTTACTGCCTGTGTTTTGAGCCCTATTACCCCCATCTGACGTCTTCCAACTTCCTATTTCTTTCAAATACCGTTCTCTCCTCCACCTCACAGTGACTCACAACCTGAAACCCTTTCAACAGCTACTTCCCCAGGAATTTCAAGTCCTTTTCAAGTTAAAGTGTTTATTCGTTGTGTTATTTATGTATTTCTTACACACACATACACACACACACACACACACACACACAATAACTATACTACTGTTTTTATTAGATGTCTTTTTCCCTGTATGCTGATATACTGATGGCGTTTTGAGTTTTGTGCCCTATGCCACTTTTCTTATAAGCCCCATGGTTTGATTGCTCAGTTTTACATGGTGCATTAGGAATGTAGATGCCCTCTTATACCAGAACTGACTGTGTTTATTCCACTCCTGGGTGAACCCTTCATCCTCAACTCTAGTTTTAGAACTTAGGTAATATATTGCCCTCTGCAACACAGTGCCTTACACAAATTGGGTATTTGCTCCAGTTTTATTGCAAAAAGATAAACATAGCTTGTTCTTTCCTGTTTCCATACCTCTCTGTATCAAGACTTCCCACCTGAAACGCAGTACCCTTTCTCTCTGCCTAATCACATGTGACTCAACTTTCAAGATCCATTCAAATTTCAAACACTACATTGAGCCTTTTTGACAACCCCAAAGAGAAATGATAGCATCTTCCTCTGTGCTTATAAAAATGCTATTTGTGTCATTAACTTAAAATAATGGTTATCAAAAATTCTTAGAAATAAATAAAATAATGGTTATCATATGTCTTGTTTTTTCTTATTGTATCTAGCATCTTAGTTTGTGAGGTGTATTTTAAGTCCCTTCAGAGGGAGTCATAGGTATAATATGCTTATATATATATCTCACCATGCCAAGCACAAAACATTGAAGATGATCAGTACAAGATAAATATTTTGAGTTGTGGTAAAAGTGGTAGATCTGCCCAATAATTATAAAAAAGTAAAACTGATTAAGGGTCTGAAGCCAGCACAACTCCTTGTGATAAAAATATAAACTTTATTTATGGGGCTCCTGGGTACCTCAGTCAGCTATTTGTCTGACTCTTGGTTCCAACCCGAGTCATGATCTCATGCTTGTGAGATCAAGCTCCACATTGGGCTCTGCGCTGACAGCAAGGAATCTGCTTGGAATCCTCTCTCTCTCTCTTTCTCTATCTGCCCTTCCCATCTCACTCTATCTCTGTCTCAAAAATAAAGACATAAACTTGAGAGTATATATATATATATATATATATATATATATATATATAAACTTTTTTTTAAATTTGTTTGTAAGGAGGAGGAAAAGTACTGACACACAGTGATTGAGTACCAAGACAATTTCCTGGCCACACTCCAGCAAGCAACCATTTCAAAGGTTTTCAAAACATTGTAAACATGTGAATAGGTTCTCTCTGATTCTCTCCTCTATACTGGGCTACAGTTTTAAGCATGGCCTGGCTCCCCAGTGGCCCTCAAAATCTCTCTTTCTTTCTCTATTGGGCTTCCTATATGGTCACTGAGCTCAGAAATAATCCCCCTTTATTTATTTATTCATTTTTAATATTTATTTATTTTTGAGAGAAAGAGACAGATGGAGACAGAATGAGAGACAGAGAGAGAGCACAAGTGTGTGTTTGGGGGGGAGGGGGTGGCAGGGAGAGAGGGAGACACAGAATCTGAAGCAGGCTCCGGGCTCTGAGCTGTCAACACAGAGCTCAATGAGGAGCTCCAACCCACGAACCTATGAACCCCTGAACCCATGAACCCACAAACTGTGAGATCATGACCTGAGCTGAAGTCAGATGCTCAACCAACTGGGCTGCCCAGGCAACCCAGAAATATTCCCCCTTAGCACAAGGTTCTAGTACTACACATTACATCCCAGGCTAACATACATCGTCTCCTGACTTCCTGTTCTTGTAGAGCTGGTCAGATCCCCTTTTCCTCCCAGAGCTTTGTTAAGACCCAAAACTAGGTTTGGGTTGCAAGAAGTCATTCTTTTTTTTTCCTTTTTAAAAGATTTTATGTTTAAGTAATCTCCATACCCAACATCGTGCTTGAACTCACAATGCCAAGACCGAGTTTCAGGCTCCACTGAGCCAGCCAGATACCCCTAAGGAAGACATTCTTAAAACAGGAAAAGAAATCTCTGTTTCATGTGGCTAAAACCACTGAAATTTTATATTAAATTTTGGGGACAGACTTCAGCTAATGATAAAGTATAACCTTATCTTCTACTAGGAGGAATTATTTTCTCTGTAGAATACCTATCATTTGCAGAATCTGTATACATCTGTTTATATTTGCTCAGGGGCATTAACTCAGAGGTCATTTGTTTAGGACAAAAATTATGTTATATACTATTATTACAAGAATGGTTCCTCAGTTTGCACATTAACGATAGCTAGAATTTGTATATATGTTCAGGTTTGCAACTAAGGTGTGGAAATATTCTTTTTTTCTTTTTTCTTTCAATATTTTAAAATTCTGCTTCAAATTTTTCTAAATGTAATAGTCTGAATCAACTTAACTTATTTAAATATTGTGTCTTTTTAATGTTCATTTATTTTTGAGAGAGAGACAGAGTACAAGCAGGGGAGGGGTAGAGAGCCAGGGAGGCACAGAATCTGAAGCAGGCTCCAAGTTCTGAGCCATCAGCACAGGGTTCGAACTCACAGACTGCGAGATCATGACCTGAGCTGAAGTCGTAAGCTTAACCAACTGAACCACCCAGGTACCCCTCAAAGATTCAAAAATCATATTTATAAGTCTCAAGTCCTTGTCTTGAATATCAGATATAAACTGTACCTGCAAATTACACCAAATGAACGTGGCAGGTGGACACAGTAAAATAAAAGTCAGCGTCTGTGCTTCCTGAGTACTGGCTTCATAATGTTCATATCATGGCAAGTTGAGATCTTCACAACGTAAGAGGAATTCTGATATGGTTGCTGTTCAGATTTTGTCATCATGTCTTTGTTTCTTATGTCTACTAGAAGCTGTTTAGCAGAAGAAAATTAACTTAATTTTAAGTAAGTCATTTTGTATGATGAAGGGATGGCTCTGGCTGTTATCATGGGTACATTGCTAAAGTGCACGAAGAAAGTTAATGGATTTACATCAGTGTTCTTGTCTCCATCTCTCAGGTCTAGTTAGGACATTTACATATTCTCAAGATGTTGATAGAAAGTAGGACTCTACTGTAACCAGGATTGATAAATTACAATAAGGTGTTTAAATGGTTCATTAAAATTATTAGTCTGGCTTGCATAATCCAGAGAGTTTGCCTGAACTGGACTGTCTCTAAATCCCTTGAATCCACTTAATGGTCTGAAATGAGAAAAATATTATAAAGTCACTAAATTTATGAATACTACCACTATAACATATGAGTTGTGGGTGGTGTGCCCAATTCCTTCACTGTCACCGTTTCTGTGCACTTTTGTCTCTGAGGTATAAGCAACTGGATGTTTTACTGGTTAAAATGGGCCATAACTTACTTTCCCACTATATTAGTGAAAGTATAAACTGCAAGTTGTAAAATATGTATCCAAACTAATAAAACATGAAATCCATGTAAAGTCTAGTGACATTAATACTTCGACTGTCAGCTATTCCTAAGGGGTTGTATCAACCATGACTCACAATAATAAATGTAAAAATATGCTACAAAATCACATGAATTATTCATTTTTGCAGTAATAAATAGATGTTTCTTTCTTCTTCACAGTCTGAATTAATGAAATGAAAAGGAACTTCTTTCATAATTAGGATTCATTTGTTACAGGTGGGTGTACCACTGACAGTTTCCAGAATTGAGAATCCATGTATCAATACAATATATGAGCCAAGAGTTATGGGGTGGAGTTTATTTATTTCAAAGAGAAAACGGGAAATTATTTTAAAACTATTTGCATAAAAACAAGGTTGAAGAAGAATTTACACTAAACATAGGGGAAAACATTTCACTGAATTCTTCTCAAAAAAAAGGGGGGGGGGCACCTGGGTGGCTCAGTTGGTTGAGCATCCGACTTCTGCTCAGGTCATGAGCTCACCACTTGTGGGTTCGAGCCCTACATCGGGCTCTGTGCTGATAGCTCAGAGCCTGAAGCCTGCTTCGGATCCTGTGTCTCCCCCCTCTCTACCCCTCCCATGTTCATGCTCTGTCTCTCTCTCTTTCTCAATAATAAATAAATGTTAAAAAAATTAACAACAAATAAAAAATAAAATAAAAAAATTTTTTAAAAGGGGGTGGATCTAAATTTTCTGACTGGCCAATCTGTTGTGGAACAGATCCATCAGCATGTTGGAAAAGTTCCCAAGTACCTAGGAGGTATGACCTGGGTGGGGATCCACAGTCCCAATTTGTTGTCCACAAGAGAGTTGCTAAGGTGGATGGTCCCGAGTGAGCTAGAAAGTCATGTTCATTCATAAAACTCCAAGAGAAAGGGAGTGTTCACCTTGCCACGAGTCAGTCTTCTGGTTATTACTGCAGGCTCCCAGAGAAATATAATGTTAACTTAGCACAGCTTAGCACAAAAGTTGTTTTACAACTTTTCCTGGTGAAAAGAAATCACGCAACAGTACCAGAGTTTACCTGCGTTTACCGCAGATACTACACCATGCATCCATCAATGGCCCCTAAAACTTAACGTCGTGGTTAATCAACCATACGTTTAGGGGACTGAGTTTCTCTGGAACAGCACCAATAGCTTTGTAGAGTGTGAAGTAAAAAGACTGCTGGACAAACAAGATAAGTGGCCTTAGAAGGTTGGAAATTTCATTATATATGACAAAGTTTTCCCACCCGAAATTAAATGATTTTTAATTGGCAATTAACTAAAGTTCAGCTATCTGGAGTTATGTGTTATTTTAGAGCTGCGTATAACTTTTTTTTTATTGTGAAATCAATTTTTCACAGGAGAAGTGTGTTGGGAATTCTAGTAGTCTGCCATTACATTGCCAAATAATCTAAGAAACACGTCCTTCATAAGAAGGTCATTCCACTTCTCTGTCTCCACTGGAAAGGGGACCAATACAAATGATCAGACTGTGAAATGTGGACTTGCTATGTGGAATAAACTGGTTCCATTATTAATTTTACTTTCTTGTGCTGTGTCATCTAGGGCTGATTTTGTGTGTGTGTGTGTGTGTGTGTGTGTGTGTGTGTGTGTTGTGTGTGTATGAGAAAAAGATTGGAGTGGGCTACCAAAGGCATTTCTCCCTCAAGAATACAAAAGAGTGCTTTTGAGTTTTAACACGGTAATAAGTATAAAGCCACATGCATAAGCTTAATAGTTAAATCAAGTTATTCATATACATAAAACATAGCTTATACTAGGGATTACTGATTACTGAGGAAATAAATTCTTTAGATATCTAAACTGTTACTGAGGGTTACATTTATTTAAGTATATATAGCTATTGAAATCTTTGCACAGGGACCATAAATATATGGGGCTAAAATAAATGTCACTTGTTGAATTAGAACTCTGTTCCTTTTAGAGGTGCCTGGGTGGCTCAGTTGGTTAAGCAGCCAACTTCAGCTCAGGTCACCATCTAGCGGTTTGTGAGTTTGAGCCCCGTGTCAAGCTCTGTGCTGATAGTTTGGAGTCTGGAGCCTGTTTCAGATTCTGTGTCTCCCTCTCTCTTTGCCCCTCCCCTGCTCACGCTCTGTCTCTCTGTCTTTCAAAAATAAATAAATATTAAAAAATATTTTTAAAATATATATATAAATAAAAGAATCCCGTCCCTTTTAAATTCTATTTAATAAAAAATAATTCTACTTTCTGAATTTATAAATTGATGAGATTACTGAGATGATGAGCAGAGGTGCTGAGTGAGGCTGAAATCTGCAAACCAATTATGGTGTGGTATGTAGGCTTGTCCCTCTTTTCCTTTGTGTTCTTGGATCAGAATGGTGACCTAGGGGCACATGGGTGGCTCAGTGGGTTAAGTGTCTGATTGTTGATTTCAGCTCAGGTCATGATCTCACGGTTCCTGAGTTCCAAGCCCTTTGTTGTAGGACTCTGTGCTGACAGCGCAGAGCCTGCTTGACATTCTCGCTCCCCTGCTCTCTCTGCCTCTCCCCCACTCACACTCTCTTTCTCTCAAAAATAAATAAAGTTTAAAAAATGGTGATCTGACCTCTTGGTATATTTGCAATAAAAATAATATAATATGTGGCCATTTTTATTGGGGCTAATCCATAAAACCTTGTGATCAATGGAAATACTTTGACATTTGGATAAAAATGATTATGCCCAAACATAATCTCTGCATTTCAACCACATTTACAGTCATGACATGGTCAATAATACTGTTAAAATCTGTGTGTGTGTGTGTGTGTGTGTGTGTGTGTCTGTGTGTGTAGTATTGACTTGCTATTAATTGCTTTGTCTCAAAGTATTATCTTCAAAAATTGCTTGGTTCAACATTCTCCCCACTGTAACCCAAACAAGTTTTGAAAAATCTTCCTTTTAAAAGGTAAAAAATGGGTACGCCTGGGTAGCTCAGTCAGTTGAGCTTCTGACTTCGGCTCAGGGGATGATCTCACGGTTCGTGGGTTCCAGCCCCATGTCGGGCTCTGTACTGACAGCCAGATCAGACCCTGGAGCCTGTTTCAGATTCTGTGTCTCCCTTTCTCTCTGACCCTCCCCTGCTCATGCTGTCTTTCCCACTCAGAAATAAATAAAAACATTAAAAAAATAAAAATAAAAGGTCAAAAATGTTTGGACTTGGAAAACAGCATGTTTCAAAGAGAAAATAGTAGCAGTAGAGAGTATGGCGGAACTATGAGAAAGAAACAAACCATTGGAGAAGACTGGATGTATGCTGTATTTTTGGCTGAATCTTTGTTTCTAAGATGAATGTGAATGTAGGCCTTCACCTCTAAAGCTATGTACTGATTAATAGCTTCCATTTCTTCATTCTGCAAACATTTATCAAGGACCTATTACCTGTTTGCATTCTAGTGGGGTGACACGCAATAACCATATCAGCACACATATGAGTAGATTGTCAGTAATGTATGACAGTAGTTTTTCTCTGCTGTTAAGTCTGTGCCTGGCATGTAGTGGATTCTCTGTACATGTTTGTTGAATGAATGGATCTAGTGTGTTTCATGCTGCATCAAATGCCAGACTACATACATGTAAAATTCATCATTTTTATTTTAAAGTGTGAATAAAAGTTTACATTTTGTAAGGATTCACCCTGATTGTTAGTAATCTTGGCAAAATAAAATGAAACTGAAGGAAAGCAAATATTCACAGAAAAATTTATATTTAAATTGGGTCAAATAAAACAGCTGATGTTTGCATTTTAAGAAGTTCTTAGAGCCTGAAGACAACATTGCAGCTAGAGAAGTCAAGTGTATTGTAGATTTGCTATAATATTCTACTGGTATCAAAAACAGCATATCCCAGCTAATTAAATTTTTTAAAAATGTTTTATATACTTAAAGATAGAATGGAGTGAAAAATGTTTTAAATCCAATAGTATACATTTCATTCATTTTTAGGTTAACAGAAAATAAACTAAAAATATGCAGAAAGCCATAATCGTTCTGCAACCAAATGACACATATACATTGTATATTTCCTGTCTATCTTTGTTAGTCTTGTTATCCATCTTTATTCATGCAAGGAATTCATTACTGCTAAGAAATATATAATGCATTAAAATACATGATTATACAACTTATCTGTATTTTAATATGCAATGCAACTTCTAGCCCAATTTTAATTGCTTATAAACTTCAAGTAAAAAGAAACGCATTCCAAGAGGTTCTTTTATTCCAAGTCACTGTTAGCACAAGTTGTCAGTGTAAATACGAGTCATTCAATGACAAGCAAAATACAGGAATGCTCAACCAGATCTCACCATCACCCGGTGTCTATTACTGTCTTTATAACAGCTCTTACAAAGCGAATATTTATTCATTTGAGAAGATTTTCAGAAGCTAAGCATTTGAGAAAGGATATTTGGCTGTTAGAATGCATGGATGACCTTTTATGCAGTTGTTTCTTAGGAACAAGATAGCCATGTATTTTTAGTACCTTCTCTTCAAAGCCTCTCAATTCAGTTTAGAACTAGTTTTGCAATGCATGAAAATGAAAATTCTTTTAAATTTAAATGATATCACAAAAACTCTCCACAGATTATCAGGGTTAGGCTCCACCAAGTTTTCCATCTATTTCATAATTTGGTTAAAAGCATTTCAAAAAAAACAAAAAATACTTCCTTAGACAATATCCTCCAGATTGCTGATAACCATGCCAGTGCTGATGCTCCAACCATAGACAGTGCAGCTCTAAGCCATGCAAAATACAATCGGTGGGAAAACTAAGTACATGACAATACATTAAAGGTCAAGTGTAGTCGTGGTGTACTTTGAAATTCTTAAGAAGTGAATTTCTAAAATTAAATAATATATATTATTTGTAGAAAACTTGGCGATGCTCAAGGAAATCTGCTTGTAAAAAGTGTAAGCCTCTAGTGAAGAATCCTCTTATTAAATGAATAGATCTCTTCCCCTATGTCTCTTCTCTTCAACTCACGTTTGCTAGGTGATGTATATTTAAAATTGGAGAGATGTATCTTAAAAAGCAGAACTGAGTGATCCAATGATCTGGATCATGTTCACAGACATTGAAGCAAAACCCTTGTTGGAAAACTATGAACCTGATGGGGGCAAATAATGATTTATCTGAAAGTTAACGTCAGGTCTCTGCCATCCCATTGCTACTTTGAAGGAATACCCTGGTCCTCCAAACTCTGCTTCCTTTTTCTTCCTGATATCAGACAGGAGCACTGATATGTGGGAGGAGGGATAATATAGTCTGTTGCTTTTAGGCAGAATTACAGGCAGTTTTCAAGCACCATTATTTGAACAAATAGTAAAATAATACAGAATATTTACTACAGTGGGCTTGGTGTTTACTTTCTTTAGCTTAATTTACCATTCACCTCTATCTCTTTTTGCATCTATTTATATCTTTATCTGGTAAGATTGATTTGCAAATGATGAGAGATCGTAACATTTCAAAACTTATGCTGAATTCTTAAGATGTTAACATTATATAAAGCTGGGGAATCCTACGTATGCAATGTAGACATTCAATATATGTTTATTGAATAGCAAATAAGATGAGGTGACTTTTGACTCAAGATTTTGGGAAACACACATACAAATAGTAGAAAAAAGTAAGGTTAAGCAGTTCAGAACTTCCCTGACCTTGATTTTGATAGTGGCAACTCAAGCAAAAATGAGCTACATGCCTCTGAGGCATGTACCTTTTATGCCTGTGTAAAAGGAAAGCATTGGATGAAGTTACTTCCACAGTTAGAAGTTTGTCACTCATCTTTTTCTTACTCTTAACAAGAAGATGCAATTGGAAATGGTTGAGAATATTTTAAAGTATGACATATTTTTTTCTAGAAAGTTAAAGAAAATAAAGATTCTGTCTCAAGATAAAACTAAGTTAAAAGATGTAACAAAATCATAAGGGATAAAATAATTGTTAAAGAGATAGTTACACTTAAATTTTGTACAAACAGAAAATATGTTCAAATAGCAACTACCGAGCATATCAACTATTTTTTACAGTTACTAAGGATTAAGAATCTGTAGTAGGTCGCATTAAAAAATGTAATTCTAAGCTCTGTTTTTTATGTTTCCTCAAATGGATGGCATGGTCTGTAGACAAGTGTGTATTTTCTTAAGAAGCTTAATTTGCAGAAAGGAACCAGCCCCTTTCCAAATTTTGAGCTTTGATTTATCCACAATAGTAACCAAGAGAAGGAAAATCACTGATGCATGTATGTTAATCTCAGTCCATTGAAATTCACAATTTTCTATGCTGATATATCAATTAAGAAGCTACTTTCTATTCTCACCCAAGCTCAGATATGTGAGCTTTTATATTTAATATAAAATATAAAAATATAATTTTATATTAAAATTATAAATCCCACAAATTTGGAATTTATTAGAACACATAACCACTAAAGAAGGGCTAATAGAGCTACTTATGTACTATCTAAAGAGGGGAAATCCAACAATGTATATAAATCACAGATAAAGAGAGTATATTTCATAATAGAACACGTGATTTTCAAGAACTTTAGAGAAATTTTCATTATTACAGAACAAGTTGAAGCCAATACTCATTAATTTCATAGTTTGATATGTTAATTTTAAACTAAATGGATATATATATTTTTAATGCTTTACACAGGTAGTAAGCTTAGTTTACGATATTCTGTTTTCCTAAAATATGTAGATATTGTATAAGAAAGTGAAAGAAAGCCCATTCCTTTTTATAAAGTAGGCATGGAAAAGGACCTAAGAAAGTACCTGAATAATACAGACAATGTTAAGATGTGCTGATGCCTGTTATGACTGTCTCTTGACATTTGAGTTTGAAAAGAAAATGTACTAAATTTTCTTAAATTTATCTACATAGATCTCCTTCTCTGAGCCAAGATCTATTCCAGGCATCAAAAGAAAATTAAGAGAGCAAACGTGTGATTGTCTCAAGAAAATTAGATAAAACCTAGAATCAATGAATGAGAAAGATGAAAGTACAAGACACAACTTACAGTAATAAAGCATGAGCCAAGTTAAAGAAATAATAAAAAGTTTGAGACTTATTATTAGAAGGTCTGAAGAACAAAATCAACACTTTCTAAAATAAAATTTGGTTGCTCTGAGAACACACAAAGTCTAAGGTAACCCCAGGATCCTCTCAAGAGATGAATTTACATCCTTCACACAACAACTCATGGGGAATGGTGGTAATCAATTCATCTCTTTTTTACTTCTTAGTTTTCTTGTCTCATTGAAAAAAAAGCCTCTCAACTGGCTTTAAATCATCCCACTTTTCATTTTCACTGACTCTGCCACACAAAAAATATTTACTAGTTGTATACAGTTCTTTATGTGTTAGCATTTTTATCTCTTTAGCCAAAAATAAAAAGTTAATGTAATTTCAGCTCAAATTCAAAATTAGGAAGCTAAGAGTTTGAAGACTCTACTTTGAATGTACTAAAAGTGGAATAATACTGACCAAAATATATTTGAGTTAAACTGAGTTCTTGACTTGCCAAAAAAAAAAAAGGGGGGGGGGGGGGGGGGATAATGGGAACCTTCATAATAAATGCACTAAAATAATTTTGTACCTTGAATATCTTATCTGTGATTTTATTAGCTATTATGTCTCAGTATGCTGGAGTTCACTTTATTAAGATGAAAAGAACCAGATGGTGAATATAGAACAAACTTATTCCTTGAAGGAATCACTTTCTACTATCAAGGAAATAAATAGTCTTTAATGTATCATTAAAATTAAAAATGAAAACTTTCCATTAGGCTGAGTAATAAGGGTATTTGCTGGAAAATAAGTTAATAGATACCAAGGTTGCCGAACTGTTCTCATCAACAGCATTTCTTAGCAAGCATTGCTACAGAGACGGTTTATTCGAGAAAATACTTTCCAGCAGCTGGGCATTTTCATACTTGCCCATTCTGCCTTCATTTTGTTCTACAGAATCCTATGGGGAAAGGAGTATGGAGGAAAGAGATAATTTGAAAGTATTGTTAAGTGGTACAAAGGAAATAAATTCAGTTGGAATTGGTTCAGCTCAGCACTAATCAGGCTGCACGGGGTGCTTCCTCAGTGACAGAGAAGATTGCCTGGGGAACAAATCCGCATTACAATGCTGGTAGGTGAAATGCATTTCCTTGCTACAGAGCTGCCCCTGAAATATTTACTGGTCAAGAGAAGCAACTTATCTAATATTACATTCAAGCAGGAGATCAGTTTCCTATTGTAGAAAACAAGTATTAAATTGCTCAGTTACTCTATGGTTAGTTGAGCATCTAGCATTAGTTTTGAATAAGTTGATCAGAGCTCAATGGCATCTTCAAGTGAGTTGATTCAAATGCTAGAAAATGTCTAATAGTACCCATGGCTGAGAGAATATTTGGGTGGCAGAGGGTTATATCTATCTGTATCTCTATCTGGAAATACCTATGTTACTAGATAGATCCACTATAGGTCTACAAGAGTCATTATTGACTATTAGGTATGCTTTTTTCTGAGAGAACAAAAAGGAGGGTAAATAACACAAACCACAGCCAATTTCTTTAAGCTTTCTCTTTCAGTGCAAATATGTCTTGGTCTCAATTTAGAGTTGCTTCCAAGGGTGCTTCAGATTACCTGCTGTGGTTGCCAACACGTTCAGTCCTAGCTGTCTGACCAGGACAGGACTGACATACAGCTCTGACTTCCAGAAATAAGAACAGCTGAGTCAGTGAGAATTTTGCAGGCCTCAGCGAGGAAAGCAGAAAGAAGGAGGGAGTTCCTGAAGAACTATTGTCTTCAGTTTTGCAAACCAGGGTTTCTAAAAATTTAGAGAAGAGTTCAGCTTGGCTTGACTTGGAATTTCCATCAGGGAAGTTTTGTGGATAATAAATGTCCTTCCCTGGGCTCTGGCCTGAATTTATCTAATAAAGGACACATCATGGGGTTCCTTCTATTCAATTATTTGATATATTTTTATTTTTTAACTTGTTATTGTATTTGTTATAAACAGTTTATCCATAAAACTGATGAAAATTATAATTTCAAAAATGTATCTACTGTATTCTGAAAACACTGTGCTCTAGACACTGTGATAGATGTTTGCATATATTTACTCTAATATATATATTTTTAATTTAGGTATTCATATCCTCAATTTAAACATCCAGGGCTATAAAGTGATTATCAATTTATTTATTCATGCATTTTACCAATATTTATTAAAGCCATATTTTTGGTAGAGAAAAAATATAATAGAAAACACATTCTAGCCTTCATGGAATTTACATTTTTGTTTTGTTAGCAGACAGAAATAATAAATAATTATAAATTATAATAAAAGTTACAGAGGAAATAAAATGATAAAATAAAGAACAATGGAAGCAACTTCTTTACATAGAATGGTTACATTTAAAGGGACATCTAGGGGCTCCTGGGTGACTCAATAGGTTAAACATCTGACTTTGGCTCAGGCCATAATCTCGTGGTTTGTGAGTCTGAGCCCCACGTCGGGCTCTGTGCTGACAGCTTGGAGTCTGCTTAGGATTCTGTGTCTCCCTCTCTCTCTGCCCCTTCCTCTCTCTCTCTCTCTCTTTCAAAAATAAATAAACATTAAAATTTTTTTTAAAATTTGACAGGAACAAATAAATCAATAACTAAAGGATGAGTTGACATAATTTGGGAGAAGGGACACTATGGGCAATGTTGATCCCATGTGCAAAGGTCCCACACTGGACAAAAATGAGACCAATTCAAGGAACAAACAGGAACCCTGAGTGGGTGAGGGACAGTGGCACCCCATGAGGAGCCAGTGACATAGCCCAGGTGTCAGTTCAAGCTGGAAAAGCATTTCAGTTTACCAGGGAACTTTAATTAGGAAAATCTTGTGGTCTTCTTCAGATTATTAAGAGCACCAATCTTGCTGCTCAGTGAAAAAGAGCGTGACCCAGTCACAGAAGTTATGAGACTAAATAAAAAGGGGGCCTGAAAGCTATCCTCAAAGAGTGGCATCACTTAGCGGTCGGGTGGAAAAGAGAACAAAGTAGATTTAGAAAGAGGAGAAAAAGAAAGTGATAAGAACGGCCAAAAAATTAAGAATATTTCAAGAAGGAGAGAGCGGCCATCTCTAAGATTATGCTGAGGTCACATAATTAGAAGACAAAGGAACTACATCACAAAAAACATTGATTATATTGAGAAGTTTGAGAAGAGAAGGGTGTGTGGAAGAGGTCAGTACCAGCTGCTCTCAGTAAGATGGGGTCCTCCCGACCAGCCCTGCAGTAGTGATCTGGTCCCCAAATCCCATACTACTAATTGCTTTTTGGACCACTCCAGGTACGAACTGTGCAGTATTGGGTTTTCTGGGAAGTGGACGCTGAGATGAAGTACAAAAGGTACAATGGGATCCAAAACTCCACCCTTCTAAACTAAAGAGACCACTGAGGAAATTAGAATCAATAGGAAAAAGAAGAGACCAAGTGTATTTCCCTATCATAGGCATACTTCAAATTTTTCTTTCTTTCTTAGTGTATCATTTCCATTAGTCGAAAAGATGCTGTAATTTCTACGAATAATTTTGTTTTTACAGATGGCCTCACATATACCTTGTTTCCTCCACTTTCTCTATTTCTTTTTGGAAAAATGTCTTTACATGTGTCACGTAATTTGGATGTATTTCCTGCCTTCCTGAGTCTTCCTCCCCTTCCATCCCTCCAAATTTGAAGTGTCCAATATGGCAGCCACTAACCACATGTGCTTAATTAGATTTAAATGAATTAAAAGTTTAGTTCCCCCAGACACATGTGAGTCACATTTTAAGTGCTTAATAACCCCATGAGTTTAGTGGCTACTCTGTTAGTCATTTCTGTTATCACACAAAGTTCTATGGAACAGCCCAGAATATAATTGACTCAAAATCTTTACTTGTGTGTCTACTAAGTATCCCATACCTGATATAGCAAAATCAGAATTCTGTGTCCCCTTCAACCTGATTCTCATTGCCATCTTTGTCTCATGAAATGGCACTAGTAGAAACCCAGTTACTCAGCCAAAAACATACGTGTTATTTTTGTCTCAATCTTCCTGCTTATCACCTGGTATTAAACTCATCAACCTATCCTCTGAGCTTTACCTTAAAAATGTATCTGGTATTCAGCTGTATCTCATTTCCTCCATTTGCCAAAATGCTAGACGGATGTACTAATTTTCTCATCTACTAACATTCTAATTTGTATTCGCCCTGCTGTGTTTCCCTTATGCACTCAGTGTACACGCAACAGAGTGATCTTTTAAAAATGTAACTCAGGGTGTCTAGGTGGTTCAGTTGGCTAAGTGGCTGACTTTGGTTCAGGTCATGATCTCATGGATCCTGAGTTGGAGCCCTGCGTCAGGCACAGGCTCCGTGTTAACACTCAGAGCCTGGAGCCTGCTTCGGACTCTGTGTCTCCCTCTTTCTCTGCCCCTCCTCTGCTCGCTTTCTCTCTCTTTCTCTCTCTCCCTCTCTCTCTCTCAAAAATAAACATTAAAAAAATTAAAAAGGTAAATCAGACCATATCACTTGCTTTTCAGAACCCTCCAATGGCCTGCCAGCACAGCTGGTACACACTCCAAATTCTGCTTCTCTTTAAGTCCTGCATGAAATTATCCCTTCCTAAATGTCAAGACGTCTTGTACCACATGCACCGTCCTTCCCCCTCTACCCTGCTTCCGGTGCTCACATTGGCTGTTCACTATCTGAACTCTCTCCCCCAGGAATAGTCATTTAGTGCATCCGTTTACTTCATTTGGGTCTCTGTTTCAATATTATTTCCTAAGAGTGGTCTTCCATGAAGACACTGTAAAAAGTAACACTTCCTCCATCCTGGTCGGTCACTTCTTATCAACCTACCTGCCTTATTTTTCTTCTTAGAATTCATCCCTGCCTTGAGTTAACATTTCTTTATTTACTCTCTCTCTCTCTCTCTTTCTCTCTCCAACTAGAACGTCAACTCTGACGGCTGTGCCTTTCTCTTTCCCATTCACGGTGTTGACAGAGTGTGTGCTCAGTAAATACCAGTAGAACTAATCAGCGAATGATGGCATTATCAAGGGATTTCAGGATGTGAATAAAGGGAAATATAGTCCAAGGAGGACTGTATCTTTGGGATTTTGTTAGACGAGTGATAGGAAATGAAAAGAGGCACTATTTTGATTAACGTTACAAGAGACAGAATACAGTCCCTGTCCTGTTTGTGTGGAACAGCTTTGTGTTTCTGTTCTAAAATTAAGGTGCACGTGCTGTGCGCTGAAAGTGGTATAAGGAGTGTTGTTTTAAAGAAAACACTAGGATGTGAGCAGTTGTTATAACTGAAAGCTACTGGATATTCTGTTTCTCACTGGTACCATCAAACCAGGAACAAAGGCATAACTGTGTTCCATCACTGTAAGCAGTACCTGACTAGTCTACCCATGCACAGTAATCTTTATGGATGCTTGTGTTTATAGCAGACATTCTAAAAACTGCAAAGCTGCTGAAATTATAAGGAGCTATTTAAAAGCTCTTTTAGGGGGTGCCTGGGTGGCTCAGGTCATGATCTCACCATTCCTGATTTCAAGTCCCACATTAGGCTCTGTGCTGACAGCTCAGAGCCTGGAGCCTGCTTTGGATTCGGTATCTCCCTCTCTCTCTGCCCCTCATCAGCTCACACTGTCTGTCTCTGTCTCTTCAAAAATAAATAAATGTTAAAAAAACTTAAAAAATGTTTTTTTATTTTCTCGTGATGATGATGATGAAATCTATGCATAACTTTAATAATGGGCTATTCGTTGTATAATAGAACTTTGTTTATGGTATTTAATAGTCAAGTTGGCTATTTAAAATGATACAGAGGGGCGTGGGTGGCTCACCCAGTTAAGCGTCCAACTCTTGGTTTTCGGTTCAGATCATGATCTCAGGGTCCCTGAGTTCGAGCCCTACATCCAGATCAGTGCTGACAGTGCAGAGCCTGCTTGGGATTCTCTGTCTCTCCTTCAAACAAACAAAGAAATAAGTAAATAAATTTTAAAAATGGTGCAAATATTCTAAAACCATGTAATTAGATGGAACGCTGCATTATATCATCTATAGTAAAGTTAAATACATCCATTCATTTCACATATTTTTATTGGCTGTAAAAAGGAAATGGAGAAAGGAAATCTTTTTTATGCATAAATGATTAGTAACAATTTAGATGAGGAATGTAAGACTTAGACTCCCATTTACAGTGTTTTCTTCTCTCTTCCTAACTATTTTCCCCAATTTCAGAATTCTGGAGTAGCTCATTTTCCTTCAATTACATTAAATGAAAGAAAACAGGTTTTAGTAGCCATTTACATGCACAATATGGCTCATTCAGTAATGATAATTTGACATTAAGTATTACAAAAGTCTACTCCCCTACAAAACAAAACAAAACAATACAAAACATGAAGTGAGTCTACAGAGTCTATAATGTCAATTTTTGTAATTAAGTTTGGAAGATGTTTTAGTATTTATTGCCTGAATTCCTTGCTATTACTTGTTCAGTATACATGAACTTTTATTCTGTGGGAGAAAACTCACACATTTAGTTTAGAACT
Organism: Hyaena hyaena; assembly: GCF_003009895.1. Classification (NCBI taxonomy): domain Eukaryota; kingdom Metazoa; phylum Chordata; class Mammalia; order Carnivora; family Hyaenidae; genus Hyaena; species Hyaena hyaena. Next base: position 985,110 of record NW_024081115.1, read on the forward strand.
TGTTTAATATAAGGCATTGAAGTTCTATCTACACACTAAAACCTAGGGAAAATAATCCATTTAATATTTATTAACTGAAAAATAGATATTAAAATTCAGGGCCCACAACATTTTTGTTTTAAGATTTAAAATTGGAAAACGAGCATGTTTGTTTTTCTTCCTCAAGGCAATGGTTTAGAGCTTCGACGCTAACAGATGACCCATTGACTCAGCCATTGGTTCTCAATCTTCCTCGCTAGAATTTCATGTCTTAGATTGTACTAAGAGTTTTATAATTGTCAGTGTTTTCGTCTGTTTTTAGCTGTACTGTGCTTTGAATATTGTGTGTCTGTGACCCAGAATAGAGATCTTGAGGCATCCCAGGGCACTGCTGTCTATGGCTTACTTTCTAGCTATGCATGGTAGCAATTAGAATCATCGCTTTACCTGCTCAACTCCTCCATTTCAGCTTTTAAAACTCCATTAATGATGTAATCTAAGAAGTATGGAAATAAAGCCCAATGAGAACCGCAGAGTAAAAACTCCATCATAAAATTTCCTTCTTCTTTAAGCCTACATGAAATGCATAAAACATATAGAATGCCTGAGTTTTATCATTTTTATACAGATGAACAGTATGGCATGTTGGAAAGTGTCCCAGAGGGAAGTCAGGAAGCCTGGGATCCAGTCCCATTCCTGCTTGTGAATGACTGTGTGATCCGGGTAACATGTTAACCATGAACTCACACATGAGAAAACTGTAGGGGCTAACAAGATTTCTTTGAAGATGGTGGTAATTTTTGAAGTTAGTGTGTAAATTTATCTGAGCCTAAAAGGACTGTGTCTGCATAATCAAGAACATAAGTGATGGAGAGAAGGGAATGAATACAGGGAAGGAGAATTTCCTTGTGAAACAAAAATGTATCTCACACATGGGGAAAGACAATGATGATCACAAGTTGTGCGTTCTGTCAAGTTCACACATGTTCTAGAAAGTCTACATGAGTCCCATGTGAAATTTATGTGACAGTTCATGTGGCCAACAATCCTCAACAAATACATCCTCCAAAGTTAGAATTTTATTTGCAAAAATTGAAAGATACTGTGATTTCATGACTGTAAGAAGTTAATCAGTTTTCCAACTAATTTAACAGTCTTATTTAGGTGTCCCTTTAAAACTGATGACATAAATCTTCACTTTTCAAATCCTTTTTAAAATAGCTCCATAATCACCCTGCTTGTCCATTTGTTAATGAGCTAAATAGAACAAATAATGTTGTTTGAGAACTGTGCTATCATCTTCTTTTTTTGTTTGTTTGTTTATTTTCAAGAGAGAGACAGAGACAGAAAACAAACAGGGGAGGAGCAGAGAAAAAGGGAGACAGAATCCGAAGCAGGCTTCAGGCTCTGAGCTGTCAGCACAGAGCCATACACAGGGCTCGAACTCAGGAACTATGAGATCTTGACCTGAGCCATATTCGAATGCTTAACCAACTGAGCCACCCAGGTGCCCCTGTGCTATCATATTCTTGATCTGCTTAGCATAAAATGCCATTTAGAGTTTATTCACCAAATAAATTAACCTGCTGTTTTATGTAATGGTGCTTTGGGAAGATGATGCTTGCCTTATTTTTATTTAAGTACATAGCTGTATTAAAATATTTCAAGGGATCTAAATGTTGCTCCCTCAACCCATCAGCAGATCCCAGACACAAGAGCCATCACTGGTTCCCTCAGTCACTTGCCTTGTGTCTTCCAGAGTTTCTTCTTCAGTGCTAGGAACTTGTCTTGGGAGCCTGACCACAATTTTGGCATTGAGGACAGCAGCATCTGATTTGCAAATGGACTAAGTCTTGGTTTTGTAATCCAGCATTGCTGGAGAAGGAGCGAGGTACAGACTTCAAGAAAATCCCTCCTGCCAAAGGGATAGGATTAACTTCATTGTATGAGAATTCCTGCAGTGCTCAGCCATTTGTGAAAAGCATCCTTCACATGGGGTGTGAAGTGGGCATTTATTATCTGCTTCCCCAGGACTAAGTCACTTAACTTGATTATACCTCAGTAAGTCCAGTGCTTTGTAGTAGTAACATGGAGAAGAAGTATTTTGCTTTGAATTTTTGGCCTCTTGACATTGGTTTCTGTTCAATAGAATGAGAGCTTGGCAGCCCTGTTTCATGAAATGCATTACCCAGAGCTGGAAAACAATGTGTCACCGAGAACATGTGCTTACCCTGGCTTCCTGTAAGCTTGACTTGAATTGCCATATGGTCAATGAAGTGATCATTGAATATTGACGGGACCTTGACTGCAAAATCTAGCATGCCACTGCCAATTTGGTGGCATTCTCATGACATTCTAATGACACTACTTTCAAATGTATTTCCAGGCCAATCTATTTTTTTCTCCCTGTCTAATCACATGGTTGTAGCTTCCTATCTTAGCTGTCTTATTGCTTCTTATCATCCAATGTTGATTCATCCTCCAAGCAAAAATGCTTGTGCTATCCTACATAGGGCAAATTTCTTCTCTTTCCTTTGTATCTGTTGTTAGAGGAATAAAGGACAGTTCATGTTGGCATCCCTAATACCTAGCTGAATGCCTGGTGCAGACTGTGTACCTGATAAGTGCGAACTATGTTGAGTTTAATACTCTTGTATACCAATTGTTTTTATGTTCTTACTTCAAAATAGACTTCAATATCAGATTTCTCAAATTATTCTGTCTCTAGTACTTTTTGTTGTAGTTGTTTATTTATTTTTGAGAGAGAAAGAAAGAGCCTGAGTAGGGAGTAGCAGAGAGAGCAGGTGACACAAAATCTGAAGCAGGCTCCAGGCTCTGAGTTGTCAGCACAGAGCCTGATGTGGGGCTTGAACCCATGGACTGTGAGATCATGACCTGAGCCGAAGTCGGACACTCAACTGACAGAGCCACTCAGGTGCCCCTGCTTCCATTCTTATGTCTCTTTACACAGCTACTATCTGCATGGACCACAGGCCTGGAAATGTTTTTTATTTTTATTTTGTACTTGATTCTATATTTCCAAAGATCTTGCAATATTTTTCAATTTAGGATGTTAAATTTAACCCTCTTGTTACTTAGGATAGTGCACATTGTACAGTGGTCATTCTGTGAATTCTCTGAAAGATGTACGAAGTGCCACAAGACAGCAAACTGTCAGGAGTTTTGTATATTCTAACTAGGAAATGGAGTGTCTTTTATTTTCTAAACTCGATTTCCATTTACTTTCTGATCGATTTTCAATCCATAGGATACTCCCAACTCCCATATACTATATTTTGAGGCTGTGGACTTCGTAAAAATCATGCTTCTCTGAACAGAGCTCATTTGATGTGCCAGGCGCAGCAGGATTAACTGTAGAAGGCACTGCTTTGTAGCCAACTGGTTAATGAGTTTAGGTTTTTAAGGCAGAGGAATTGTACCAGCAAGAAACTTTAGGAAGTGTACACATGCTTTTCTTTTTGCTGGGTTCATCAGAATAGGACATTTTCCTGTAATTCTTCTGGCAGGCTCAAAGCAAATCAGCATTCCATAGCTTATTCATTGCACATTGCCAATTTATCGTTAAGTTCAAATACTTGCTCTGTGTTACTTTAAAAATGAATCAGAATCTTTGATGTGCCAACATTGGTATGCTTTTGAAGTGGCTAGAAACTTGATAGCATGTTCTCTGTAACTCTTAACACTATTTCTAGAGTACAGTGTGGTATTGGCACATATGGCCACTTAACGTTCTAGCACTTTGTCACTAATTGAAAGAAGGAGATCTGCCTTTGCAAGAAAATTCCCAGAAAAGGCATCACACATCAGAAGATAAACAAGGTTTGGCTGAAAACACTCCATACAACTAACTGTTAATGGAAAATTAGAAGCAAAACAACTGAGCTGGTCTCTTAAAGCAGGTTTCTAAGTTATAAAATATAAACGATTAATACTATGTGAAATAATAGAGTTCTATTGTATGGATGTGGCCACAACTCAAAATCTGATACGGATTTTGCAGAAACTTTAAATAGGAGATTTTATCAAAGCTTTCAGCTGTGTTCCTTTCTAAAATTTTTTTTAATGTTTATTTTTGAGAGAGAGAGAGAGAGCATGAACAGGAGAAGGAACAGAGAGAGAGAGAGAGGGAGACACAATCTGAAGTGGGCACCAGGTTCTGAGCTGCCAGCACAGAGCTGGAGGCAGGGCTGGAACTCCCTAACTGTGAGATCATGACCTGAACCAAAGTCAGACACTTAACAGACTGAGCCACCCAGGCACCCCTCAACTGTGTTCATTTCTGGTGTGCACATGGCTGCTGCCAGATCACTCACAATTGATGGAGATATCTCCTCTCAGACCAGCCATAGGTGAGCCCCCACCAGGGACGATCTGCGGGTTCTAATTCTGCTTGGAACCCAGGCATTCTCCACCTGCCAGTTAACCAGCATATTCACAGAAATGAAATCTTTGGAGAAAAAGGCACGAAGTCTACCTATTTTCTAACCCAAACAATGCATACCCATAGTATTTCCAAAATCAGTGAATATTCCTGCCTGGAGAAAATTCTTTCTCATTTTCCCCCTTCTCCTGCTAACAGAATGGAGAGTCCAGATCTGAGCAACTACAATGCACCCTTACATTTAAGCTGCTTTAAAAGCCTTAATATTTGGTAGGATTATTCTGATGGATTTCTTCTTTCCATTTTTTATAAGTTATTGATAGCAAATTAAATATAAACAAGTCAGGTTCTTTCCATTGCAGGTGGGAAAACGAAATGGGAGAGTATTGATTTTCTGGAAGACTTCAAGGAAATCTTATGTGCTTTGACCTCCTCCACTGATGAATTCTCTGACAGTTTTCTAAGGACACAAAGAACTCATAGTCTCACTGAAAAGGAGGTCCACTGTGTGCTCCTGAAATCACAATTTTAATAAAAATTAGAGTCCAGAAAATCAGCCATTTGTAGAGGATATGTCTCCCTGCTCCCGGGAAGAGGGAGCAAAAGGTCATGTGTGTCTCTAGCTGTTACAGAGTCTGATGCAAAGGAGCCCCTTCTGATGTGCTCATCGTGAGCGTTCAAAGCCTGCCATTTTGGGGCACCTGAGTGGCTCAGTCGGTTAAGCATCTGACTTCGACTCAGGTCGTGATCTCACAGCTCGTGGGTTCGAGCCCCACGTCGGGCTCTGTGCTGACAACTCAGAGCCTGGAGCCTGCTTCATTCTGTGTCTTCCTTTCTCTCTGCCCCTCCCCCACTCATGTTCTGTCTCTGTCCCCAAAATAAATAAACTATAAAAAAAAGTTTAAAAAAGAAGCCCGCCATTTTATGGCACAATGCAGAGTAACATAGTTTTGTGTTCTTTGCATGTTCAAACTCAGAGGCTGCGGGGATAATTCTGGATCACGTTGTGTCACAAGGTTGTAGCAGGAAGATTCTTAGAGAAAATTTGGGGCCATTTGTATCAAATAGAGAATTGGAACCTTTATGTCCTAGGAGACTTTTCTTTGGCCATACAGTTAGGGAATGTGGAGACCAGTGGCAGCAGCTCGTCTCCCCAGTGAGGGTCCTTCACTAGCCATGTGCTTTCCTTGTCCCAGAAGGTAGTCTTGTGTATTTTAAGGGAAAAGTCTATTACAACAACGCTTGTCTTCCGAAGTTACTCACTTCCCTGGGTCAGGCACAGTGTTTTTAGGGATCCTGGAGTTGACTTAGCTTTAGGATAGATCCAAGGCTTTCATATCTCATGCTTCCCTGATTTGTACCAATGATAGCCATAGAGTCTTTACCTTGAGGTAGTCTCTGTAATGCCAGAGGAATCAGGATTAGGGTTCTCTCTAACGTGTCACTTCCTTGTACACAAATCTTCACCAGATCCCTATGCGGACCGAACAAAGAACAAATGTCTTAAGCTGATTTTTATTGTTTAAATTTTTAGCCTAATTTTTAAGGTCCTCTATTCTAAAAGTCCTCTTCAGCTACTTCCTTAAATGAACCCTCTTTTAATGATTTGGTTGTTGTACTGCATCTCGCCGTAACTTCCACGTTCTCCTCTCTGAAAATCCAATGTAGCAGTAAGACTATATGGTGAAAATAGACACGCGGGCAGAGAGAGGAAGAGAGATGAGAGAGACAGACACACAGACAGAGAGCACTGAAAGATGCTATGAAACAGTGAGAAAATACCTATACCCCCCTAAACAAAGAGTCTGGTAGATGTGAATGCTTCCTATTCCTCTTATCTTTGTGAATTTGCCTTGAATCTCTACTGTATATTTTATTTTTTTTAAGTGTATTAATTTTGAGAGTGTGTACACATGACAGAGAGACAGAGAACAAGCAAGGATGGGCAGAGAGAGAGAGAGAATCCCAAGCAGGCTCCGCACTGTCAGCACAGAGACCGATGTGGTGGTCGAACTCATGAACCGTGAGATCATGACCTGAGCCGAAATCAAGAGTCCACACTTCACCCTTCACCCACTGAGCCACCCAGATGCCCCATTACCATGTATTTTCTGAAACATGTAAAAATTTACACAAGAATGCTATCCCCAATATACTAAAACCACCAAATATAAAAATGCTGATATATTAAGAGCCATAATGAGCTAGACAAACTATGTAGATATTCACTTTTACAATGAATAAGAAAACTGTAATGTCAACTGAAGTTATTATCCAGAGAAAAATATGTAATGGCATGCCTAGTTGTTTTTATTTTTAATTTATGTTACAAACAACACATTGATTTATTTTTGTATAAGTAATAGATTATTTGGCACCATGTAAATGGAATATTAAATCAAGTGTAACATATCATATATATACATGAAACAAATATATATATATATATATATAAATTGTGAAAATAACATTGAATTCAGTATCTCCCCCTTAGTCTTCAAACTATAAACAACAGCACCAACACTATTCAAATTACTGCTATATTCATATTATTCCTCTTAGTATTAATATTAATAATTTGCAATGGTGTGAAACCTCATGGTATGAGAAATATATCACTGTAATTCTCTCTTGAGTGAGATAAAAGCTCCTTGCTTTAATTTTGATGATCTTAGAGGCCTGTAGTACTTTAATATCAAAGTTTTGAGAGAAGTAAGAAAGAGAACTTTTCTTATTAAATCTTTAGACAATTTCAGACACATATGAGAATTAAGAAATACATTAAGCTTAAAACACTGCTTCATGTACTTAGTGGAGAAAAGAGAAAAACAATAGCTTCCAAAAATAGCCAATACAGATCAGTTCACTGATTAACTTACAAGGTATCTTGGGTTCCATAGTTTATTTATCCAATGGTGGGAATCACCACAACCTTGAGGTGCTATATTATGATTATAGCAGCTGAATACTGCTGGGTCCACTTTGCAGGCTTTTTTTTTTTTTTTTCAATTGTCTTCAAACAGCTTCCTGGAAAAGAACAAAGACAACCTAGTGAAATGTCTGACAGATGGGGACACAGATGCAAAGCCAAGTCGCAGAGGAGTTAAGATTTCAGTGGAGATGAATTCGGGTTGTGCTCCTGAGGATAGAGATTAAACCACTCAATCACAGCACTGAGTGCCCAGAAAAAGGAATCAGATTAATTTCAGGCCCATAGAGATGAAGATAAAAATTCAGAATCTACTAAATAGACAGCAAAGAATCAATAAAGAAATAAGGTGTAAATTTAATGTGCTGAATGCTCCAAATACCTAGCTAGGAAATTAAAATTTGTTTGTATTGGAATAGATAGAAAATATTTTTGTATCATTGTTCTCAAAGGACAGTAAATATTCCAAACACTTTTGTTCCAATATAATTTCTTAATTATTTTCTACTTCACTACCTGTGAAAAGTCTCCTCCATTTATACATTCAATAATGTATAGGGGAAACAATAGGAGTTTAGTATCAACAGCTATACCAAGGCTCTTTCAATCTCAAATTGAATCAAGTGTTGATTTTTATCATTTAATAGTAACTGAACAATTTCTTTTCATGTGAAGAAAATCTCTTAAATTTTCTTTTCCTCCCTTCTCCTCTCCTCTCCTCCCCTCTCCTCCCATCATCTTCTCCTCCCCTCCTCTCCCTTCCCCTTCCCTGCCTTCCCCTCCCCTCTCCTCCCATCCCCTCTCCTCTCCTCTCTTCCCCTCTCCTCTCTTCTCCTCTTCTCTCTTCTCCTCTGTCTCTCTCTTCCTCCCTCTCTCTCTTTCTCTCTCTCTCTCTCCCTTTCTCTTTATCTTTCTTGCTTTTTTTCTTTCCTTTCTTTTAATTATAAATGTAATTATCATTATATTCATAATATATAATCATAAATATAATTATCATCTTTATACATAATGCCAGGAGTAAATATACTTGAAATACTTAATTCATGACTAGATTTGTCATCTCTTGGTATTTCAACACAATAAACTATATACTTGGTAATAAATATGTTGACCCTACAATTTTTGAATACCTATTTTATTTTATTTAAAAAATTTTTAATGTTTATTTATTTTTGAGAGAGAGAGTCGGTGAGCAAGGGAGTGGCAGAGAGAAAAGGAGACAGTTAATCCAAAGCAGGCTCCACACTGTCAGCACAAAACCAGACATGGGACTTGAACCCACAAACCAAGAGATCATGACCTGAGCTGAAGTAGGACACTCAACCTACTGAGCCACCCCGGCACCCCAAGTACCTATTTTAAATTATGTGCTGAAAGTGGAGCCCTACAATGTTTTCGTTTAATTACATTTAATGGTCTCAAGCCAGAGATGGAGAAAACACTGGTTTCCTTCAGAAGTCTTAAAATTTAACCCTAGTCAAAATACAATATGAATAAATCTAATTTCTGAGTAAATAAGCTCATTCCAAATGCCTATCACAGTACCTGCTGAGATGTGAGCAGTACCTGCTCAGGGCATATTCTCAATGGTAGCTATTAAAACATAATGATTGCCTAGGAATGAGACAAAAATGGAGAAGGATGAGCAATTAGGAAAATATGAGTTACAGAGATGTATGAATTTGTGTGCATATCAATTAATATGTGAGTAGGTAAAGCATTTCAGATAACTTTCTAAAGCCAGAAGAGATAGGAAACTGTATCTACTTTTTATAGTTGAGAAGCAAGGAGGTGAATCTTAATTCTTAGAAAAGGACAGAGTAAAACTCTGGTCTCAGAGACCATAAACTCATGTTTAGCTAACAGACATTGCTTTCTATGTTACGTGCACGTGTGTGTGTGTGTGCATTTGTGCTTGCAAAAGTTTTTGTACATATAATTCCCTCATAAAATTTAATATTTAAATGCCTATGTTATCCTAATCATAGGGATAGCTTCCTAAGAACTTTTATTTACTACTTAGGTTTTTAACAAATTCTTATTATAAATTTCCACTTGCTGCCTTGTTTATTTATTACTTAACTTCTCAGAGAGGGGAAAAAAAGATTATTCTTCAGCTGTGAGATTAGGACTTCTTCTCCAGGACTTAGAAGAGCTGCTAGCTGCACTAAATCTCTCTGAATAAATATTTTATAATGACTCACAAATAAATAATGCTGTAAAATTTTTTAAATTTAATTTAATTTTATTTTTTAAAAATATTTTTATTTATTTCTAGGAGAGAGAGAGAGACAGCGTGAGCAGGGGAGGGTCAGAGAGAGAGGGAGATACAGACTCTGAAATATGCTCCAGGCTCTGAGCTGGCAGTCAGCACTGAGCCAGACGCGGGGCTCGAACCCACGAACCGCGAGATCATGACCTAAGTGAAAGTCGGACGCTTAACCGACTAAGCCACCTAGGCGCCCCTTTTTTTAATTTTAGAGAGAGAGAAAGTGCATGGGAATTTGGGGGGAGGGGCAGAAGGAGAGAGAGAATCTCAGTCAGGCTCCACACTCAATGCAGAGCCTGATGTGAGGCTCGATTCCATGACTCTGTGATCATGACCTGACCTGAAATCAAGACAGCCTCAACTGACTGAGCTCTTGTAAAATTTCTTAAATCCTGTGTGACTGTTTCAAGAGTCATGCTAGCAGAATGCACATTCTACAAGTGCATCTCTTTGTTGTTCTTTACTGAGATATAAATGGACCTCAGTCACAAAGCAAAAGCTGTCTCCTCCACATACTCCTCTCATATTAGCAAAACCCAATTCCCTTCCCCATCACCATGTTTTCAGGACTGGACGAGTCCCTTCTCTTCTCTTTAATTTATGTAAACTAGAGTTAAACATTGCAGAAAAAATCTTAGAAAGGCGTTCTTTGACACAAGACAAAATTAAGATGGGTAATGTGGAGAACCATGAGGGATAGAAAACTAACACAAAAGTATTTTGATCCAACTAATGTGCTAAGCATTATCTAGTGTTTCCAATTCATCCATGTACAAAGTAATTCTAGTTCATGCTGTACATTTGCCTCCTTTAAAAACTTTGTTATTAGACAACACACGGTGTCGAATCAAATCAGACATAGAAGAATCATAGCTCTAACCGCGACCAAATTTGACCATTAATTCAAAGGATACAAGCAATTGCAAGAAATAGGAAGAAATGTGGAGAAGTCGAAGACCAGCAATGTGGGATCCCTCTCTTCTTCCATTACCACTTGCTCTATTTAAAAGTTAACATATGAAGATCTAATAGGGCATCAGGGCAGCACTTGCACAAAGTGAGCCCCTTTGTTATGGACCTTTTAATATTCCATTAACCTAGTTTGACCCTACATTCTGCTGAAAGTATTTCATAGATAAGTATTCTCCCATGGACTCTCTCTTGTCTAATGGTAGAAATACCAAGTGTCCTGTCATTCAGCTCTTTGTAAGGGGATTTGACCCCTTCATCTCCTTTTCCCTTTCCCAGGCATTCCCTGGAAAGAAGAAATACGCTGTAGACTTTCCACTAACACTTTTCTTTCCAACACTAAAATAATCTCTTACTGCTTGGAAGTTTGAGCTATTCAAATTTCTTATTGTAAAATAATGATACAGGTATAGCAATTTTGGAAATTGCAAAAAATATTGAAAGATGTTGTAAGGGGGAAATGAATGAACTAGAGCTACCCGTTTATCACACGTGACTCCACAAACATACTTTGGAAAAGAAAAAAATGAGATTGCATATAATATTCTTTATACAAGAATAAAATGGAAAAAGTAATATTCAATAAAAGAGTATTATGATACATTTTTGGTAAAAGTTCTTACATCACCTAAACGTGTGTCCGATAGTGGTTACCTGCCAGGAAGGCGATGGCCAGCGGTGAGAAAGGGTATATATAATGAACATGTTTTTGAGGTAGTATATTGTTATTCTTAAGTTCTAGATCTTGTTATATAACTAGTGTTCCTGACTACCTGGAATCCTCCACTCTCATAACATTCTCCTCAGGCTCAATTCACAGCAGCTGGAAAATTCCACGTGGTCCTGTTAAAGTGGAGTCTTTGGGGTAGAAGCTCTTGTGTGTTCCTCAACGGAGTAGCAGAAGTGTCTTTTTGTCCACTTTCATGTTAACCAGCATTGTGAGGGACTGAAAAATTGAATGGCACAGTGCTTGAAAAGTCGTTTCCATTCCCAGAATGTCTGCTACTTATCCTCAATGTCTCCATATGCCCAAGTCCTAAAACAATCCTTCCCTGCTCATTTCAAAACACTTTTGTTAGAAGCTCTCATCTCGTCTTTATTTAGTAAAATAAACTTTCCTTTCTTTCAGATTTCTTTGTCTAAAACAACTCTTTTAAATTTTTATCATTAATTTAATGTTTACTTATTTTTGAGAGAGAACGGGGAAGAAACAGAAGGAGAGGGAGACACAGAATCTGAAGCAGGCTCCAGGCTCTGAGCTGTCAGCACAGAGCCTGATGTGGGGCTCAAACTCATGAACCATGAGATCATGACCTGAGCGGAAGTTGGATACTTACCCGACTGAACTACCCAGGCACTCCGAGACAACTTTTCAGGCATCTTTTTTTGTATCTTAATTATTTCATAGCAAATAAATAGAATAAAACAGTCAGTTAGGGGCACCTGGGTGGTTCAGTCCAGTTAACATCCATCTTTTGATTTTGGCTCAGGTCATGATCTCACAGTTGGTGAGTCCAAGCCCCACATCAGGCTCTGTGCTGACAGATTCTCCTTCTGCTTAGGATTCTCTTTCTCTCCCTCTCTTTCTCTCTGTCCCTCCCCAACCTGTCTCAATGAAAGGATAAACATTTTAATTAACTAATTAATTAAGAAAAAATCAGTTATCAGTTTCTTCAGGAGCAATTCCTTTTGGATGGGAGGGGGGAGGTGTTAATCAAGGAGAGATAATAATTCCTTGCTCCTTGCTTGCCTTCGCATTTTCCAAAAGTTCCTCCTTTCCTCTCCTCCAGGCATCCATCTTGGTTTCTCTCCCTCCCACTGCAAACCATCACTATCTTCTCCAACTTTGATTCCAGGCCCCAGGAAGCTTTTGATCTATGACTCTGATATGAAAGCTGCAGATGTTCTCCCTTAGGCTTGGACTTGGGTAGATGGTATAGCAGCTACAAATTCCTATTGCTTACCTAGGGGCATAGGCTTCTCGTTTCATTTTCCTGTTCAGTCCCCACCAGATGTTTTGTGTGGTGTAGCAGCAGTGACAGAGTACTGCAGAGGAGATGGCGTGGGGCCAATTTCTGGAGCCTGGCAATGTGGGCGTGGGGAAATGTAATCCTCACTAATCCAAGTGTCTGCAGTAGACATGTTACTGACGTTACCAGTGTGCAAGGGAGAACATGCATTAATGCCCATACAGCGTTCACTCTGTCGCTGGGTTTAGTTCTGAAAACATCTTCTCCAGGGCTATTTACTACATTTTATTGTTGACTACTTTCAGCTCTGGATGAAACATATTGAAGTGTGAAATGGTCAATTATAAGTGGATAAACAAAATCGCTTGGATAAAATATTGTTAAACTGTGCAGCTGCCTTCTTTATCTCAAGGCAGGGCGTATAGGAGTGCAATGATTTGGCACTTTGGGAAGATGATTTTATGAACAAATTCACAGTTACCAAGACCAAAAGACCTCATAAGTCAATTTCATGCTGAGTTGTTTAAAACCATTTTCACATCAAACATGTCATAACTTTCCTGCTTTGCAAATACCTTGCAAAGTTTGAATTTCTGTGAGGTAGACCTTGCATGATTTATTCCTTCTTTAATCCCTTTGGAGAATTAATTTAACCCGTAGAAATACTCTCAAATATTCACACTGATGAAAACAGATTCAGGAGGGCATTTGAGGAATATAATTTTAAGTGCCTTTCAATACATAACCCTGAAATGAAACATATATCACACGTTGATATATATCCTGTGTTTGTCAAAATATCTTTTATAAAATCTGTGATTCCTGCATTGACCAAGGGCTTCATTAAGTATCTTGTCTAAGTTCTCTTACTGATGGAGGTATTAAGAAGTTCCTCTCTCATGTTGTATTAGAAATAGTTCTGTAGTATTTCATTCCTTTTAGGTCATAGCAGATCTGCATTTATGACAGTGTGAGCTGGTATTTTCTGGGACATCTGCTCTGCAGTTAGAATTTTGTTTGGGGCTAGTTTTACTCAAGGTTGAGAAGCAACTGAACTTTCTTTTTAGAAATCTACTATTCATTCATCAAGTATTAATCTGTCAACCTTCACACATCCTCAGTTAGTAATCCTTGTGCAGTTTTGTTGAGTTTAATGGCCAGGAGATCTGAGAATGTAAAAACTCAATGTAAACCACAGCTATCATCTCTTTGATGTTTCAGTAGAGATTTGTGAGTAAGCACAAGTGGCAAATAGGATTACCTTCCCCATGTGATGGTGGTACGCCTAACCTCCAAAGCCTTGGATCTATTACCATGGCTGGCAGAGACACAGTGAAGACTATTGTCATTCGCAGGTAGAGATGAGAACTAGAGGGTGGACAAGAGCGGGGGAAGATGGAATAGAGAAGCAGAGACAAAGACAGAAATTGACCAGATGGAGAGAGAAAGACAGGGAGAGAAAGGAGATGCAGTCAGAATAGGAGTTGTTTGTGAAGTCAGCAGAAAAGATATTAGTCAGTAGCTACACTCATGCCCCTTAGCAAATTGTCCATCACCTAGAATCTTGTTGAAGTGAAGCCTAGAGCAGGATAAGAAGAACCCCACTGATCCTTTTTCTTTGCTGTCAAGGAAGGTGTGCTGATGAGTGTTCACATGCTAAGATGTTGAGTTAATGTCAGTATTCTGTGCTTAAACATGGTGACTTCAAGTACACTAAACCACTTGTCATAAAATGTCTGAAATATTGGCAGGAAAACAATTTTATTTTGAAAACCACATTCACCTAGATTGAAAATAGAATCCAGTTCTGAATTTGATATCATTAGTTACCCGGGTCATTTCTGATTCTCAACCAGCAGCCAGGGCATTCCACTCCTATTAACTTGTCACAGAGAGAATTACTTCTGCAAATATCATGGGCAAGCTGCATGTGTTGGCATGTTTGCTGTGTCTGTGCACATGGGCAAACAGGGTTTGGAAGAGAAAAAGAACGTTTTTGTCTTTTTTCCCCCTATATCATTTCCTTGCATAGGAAGAAAGGAAATATGTAAGACTGACCTCCTTGAAAGTCTGAAATTGTCTCCCTGGAAATTACCTTTGGATTTTAAATAGTCACTTATGCCTCAGTGACTTAACCTTTTTTCAGCTCAGAAAAAAAAACCACATTGAAATGTAACAAAAACCTAGAGTTTGGTTTATGAAAATTAAAAACTTAATATTTTAGAGCTAAATCAATAATTTTAAAAAGCAAAGCAAACCTTGAATTGAGGTCTGACTTCCCTTTTTGTTCTGTTTTTGGAGATTGGTCTTCCTATTTGTTTATAAGCAAATTCGGTATATTTAATAAACTACAAATTCTGAATTTTAACAAGTTTGTGTTGGACACAAAGATATTAATTTTGTCCAACCACAAAGTTAATTTTGCACTGATTAAGATCATTCTTGTGTCACAAGTTTATGGAAATTTTAAAGTTGAAGAATTGTACTGTCAAACTAAATAGGGGTTCTAGATCAACAGAAAAGTAATATGTTTTCCTGATAGCTAATTGGATCAATTTGGATAATATACATCTCTGTATCAAGTAATTTGGCCAAGGGATTAGAAATTTCAATGAATATGGAGTTCTGGATTTATGAGTAGAATGAAAAACCTATATATTATGGAATAAAGTGTTGGAAGGAAGGTTTTATCAAAGAAAAATGGCGGGGGGAGGGCACTTGGGTGGCATAGTTGGGTGAACATCTGACTTTGCCTCAGGTCATGATCTCACAGCTTGTGAGTTCCAGTCCTGCTTCAGGCTCTGCTGACAGCTCAGAGCCTGGAACTGCTTCAGATTCTGTGTCTCCCTCTCTCTCTGCTCCTCTCCCATTCTCTCTCTCTCTCAAAAATAAATAAACATTAAAAAAAAAGAGAAAGAAATCTATGTGTGCCACTATCAAGATAAGGTACATAGATACTAGATTGCAGATATAGCAAATATTGTAACAAAGGCATGGATAAAAATCTTTTTCCTAGCTTATCCATTTGGTCTTGCTAAAATCAGCAAAATAAAAACAATATATATTACATTTCTTTGTATGCTGTGACATGACGGTGAGGAAGGCTTGCCAGAAAAATCACAGCAATGACTTTGCCTGGGTTTCTCCCATTTCGAGCCAACCCTTCTCATTTGCCCTAGGAGGAACACGATTCTGAAATACAGTGCCAAACACATAAGCAGTGATGGAAAACCAGCACTGCCAAAATGAATGAGTGGCAAATCTTCTTTTGACATTTCCATCACCTTTCTGCCTTCCATTAAGTTTCCTCTTCCTCAGCAGGAGATGATACATATGAATGTCAACAATTTGCCATGTGTTTCCATCTCCAAAGATGTGCCTTTCATCAGTCTGCCGCTTTGGATCCAACTGACTTGACATCTACACACCAATAAAAGGATAATTTATCATAAAAATAAAGAATGGAGATAGTTCAAAGTAAGACTTCAGGTCCTGTGATTAAGGACAGTGCTCATTTAAATGTCTTCAAGTAGCTTCTGTTGACCCAGAACTAATGTTCTAACAGTTTAAAATTTGAAGACAAGCTTTGGAATAAAGTGACAATTCGTTGGCAGAATATTTCGAGACACATATTTGAGTATCTTGAGCAAAAATAGAAACTTTGGTTTTATAAAAGAAAAGTTAAGAAAGTAGTTAAATTAGGCACTTGGATTTACTGATTTATTGATCATGATTTTTTTCTTTTTCAATTCTCAAGTACCCTTCCCTCTGAATCTGCAAAACTTTTCTACTTTTTATGTCCTTTTTTTGAATGACAAATAGCATGTGACCTCTACTTCTGTGGTCTGGCTCCCAGCTGGATGGTAGCTGAATAGCTATCTATCCATAAGAATGTTGAGAGAGAATAAGATTCTCTCTCACCAACCAGAGAAGGTTGGTGAAATCAAAGGAAAGCAGTAGGTCAGAGATAAATGAGGTAAAGAATAGGAAAACAATAGGAATAATCCATAAGCCCAAGGCTCATTCTTTGTAAAGAATAATAAAACTGACAAAGTCCCAGCATGTCTGATCTCAAGCATCAGTCAGAAGATGCAGCTAACAAATTCTTTGAACAAATGGGAATGAAATATCGTATAGATGTTTCTTTAAGACCACATGTGAAGCACATTTACTCCAGTAACTTTCACAATTCCGTGGAAATCGCTTACTTTTCTAACAGCACAAGTAACCAATATTGACTCCACTCACAGCGACCGACTGTGTGGATGGCATGAAACTGAGGAGAGTCCAAGGATGTGGAAGCATCAGTGTTAAAAGAGGGAATACTTAAGAGGAAAACTAAAATGAGTTATTCACCCCAAGTCCGAAGGAACAGGACAATTGTATGTATCACCATCTGTTTAAATAAATGAATAGTCTAGAAAACTCACACACTTCACCAAGTACCAGGTACAACAGCATTTTATAACTGAGTTTACCAGACTTTCAGAGAAGAGTTAGTCTTAATTTGATGGAAGCGTTTTAAGAAACAGGAAAATTAGGGAATTCTGTTTAATTCCTTTTTAAAAAATATTTATTTTCTTATTTTGCGAGTGAGAGAGAGTGTGAGTGTGCATGAACTGGAGAGGGACAGAGTGATGGAGAGAGAGACAGAATCCTAACCAGACTCTGCACTGTCAGCACAGAGCTCAATATGGGGCTCGATCCTACAAACCTCAAGATAATGACCTGAGCAGAAATCAAGAGTGAGATGCTTAACCAACTGAGCCACCCAGGGGCTCCTGTTTAATTTATTTTTCAAATACATAGTGAAACATGTATAACAAATCTGGAAAATTAGAATATAAGAAATCATTAGATCAATTTCACTCTGAACATAAACACAAAAATCCTAATGACATATTAGCTTGCTAAAGTCGTCATGTATATGAAATATGTTATAACCATATAAGATGAATTTCAAGTGTGCAAAACTTACATCAGACATTATATCAATATTACCTATGACACTAATAGATTAAATGAAAGAAATTGAAAGAAAAAATAAGAGAATGATGAAGATAATTTAGCTCTTAATCATATCGGCCAATATTTAATGGTCTGACAATAGCAAACCTTGGCCAAGATGTTGGAAATAGCTACTCTTCTATTTGCTCATAGACTGATACGTTGTAACACTCCTCACACACAATTTTACAATGCCTTTCTTTGACTCAGGAATTCCATTTCCACACATCCAAAAAGATATGCTTGCAATACCTGAAAACAATTGATGGATAAAATGTGATATAAGAGGCCATGCAATAACTAATGAGTGTACTAAGTGTACGCCTTTCAACAAGAATAAATATCAGAAACAACTTTTTCCTGAAATGACTGAAAAATATATATTACTGAGTAATCGAAACTATAGGAGATATTTGTATGCAGACTTTGTAGAAGGGCATGGTCAAAAGGCATCCATACTAATGTAAGGATATTGATTACCATTAAGGAGATTATGAGGGTTGGACAGGTATGGGTAAAATGGACTTTAACTCAATTTTCAGTGTTTTATGTCTTAGATAAAATCTGACACAAGAAAGACAAAATGTACCATTACATTTTAATTCTGGGTGTTGGATCACTCCAGAATGATGGATATTGCCTTATTCTATGAATCAGAAGTCGTTCATAACAAAAACTATTAAAAAAGTTTAAAATCCACATAATGACTTACATATACTTTTGAAATGAATTAAATGATATACCACAACCATCAAATGTATTATACTTAAAGGATTTAGGAAATAATTCCCTATTGACTGCCAAACTCTTAGATTTCTCCTGACTTTCATAAAAAAATTGCATCCAAATGCTGTATGATCACTTAAACCCTAAAAATCCCACAAGTAATTTTCAAAGAAAACAAAGAATGGTATCATTGTTCACTTTTCTGATTGGATGTAGTACCTGATTGGACATAGTACCTGTCACTTTCTATCTCCACTGCCAATAAATGACTCAAGGCCTAAACATTTTGCATATGAATATTTAATATATATAATGCCTAGTATATGCTATATAGTCCAATTGATGCTCCTTTAAAGGTAAAGTGACATTATAATAATTACAAGAATAACACAAGAGATAAGGGCTATTTATCTATCCATCTATCATCTATCTACCATCTATTATTTTGTGTGTCCATCAATATCATTGATCAACCCATCTATCTATGAAGAATTTCCAAAATAGAGCTGCACTACAACACTCCTTTAGTAATCTGTGAGTACTTTTTATTCACTTTTAACAAAAAACATGATCTATAGCAAAAACCAAGGAGTTCTTAAATTTCAGGAAAAACATTTTGTTCAACATTTGTTTTGCTCCTAAAAACTGTTTTTTTGCCACTGTTAATGAGAGCATTATGAAAATCAGTGAAAATATGGATGCATTATGTGTTTTAACTACAACTTTGTTTGTTTGTTTGTTTGTTTGAGAGAGAAAGAGAGCCCTCAAGCTGGGAAGAGGGGCAGAGGGCGAGAGAGTGAGAATCTGAAGCAGGCTCCATGCTCAGCACAGAGCCTGAACCCAACATGGAGTTTGATCCCATGACCTCGGGATCATGACCCGAGCCAAAGTCGGATGCTTAACTGACTGAGCCACCCAGGCGCCCCAATTTTTTAGCTACAACTTTAAACAACTTCTATTCATTCCTGTTTGCCCCTTCTCCCATCCCTCACTAAGCCCCCCAGGTGCCTCACTGTCACTGCTATTTGGACAGCATTTCATTTTTTTAGAAGTGTTTCCCTCTTTGAGTTTGTGCTTCTCTGTATTGTATTTTCCAGATGATATTTTTTAGAATGCTGGTAATTTGTCCTCTTACACTAAAGCATTGAAATTATGTGCAGTCTCTCTAGTGGCTCCTTTTTTACTAATGTTAATGTTCATGCAGGAGAGGTCTTTCTTAAATTCTGTGTGAGGAGTGGGCTGGGCATAGCCTGAGGCAGGCTGCACTCAGAATCAAATCTCTCACCCCCACCTCACCCTGCCAAAATAGCTCTCATTTACTGTGTTATATTCTTTGACTGTGGGCCATACTTTCTAACGTTTGACCTTCCAGGTGGTTTAGTTCCTAGGAAAACCCCATAAGTATGGCAATTTATACTGTATTGTCTATTCTTTACTGAGCCTTTTTAGATTGTAGGGGAAAGACATTTGTAGCATGAGTTCTAACCCCCCTAGACTCTGGTGTGGCACAGTCTATGCAGACATTTCCCCACATCTTCCAGGACTTTCCCATGGTCCTCCTTTCATGACCTAGTCAGAGCTGTGTTTACAGGCTTTAGGAATTATGCCATTTCCTCTTAGACAAATCTCTATTTTTTGCCTGAAGTCTGAGATGGCCTGTGTTGGGTGTGTCTGTTTCTTGTTTCATTTTGGTTCAGAGATGATGGCACTTTGGTATGCTTCACAGTTGATGGTTTGAAGTCATGTTTTCATCCTTGTTTCACTGAATGAGGGTGCAGAGCTCCATCCATGACCCTGGGATGGTGACCTGAGCTGAAATCAAGATTGGACCCTCAGATGACTGTGATATTGGTTTCAGGAGTAGAGTTTGGAGATTCATCACTCACATACAACAGCCAGTGCTCATCAGAAGTGCCATCTTTAATGTCCACTCCCCATTTAGCCCATCCCCCCACCTCCCTTCCATCAACCCTCAGTTTGTTATCTATCATTGACTTTTTTAATATTTTTTTTAATGCTTATTTTATTTTTGAGAGGGAGAAAGAGAGAACAGGGGAGGGGCAGAGAGATGGGAAGAGAGAATCCCAAGCAGGCTCTGTACTGTCAGCACAGAGCCCGACGTGGGGCTCAAACTCATGAACTGTGAGATCATGACCTGAGCCAAAGTTGGAGGCTTAACGGACTGAGCCTCCCAGCTGCTCCTTTATCAGTGACTTTTTAAAAGAAGATAAGGCTCCAGAGATCCATGGCAATGATTTCTCTGTTGCTCTCAGGGCCGCCGATGGAGTTTTCATCACGGAACTCTCCTTGTCTAGCAAACTGGTACAGCCGCTCTGTAGTCACTTCTGGGAAGTGATCCCAGACCTCTCAGCTGGTGGCAACTGCCCTCCCTTTGCCCGAGGGATCATTTCTGTTTGTCTTTATCCTTTTCACTTAATGTAGTGTTGTGATAGTTGGTTCACATGATTTTCTTCATTTGTTGGTAAAATTTTCCATTGTTGCCCTGGATTCACTTGCATCTCTAGGAGTTAACAGAATGCTAAGAAATCTGTAGCAGGAATTGTCTGAGTGAAGAAGTTAATTGTGGAGAAGACCATGAAAACATATCATGTAACTAGGCAGCAAATACTTAACAAGTGGCTGTCACACACCAGGGATTTTTCTTTTCTTTTTAAAAAAAAATTTACTGTTTTTATTTATTTCTGAGAGAGAGAGAGAGAGAGAGAGGCAGCATGAGCAGGGGAGGGTCAGAGAGAGAAGGAGATACAGAATCAGAAGCAGTCTTCAGGCTCTGAGCTAGCTGTCAACACAGAGCCCTGTGTGGGGCTCGAACCCATGAACCGTAAGATCATGACCTGAGCCGAAGTGGGTCACTTAACCAATTGAGCCACCCAGGCGTCCCAGGATTTTTCTAGTGGCCAGTGCAAACTTGGTGCCTGCCCTCATGGAGCCTGAATTGTATGCAAGTGTAGGGAAAGAGAAGCACACGGACACTTACACATAATAATGCAAGGAGGGGCACCTGGGTGGCTCAGTCTGTTAAGCAACTGACTTCCGCTCAGGTTATGATCTCGTGGTTCCCGAGTTCAAGCCCACATTGGGCTGTGTGCTGTCAGCTTGGAGCCCACCTCACATCCTCTGTCACCCTCTTTCTGCCCCTCCCTAGCTTGCACACTCCTTCAAATAAAAATAGACATTAAAAAAAAAGAATTTAGTTGAATTCTTTAAAAAAATGCAAGAAATGTAAATCTATTAGGATGCATTTCTTATCTTATTTTACTCACTGATGGATACCCAACACTTAATAGATAACAGTGGGTCAAGCAATGGTAAGTGCCATGAGGCTAATTTGCATGGGATGATACGATACTGAATTGGACAGTGTTTGTGTATTGTCATTTAGTGGACATCTTTTTGACAAGATAATGTATTGATTGAGATCTCATGACAAGACTCTGAAAGGATTTATTATTTGAAACTGAATTTCCCATAATATTTTAAAGAAAAATCAAGTTTTATAGATAGCCATGCATTCCACCTATAAAGGTCTACCTTTACGTTTTACTACTACAAAATGTAAAAGTGAGCAGTATTGTTTTAAAGCCCTTAAATGTATGAGGACTTGAAATATTTAATTTTAGAGAAATTTAAGGAATTTAAGGAACAAGGAAATAGAAGTTCCCAATGTACAACTCAAGTAAGAGCTAATGCTGGCAGGATTTGATGTTTTTCTTCCCTTCAACAACTTTTTAAAAAGTCTTATTGCAGCAGTTTTTACTGCCTATATTTCTATAATTTAACTATGTCTTTCTAACTAAAAGCTGCTTTACTCACATTTTTAATTTCTTTGCTCTTGTCCATAACATTCCTATTGCAAATGCTGGTGCTGGGAATTTTTGTCCTGCTTACCACTGAGAGTTCCTTCATATGCAGAGCTCTGATTTTACATCTAAACTTGTCTGTCAATAGAAAAGATGAAGGTTGAGTTGTCTAGGTAGAATTACAACAAACGTCACACTTATTGTAAAACTAATCTCTTTGGAGTCACATGAGATAGCATGATGACTGTGAAAGAGACAAGACCATCTGCTTTATTCACAGAGTTGATCTAAGGAGCTCGGAAATGTTCTGTGGACTCAACACCATACCACCAACACCATTATTTTATTTCTGCTTGGCACAGACAACTTTGTGGTTGAGATTTAGATAGCATTCTCAAAAACTAGATGTAAGTGTCAAATAATTATTTAAGCCTATTGTGGATTTAGTTTCCATAAGTGTCCCTAAATCTTTGTCAAGTTTGCCATATGTGTGTACTGTTAGAGCCCCCAGTGACCTAACAGAGAAGGCGTGTATATCAAATGTTAATATCCAGTGTGCAAATAGTGCCTCTTTTTTACTTTTTTCTTTCTGTAACTCTACCTATTTTGAGCTTTGAGAAATTTTCTCTCCAGGGGTGCATGGGTGGCTCAAGTCAGTTGAGGGTCTGACTTTGGCTCAGGTCATGATCTCAGTTTGTGAGTTTGAGCTCTGCATTGGGCTCTGCACTGACAGTGCAGAGTCTGCTTAGGATTCTCTTTCTTTTCTCTCTCTGTCACTCTCCCACTCGTGCTTTCTCTCTCTCTCTCTCTCTCTGCAAATTAAAAAAAACTTTTAAAAACATAAAGCAGTTCTCTCTCTGTTTATAAAAATGGACACTTTTCATGTACTGGGTTCTATTCTAAATGCTTAAGCATAGTAATGCATTTAATGGTCATAAACAATTCAAGGGAGATATAATGTTACTCTTAACATTGCAAATGGGAGAGGAAGCACCAAGAGATGAGAAAACATGACTAAGGGTATCCAAATGGGAAGTGGGTAGAGGCAAGGGCTGCAGTCTTCAACACTTATATTCTTTTATTATAGTATCTAGAACTGGCTTAAAACAATCTTTATTAACCTTATCCATTCTCTTGAATCATATCTTCCACCATTTTAAAAATCTCTCTGGCTGAAGACTTCTGATTTTTATTTGACTCCCTTTATTTGGAAGCTTCTCCGTAGAAATTTATCATTTTATTCATCTTTTTCATTTTCTGAATTTTATCTGTGTCCATTATTTCCTTTTTTGTGTAAGAGAAATGTGTCTAGATTGTAGATATATAGAGCTCTAGCCAATACTGTGATGCCTGGGTGGCTCACTCCACTAAATGTCCGACTCTTGATTTCAACTCAGGCCATGATCTCATGGTTCTTGAGATCGAGCCCCACATGAGGGTCTGTGCTGACAATGCAGAGCCTGCTTCGGATTCTCTCTCTCTCCTCTCTCTCTGCTCCTGCCCTGTTTGTGCTCTCTCTCTTTCAAAATAAATAAATAAACAGACGCATTGGTCTTATTTCTTAGAAAAATTCTTCCTTTCCCAGTTGGCTCATTTTTGTGATCTTTATAACCCTTATTTATTTATCATCCAACTCAGTCACCTCTGAACTTCCTCCAAGAGAGAAGTTTAAACAAAGCAAGAAGTTTGGATGAATAAATAGTTGACATTTGTATAGCTCTGTAATGGTGCAAACATTTTGAAATGTATTTCAGTTTTGTTTCACTTAATCCTGTGAAGTCTCTGGACAAAAAGTTGTTATGTCAGTTTGGAGATTACAAGATGGTGGGTCAAACTGTTTAAATGACTTAACATCATATAGTTAATAGAAGGGTGGTATTAGAACACAAGCCCAAACACCACATCACAACACATATCTTCATATTTCCTTCTTACCAACTAATCAAGTATCAGAAGACTTTATTGTTGCATGTTGCTAGAAAATAGGTGTTCATTTTAGTTTATGTCTTTCACCTCCTTAAAGCGGTAGTCAGATAAATCAAGAAAACACATGGAAATAGTTTCTAGGTAGAAGGGTCTTTGGAATCAGCTAGTCCAAACATATCACTCCACAGATGAAGATATACACGTGCACGCACGCACAAACACAGACACACATGTGTGCATACACACCCACATCAACAACTCTGATGATTCAGAAGAGCTATATTTTTAAATGACATAATTTGGCAAAGGCCACACAGTTTTTTCCCAAAGAATAGAATTAATTAATATTCATTGAAAGAACAAATGAGGGAAGGTATTCTTTATGACTCTAAGATATTTCTGAGCTACATTTAACACTTAGAGAATAGTCTGGGTTGACAAGGCAACAGCAGATCCCTTTAAATGGCTTGCAAATCAGGGAGTGTATTTTTATTTTTTATGTTTATTTTTGAGAGACAGAGAGAGACAGAGACAGAGAGAGAGAAAAAAAGAGAGAGAGAGAAGGGCACAAGTGGGGGAGGGGCAGAGAGAGAGGGAGAATCCCAATCAGGCTCTGAGCTGTCAGCACAGAGCCCCATGCAGGGCTCAAACTCATGAGCTGTGAGATCGTGACCTGAGCTGAAGTCAGATGCTTAACAGACTGAGCCATCCAGGTGCCCCAAAGGAAGTATATTTTTAAATTGGAGTGAGCTTATCACTGAAATGTGCATCAACAACAGGGTTCTAGTGGCAACATCTAGTTTTACAGGTAAGAACCAATCCTGCAGTTTTGTTTCAAGTAACTCTGGAGGTTGAAACACATTCATCTGGATTCATGGTCTGAGAAAGTTAACTTTTGTTAGAGAAAGTGATCAGGACAGACTACAGTGATGTGACTAGACAGTGCCAACTCCTCATAAACCTTCTAATCTGAATGCTGTGAGCTTTCCACTGCTACTGAAGTTATCTTTTTTTTTTTAATTATTAAATTGATCTGAAGACTTGAAGACCAAGTTCATATATGCAGGTATTTGCTTGGGGGTAAGATGCAAGTCATTATCTCCAAATGAGATGATAATGAGTGTTACAATCCATTCATTAAAAATTCTGGAACCACAAAGGACAGTGGAGAAAACACGTTCAGTGGGCGGTTATAGTTTATCATCAACATTTGGCTTAGGTGTGCAATCTGAGGGTAGGTTAGGGTAAGCTGAGCAAGATCTAGAAGACTCTGGGCAGCTAGATACATTTGGTGCCAGAAATGAGAAAAGGGATGTGGTCCCAAGGAAAAGATCCTGAAAGCACATCTAGGTGCTGTTTCATCTAGCTCAGCTATGACTTTATGTGTATTTTTGACCTTGGTAAATATGTGCTATATAAAATCATATAAAGTAAAAATGTGTGGTTTTCATTATTTGTAAGTAATGCAGAAGGTCAATAACTGTAGTAATTTGTAATTTTCCTGAGTCAAGATTTAAACCCAAGTGGTTGGGCATGGGACTGAGACATGGAAAGTGACTTAAGAGAAATCTGGACAGCCATCCACAGTCTCATGTCTGGGTGGTCATGATTTCCCTTCATCATCTTATAAGCAGTAATTCTTCTGAAGTGGTATTTAGATAGTAGTCAAGATTAAGAAGACGAAGACGAAGACGAAGACGAAGACGAAGAAGAAGAAGAAGAAGAAGAAGAAGAAGAAGAAGGAGGAGGAGGAGGAGGAGAAGAAGAAGAAGAAAAGTATGATCCTTAATTGGAACAAAGAAGCTCAAGATCAGTTAAAAAGATGATTTTTTTAATCTTATTTTAAACTTCCGTTCCCTGATGTTCCTCTGTTGAGTTTCTCAAATTCCACATATGAATGAAATCATATGATATCTGTCTTTTTCTGACTTATTTCGCTTAGCATAATACCTTCCAGTTCCATTCACATTGTTGCAAATGGCAAGATTTCATGTTTTCATTGCCGAGGGAGGCAAATCATAAGAGACTCTTAAAAACAGAGAACAAACCAAGGGTGGCTGAAGGAAGTGGGGTGTAGGGAGGCACTAAATGGGTGACAAGTGTTAAAGAGGGCATTTTTCTTGAGCACTGGGTGTTATATGTAAGAGAAAAATCACTCCTGTAGATTTTCTGTAGAAAAAGCTCTACTCCTGAAGTCAAGACTACACTGTATTTTAACTAACTTGAATATTAAATAAGAAAGAAAAGAAAAAAAAAGAGAATGTACACCAGTGATTCAGATCTATTTATGACTTAAACCAAGGTAGGCTCTGTAATGAAAGAATCATTTAAAAAAGAAACCCAAAGCATTATGGTCAGGGAAGTTTGCTAAAAGTCAAGTACCGTGTTTACTTTTGGTTTTAAGTTATGTGCAGAGATGTAGAAACTGACAGATATGTAACTGCATGCAAATGAGAGGTCCGGAGCAAGTCAAAGGTCTGGAGAAAGCCTTTGGAAATATTCCTGGACAAAAGTCTGAACCTTTTCTATCCTTATACCAAACTATATCATGCAGGGTTTTGTTTTCTCAGTAAATCCATTTGTTTAAAAAAATTTTTTTTAAATGTTCATTTATGTTTGAGACACAGAGAGAAAATGTGAGTGGGGAAAAGCAGAAAGAGAGGGACATAGAGAATCTGAAGCAGGTTCCACTCTCTGAGCTGTCAGCCCAGAGCCCACCCGAAGCAGGGCTCAAAGTCACAAACTGAGATCATGACCTGAACCGAAGTCCAATGCTTAACCAACTAAGCCACCCAGGTGCCCCTCAGTAAATCCATTTGTAAGGATGAATGCAAATATGAAGATAGATAATAAGTATTGTTTTATCTTGAGCTGCAATGAAAAGAACTTTAGTCAAAAAGATATTAATACAATTGGCCCTTGGAGTGTTTGATTTGATGCATGGAGCACCGCTTCCGAAAATCAGAAGCTCATTCTCCTCTTCTCCACCAAGCTTGCAAGCAGACTCCCCAGGCTGCTCCCAGTGCAAAATCCTATCCTGGGGGAGGAAAGTAATGTCATGCAAAAGGGGATGACACATTATGAATTGCAATCCACAGAAGTCACCACAATCCTAATTATTCCCTCCACTAATTTCACAGAAAATAAGCTGAGCAACTCTCTGTGTAGAAGCTTCAGTCTAGTCATGATTAAATCATGTGAATTGGGAAAAGTAAATCAAATCATTTTTCAGTCAGGGCAAGACCATCCTCAGATAATGGGCAAATCACCCACTAAATTAATAGTAAGATTAGTTATGCCCAATGCAAAACCCAAAAGTATTTGCAAATATGACACCTTCTAAATATGAAATTCAAGGCTAAGCAATTCCTGAGAGGTGCAGGTTTTCTCCTTTGCAGTTTTAATTAACACAATTTCTTGTTATTGTTGCCTTACAAAAAGAAAATAAGGTTACTTTACCAGCTCTCCTACCATAACTCTCTCAACATATGGAAAGTTTTACTTGATAGTAGTAACTGTTTCAAGAGTTTGTTTTACTTTTAGGGGCGCTTGGGTGGCTTAGTCAGTTGACCATCCAACTTCAGCTCAGGTCATGATCTCATGGCTCGTGAGTTCGAGTCCCATGTCAGGCTCTGTGCTGGCAGCTTAGAGCCTGGAGGCTGCCTGGGATCCTGTGTGTCCCTCTCTCTCTGCCCCTCCACTGCTTGTGCTCTGTCTCTTTCTGTCTCTCTCTGCCTCTCTCTCTCTCTCAAAAATATTAAAAAATTTTTAAAAAAGAATTTGTTTTACTTTCAAAAACTTATTTACTGCTTTGGCCACTGAGACTCTTACTCATTGAAATTCAATCACTGGTGTTTAATTTCTTCTTTTCTATGGAAGCATGCTTTGAAAGAGCTTATATAAAATTAGTTTTTAGGGATGATTACCACTAGAATCCAATATGCTATTTTAACTTAGAATAGAAAATAATGATTAGGAAAGGAAATGCAATATGGTTTTCTCCATCATCTCTTTTGTCTTAAACATTTATGTCTGTGTTTATTTATATGTATAGTTTTGTTACTAAAACTCTTCTTCCCCTCGTCTTCACCATGCAATTGGGTATAATTAATAAATAATAGGGTGGGGGGGCACCTGGGTGGCTCAGTTGGTTAAGCGTCCGACTTCAGCTCAGGTCATGATCTCATGGCTTGTTAGTTCAAGCCCCATGTTGGGCTCTGTGCTGACGGCTCAGAACCTGGAGCCTTCTTCAGATTCTGTGTTTCCCTCTATCTCTGTCCCTCCCCTGCTTGCTCTCTGTCTCTGTCTTTCAAAATAAAATAAAGACATAAAAATATTTTTAAATAAATAATGGGGTGGGGTTTCTCTTTATATTTTTTAAACTTAAATCTGAGTAACTCTTGTACACTTTAACTCAATGCCACTTAATCTAGGGATGTTTACTCGATGGGAGACAATGATTTCTTAATTTTTAAACAAATGTTTTTGAAATCCTTTGACATGTTAGTTTTTAGAAATAAGAATATTAAGGGGTGCCTGGGTGGCTCAGTCACTTAAGCTGACTCTTTCAAACTCTTGGTTTCAGCGCAGGTCATGATCTAACGGTTTCGTGAGTTCGAGTCCTGCATGGAGCTCTGTGTTGGCAGTGTGGGGCCTGCTTGGGATTCTCTCTCTCCTCCCTCTCACTCTGTCTCTGTCTCTCAAAATAAATAAATAAACTTTAAAAAAGGAGAAAAAAGAATATTAAAAAATAATAGTCCTATGTATTTTTTATTACATGGTTGAATCCCTATGATGTTCAAATGCTTTCTACAATTTCTCCAGGTCTGAATGTTCTGTTTCCAATATTGCCTAAGAATTAAAAATACAGGTTGGAATTCAGCCTACCCCATGCATGCCAATGAGCAAGTTTCTTTACTCACCTTTCTTTAAGCCCACATTTGCAGCCTCCCTGAAGGCCATGATGTTGCTACCAGCACACACTTGAAGGTCTGTTCACGGCTCATTCTGTCTTTATCAGCCTGTTCAAAGTTTATCCAGCTTTTACTGTTGCCCAGTTTAAAAGCAATGCCAACATGTCATAATTTTGTTATAACAGCCCCAATTTCTGAGTTGTAGACTCTGTATTAGTTATCTATCACTGCATGACAAAGTTACCCACCAAACTTAGCAGCTTAGAACAAGAAACATTTATGATCTCATAGATTCTCTGAGTCAGGAATTGGGGAAGGACTCAGCTGGAGGTTCTAGATCAGAGTTTCTCATGAGATTGTAGTTGAGTCTTTGGCTAGGGCTGCAATCATCTGATAGTTGGATTGGACTGGAAGATGTTCTTCTAGGCTCACACACATGTCTGTAAGCCAGGGGCCTCACATCCTTCGCGTGTGCACCTGTCCATGGGGCAGCTTAAGTGTCCCCACAGCCTAGCATCTGGCTTTCTGCAAAGACAGTATCCAAGAGAGAAAAAAGAGAGATCAAGACTGAAATTTGAGAGAGAGAGAGAGAGAGAGAGCGAGCAAGCACAAAGGGGAATCTATAAAGTTCTATGATCTTGACTTGGGATTTCATATCAACGCTTCTACCGTATTTTATGAGAAGTGAATCATGTTTATGAGAGTACAGACCATACGCAAGAGATAGAAAGTAAGGTCAACTTCTTTGAATGAGTAAGAATCAAAGAATTCGTGAAAATGTTTGAAAGCACTAGAGAAGGATTAAATAATTGGTATGAACTTTAAGATAATTTAGCATATGTATGAAAACATAAAATGCACTTTCTTTTGACCCCCGTTCTACTTCTAAAGAGTTTCACAAGGAGATCTTGGAAAAAATGGAAAATGTATATATTCATATATATGTATGTATGTATATATATATATGTTTGCATAAGATATTATCATGTAAAAACATGAATATCAGCATTTTAAGTATAATCTTATTTAAATATGTATATAGAGTATGTGCATGTACAGAAATATTTCTGGAAGAATGTTTACAAATACATTTACAGTTATGTATGAACTCTAACATATAAAAACAGGATTTTGGGTAATTTTTTTAAATCTTTCCTTACACATTTATTTTTTTTTTACATTATAATGAGTAAGTGTTAACAATTATGGTCAGAAGATAAAGCCAGCTTTCTTTCTTATTAAAAACAAAAATAGGGGCACCTGGGTGGCTTAGTCAGTTGAGTATCTGACTCTTGATTTTGGCTCAGGTCATGATCTCACGATTCGTGGGTTTGAGTCCCACTTTGGGCTCTGTGCTGAGCATGGAGCCTGCTTGGGATTCTTTCTCTCTCTCTCCCTCTGCCCCTTTCCCCTGCTCATGTGCCGTCTCTCTAAAATAAATAAATAAATAAATAAATAAATAAATAAATAAATAAATAAAAATAAATAAAGGCAGAAATGAAATCAAAATGGCAAAAATTTGTATGTCTATAATGAAAAGTTTTATGTGTGTCAGTTAAACAATGTAAATATAAAATAATGAATTTATAGTTATAATAAGAAATTAATATTTCTAATTAATAAATAAAATTAATTAGGGGAATCAAGGCATTAAACCTCAATATAAATACAAATAGGCAAGTAAAAATATTTAATTTTTTAATGTTTATTTATTTTTGAGACAGAAAGAGACAAAACATGAGTAGGGGAAGGCAGGGAGGGCAGAGAGAGACACAGATTCTGAAGCAGACTCCAGGCTCTGAGCTGTCAGCACAGAGCCATCAGCATAGAGCCTGACATGGGGATTGAATTCACGGACCACACGATCATGAGCTGAAGTCAGACGCTTAACCGACTGAGCCACTCAGGTGCCCCCAGGCAAGTAAAAATATTTATAGTCAAGGACTTATAAGTTGTTAAACTCAATGCATATATATGTCTTACTTTAATGATCAGTCAGCAGGATGTGACAGAGTTTATAATGCCTTTCTCTTTGAAATTATTTTTCCCATTGATTTCTGGTGCATCATATTCTTGTGATTTTGGTTTTGTGTTTTCCCACCAAGCTGGTAGTTCCTTTTTCTTACATGGGAGCATTTTTTTTTTCATTTTAAACAAGATTAAGTTTCTAAACCAGTAGGCTTAGTAATGCCTAAAGTGATAGGAGAGGAAATCTTAAGGGTTTAATTTGTTCGAGAGGTAAAGAGATAAAAGAGACAGGAGCTTTAAGTGAAATGGTTCAGGTGGGTTCACTGTTTAATTTATAAAACAGGCAGTGTCCCCTTGGGCAAGTCATTTTTCCCATGAGAAGAATTTGATATAACAATTGAGAAGATAGGTTTAAAAGACCAATTTTCAAACTGCAAGTACATCACAATCATTTTGGGATCATAGAAAAAAGACACATTATTTGATTTCACCCCCCAAAGGTTGATTTAATATATTTCAAGTGTTGACTAGATGTGGTCAGCCTTGACAACCTCGGGCACCCAAATGGCTCTCCTAATCTTCTGAACTGTTCAAGTGCCTTAAGGTCAAGTTTGTTATGACTTGCAGAGCTGTTTCAGAAGATGTAGCCTAAATGGCCTTAACCTTTCACCTGGGAGGAGAGCCTGTTATAGGAAGGAGTGAAGATTGGATGGAAAGGAAGGTGAACATCACTGTCTTTTCCAGTATGGGGTAGATAGAGCATAAGAGAGGTGGATTTGTCAGCACTGTCAATTGGGAAAAGAAGGAAGAAAACTAGTATGTACTGGGCCTTGCTGAGCATTACACACTGTAATTCCCAAATGCCCAGTCATCCGAATACCCTATGTTGAATGAAGGGCTACTCTTCTGACTTTTTTGTTTTTTGACAAAACAATAAGGAGCCGAGACAGATGAAATGGCATCTCTCACCCAAATGCTGATGTTTCTTCTTCTGCACATTTTCCCCATTTAGAAATGTTAGATAATGCATGTTGGAGGAAGGCAGAGATTTTGGGTTTTAAGAAATCTGTCAAGTTAGGGACGCCTGAGTGGCTCTGTCAGTTTCAGCAGCCGACTTCAGCCCAGGTCATGATCCCATGGTTTGTGGGTTCGAGCCCCACATCAGGCTCTGTGCTGACAGCTCAGAGCCTGGAGCCTGCTTTGGAATCTGTGTCTCTCTCTCTGTCCCTATCCTGCTCACGCTCTGTCTCTCACAAACAAATAAGTGTAAAATTAAAAACAAACAAAGAATTATGTCAAGTTTAAGTATAGGAAGCTGAGTATCAGAAGCCAAAGAAGAAAATGCTTCAGAGTGGTGGAAACACACAACACTCCTACTCCTAACCCAACGGATGGGGAACATGTCATCTCTTGTATGCCAGTTTGATTGAACTTATGTGGAAAATTGAAAATATTATATAATTGGTAGGAAAACACAGGAAAGACCTAGGTAATTATAGCTCCAACTGTTCATCTTTCTAAATTATGTGGAATACAGGTAACTGATAACTGATTGGGGATATAAAATCTAGTCATTACTCAGTTTATAAAAATCAGCTAATTTGTCTGCAGAAAATAAAATTAGGAAAAATTGTGCATCCAAATATAGGTCAAAGTTAAATGGGGATAGTTGAGAAAAGTAATATATATAATTACAAGGAAGAAATATGAAAATTTTGGTTGTTCTACTCCTCTACTCTATTAACCATAGATGTTTGGCCAAATTTTAACTTATATTTAAAACTAATAACTATTTTGCAAAGCAGAATATCTATTTATATTTTTCTCCTTAGTTACAGGCTCTTAACAAGACATTACAGACATATGGCAACTAACCAATTCCCTTTTAAAAAATTAGCATTTCTTCATTTTTTGAGAGACAAAGAGAGATACAGCATGAGCAGGGGAGGGGTAGAGGGAGAGAGAGACACAGAATCTGAAGCAGGCTCTAGGCTCCATGCTGTCAGCACAGAGCCTGATGCAGGGTTGAAACCCAAGAACTGCCAGATCATGACCTGAGCCAAAGTCAGACACTCAACCGACTGAGTCACCCAGGCACCTGATTCCCCACCCCCCCCTTTTTTTCAAAGCTTATTTTATTTATTTTGAGATAGAGAGAAAACATAAGTTGGGGAGGGGCAGAGAGAGAGAGAGAGAGAGAATCCCAAGCTCTGCACTGTTAGCATGGAGCCTGACATGGGGATGAAATTCACAAACGGTGGTCTTGACCTGAGTCAAAGTCAGAGGCTTAATCAACTGATTCATCCAGGTGCTCTCT
The DNA here is from genome assembly GCF_003009895.1 of Hyaena hyaena. Taxonomy (NCBI): domain Eukaryota; kingdom Metazoa; phylum Chordata; class Mammalia; order Carnivora; family Hyaenidae; genus Hyaena; species Hyaena hyaena. The sequence goes on from NW_024081115.1 coordinate 1,018,306, forward strand.
AACCAATTCCCAAAAGTTAGTTGATTTGTTTTAATTTAACTTATTTTATTTTTATTTATTTATTTTTGAGAGAGAGAGAGAGAGAGCAAGTGGGAGAGGGGCAAAGAGAGAGATAAAGAGAGAGAACCCCAAGCAGGCTCCACACCATCAGCCCAGAGCCCCATGCGGAGCTCTATCGCACCAACCATGAGGTCATGACCTAGCCGAAATCAAGAGTTAGACACTTAAGAGACTAAGCCACCCAGACTCCCCTGTTTTAATTTAACTTCTGACATCCAGAATGGAAATTATACACGGAAGTTATTCTGAGATAAATAAGACTTGCGAATCTAATGTACAGTATGGTGACTAAAAAAGAATGTATTCTGGAAATACTGCACATGGATACCCTGCAGGTATTTATAACAAAATTAGAAGCACTGAGATTCAGAACACCCTGTGATAAGAAAGAAATGGGTTGAAATTTCAAGGTATCTTTCTCATTCACCCTTTATATCACCATTCAATCAGAAGTCAGTAATGGTCTTTTATCGCTTTAAAATTTATTATCATTAAAAATATCTTTTTTCCTCTGTTCCATTCTCTCTTTTCCTCTATTCTGAAACCACTCTGGTGTGGGTATTAAAGTTCTGAATCTACCTAGAATGTTTCCTAAAATATTTTCCATATAGGCTATCTTTTTTTAATATTATTATATTAAAATTTTGTATTCTGGAGGATCTTTTGGTTTGATATTTTAGCTTCTCTCTCCACTTTTTAGCTGTGTTATTAGTCTATTTAACTGAGTTATTCACTTATCAGCTCATTTGTTTCAACCATCATATTTTAATTTCCAAAATTTCACAATAAGTTTTCTTTCTTTTGTGGATGGGGAATTTATATATATATATTTCAGGGGGCATATTTTTAAATTCCTTTATATTATATATTTTTTTTTCTCCTGAGGGATATTTTCTGTTTGCTGAGTGTTTCGCCCATGTTCACGGGAATGGTTTTCCTTTGGTGCTCTTTGTACTTATATTATTTAGAATCTCTCTGTCTCTAGAAATTCTATCTCTGTTGGTAAGAGCTGGTCTTCAGTGATTGTGGTGAAAACATCAAGACAGCCGTCTAGGGTGTGCCATTAGACCTTTTTGTTGTGTAGACCCCCACACGTGTTTGGTGACCCATCACATACCATGTGCTTTCTTGTGACTGGATCAGGTTGTTTTTTGCAGGAAAAATGGGGGTTAGGCTGATATATTGGGGGGAGAGGATATGAAGAGTAGTCCCTAGAGCTTTTATTTTGTCAAAGAGTTCGGGCACAGTTATCAGCTTACAGTGAGGGTTGAGGGGTTGGGTTAGAGACCTAAGAAAAGAAATGATCAATACTGGGGTACCAGGGTGGGTTAGTCAGTTAAGCGTCTGACTTTGGTTCAGGTTCTTATCTCACAGCTGGTGGGTTTGAACCCCATGTCGGAGCCTAGGGCCTGTTTTAGATTCTGTGTCTCCCACACTCTCTGCCCCTCCCCTGCTCACACTCTGTCTCTCTCTTCCTCAAAAATAAGTAAACATTAAAAAAATTATTAATATTTACTGTAAAGTTTAGAAAATGCAGAAATACCAGTAAGTCCATATAGAGCATTTTACACATGCTTTACATCGTTTAACTCATTCAACCCTCACAACAGAATTTGTGGCAAGTTCTGTTTTTATCATCCCCATTTCGAGATGAAAATATGGTATGAAAGTTGCTTGGGTAACTCTATGGAAATGCGGAATCTGTTAGCTCAGTCAATATGCCACACCTCGCTGTACTATTATTGAGCATGCATTTGAGAATTGGGGTCATAAACTTTGAGTGAGACTTAGCAGATTCCGGGCCCTTTTCTCTTTATTTTGGCTGTTGTGCTTATGTACAGACACTCATCAGGGTTGAGCAGCCCTTGCACAGGACAGTCAGTGGAGATGAATACTTAGAACGTTTGCCCCTGAATCCATGTTAGGCGAGTAAGGGAAGATACTAAGGGTATGGCAGATGCAGACCTGCCACTATGGTTAATGCCAGGGTGTCTCCACGAAGAGAGACTTAGATGGAGCACATGGGATGTGTCAAGATAAAAGATGGTGAACAGGAAGTAAAACACTTGAAGTCAAGATCACGGAAGCTTACAAAGATCTAGATAGATAAACCTTAGTAGAAAAAAAAAGAACTTGATAATATGTGAAATGTTTATGTCCAGGCATGTAATTATAGAAATCATATATGTAAATTTAATTGGATAATGACCATTGAAACTACATGAAACTTTTTAATCTTCATGATTTTTAAAATATTTTAACATAATTTCTCAAGAGCTTGATGAACCTGTGAGTCTCACAGAGAGATGATGTCAGGTTGCAGTTTACTTCCATGTGAAGAGGCTTAGAGATTTCTTAATTCAATGCTTGTTTATAAGGATCTACAGTGAGACACTAATCAGAGATGTTGAAAAAAGCTCATGCACAAAAAATGGCAAAGATGATGTCTAACTCATAACTAAGAGCCATCCAATTGGTCAAACTCAGGGAATAATTACAAAAACACCCTCAGATGGAACAAGATATTGCTATTAAATATCATATTTGTGCATACATTTAATTTCAGAGGGAAATCTTAATGCTAAAATAAAATGAGAATACAAACATATGTTTTCTTTTTTTTTTTAGGTTTATTTATTTTTGAGAGAATGGTGGGGAGGGGCAAAGAGAGAGAGAGAGAGAGAGAGAGAATCCCCAGCAGGCTCCGCACGGTCAGTGCAGAGCCAGATGCAGGGCTTGATCTCACAAACTGTGAGATCATGACCTGAGTCCAAATATAGAGTCAGACCTTTAACACACTGAGCCACCCAGGAGCCTCAACATATATTTTCTAAATAAATTTTATTATTTTGATGATAGAAAACATAATGCAAAATAAAGTGTGAAGATTTCAATCAGGATAAATTATTCCAGAAGTTAGTGCATTTTGTATTGAAACCATTCCTTAATGAGAATGCAGGCTATTTTGTTTCTCAAAACATAGTCTTTGTATTGGATTTGCCTATCTCTCTACTGGACCTCCTCAATGCATATTAGTCTTATAGTCCCTTCAAAGTCTTGTGTGAAATATGAACAAACAGCAACAAAAAAATCTTATTTTTACCTGACTTTTTGATTTACTACAATATGAAACAATATTTTCTAATGCCTTATCATCTCCCAGAATATTTAGCATTGAATATACATTTAATGATTATGAATTTAGACATACAAGAGAAGCCAACATATAAATATCATGTAAAATGCATTACATCTATGCTATCACAGAATGACTATTAGTATCAGTTAAGTAATATTTTGATCTCATGTGCTATGTGCTATTTTGAAACCATTTTTCCCATGCAATGCCCTAGTAATATCTTCTTCAGTTGTATCCATCCACGAAATAAACATTAATTATTGCTAGTCTAATACCTCATAAATGTTTAAATCGGGGGGCACCTGGCTGGCTTTCTCAGTAGAGCTTGCAGACTCTTGATCTCAGGATCCTGAGTTCAAGTCCCATGTTGGGTGGGGAGCCTACTTAAAATTAAAAAAATATCTACGTCTGAATAGATGGCTGAACTATAACATTTTTTGTTAATTGTTAGGCATTGTGTCATCCGACCTTAGACTTTTAGTATAGCATAAATGATGGCAGAGATGAAACAAATGCATAGGTCAGTGATTCAAATTTATTAGCTCTTATTGTTTATGGGAATTGTTAAATCAGAACTTCAGCGTGTTCTGGTATGAACTGACTCATACATAAGGAGGAAACTACCATTGGATTCCTAAAGTAGCGCGATGCAATAAAGACTTTTACTACTGAAAAAGATATTACTCAACAATAACCATAAAACTTTATATTACCTTTTTCAGTCTTCTTTTTATAAATCGAGATATCAATGGCATACAACTATATTAGTTTCTGTTGTAGAGCATAATGATTTGGTATACGTATATGCTGACAGATGATCGCCACCAGAAGTCTAGTTAACCGCCATTACGCACACAGATACAATTTTCTTTTCCATGATGAAAACTTTTAAGATCTACTCTCTTAGCCACTTTAAGATATACAACACGGTATTGTTAGGTATATAGTCGTCACTACAGGAACACTATAGTCATCATGTTAGGAACATGTCACATGTGCTGTCTCCAGGATTTATTAATCTTATAACTGGGAGTTTGTACTTTCTGACCACCTTTTCTTTCTTCTTCTTCTTTGTTTTTAAATTAGATTTTCTCTGTTTAAAATAATCTCAAATGGTCTATTATTTATTTTCCAAAACACCAGGTCTTGCAATAAATCCTCAGAAGCATTTCTTGGGAGCACTCACGACTTACAATCTAGTGTTAAACCAACATCATGGAATGACTCCATGACAGTCATTGCCTGTGAGCACAGCCATTTCCACATTCAAGGAGTCAGGCAGTCTGTGGGGTGATAGGAAATAAAATTTGGATACCTTTGGATACCTTTTTATTTTTTTTAAGTTTAGTTATTTATTTTGAGACAGAGACAGAGTGACTAGATAGAGGGGTAGAGAGAGAGGGAGACAGAGAACCCCAAGCAGGCTCCACACTGTCAGGGCAGAGCCTGACGTGGGGCTTGAGCTTGCAAAACCACAAGGTCATGACCTGAGCTGAAACCAAGGGTTGAATGCTCAATTGACTGAGCCACCCAGGGGCCCCAAGTTTACTAGCTTTTGAATAGTTAATCAGATGCTGTTTGGCAAAGCAGGGTTTTTTTCCCCTCTTAATTTAGCTCAAGATGTTATATACCTGATTATTACATTTGTGCGTGGTATGTTTTTGATTGAGAGTTACATACATTAAAATTTCTAGTTGTGTAAAAATCGCTCAGACTCCTTGTTGAGAGAGGTATATTTATTTTATCCCAGATTCTTGTGTTTGCCTGCCTGCCATTCAGTTCCCAGATGGGTTGCAAAACACCCTGGGGAATTTTCTTTTCCCTTCAGTTTACTCAATAATTTTAGGATGGTGTTCTTTTGCTACTGTATACATATTATTACTAACCTGTACATAAATATTTAGCCAGTCACAATAATAGGAGTGTTATGCCCTAAATGATGTGGTAATTATATTTTCTGATTAAAAGTAGTATGATTGAAAGTGCCACTGAGGTAAATGTTTTAAATTGAACCATGGCTTTCGCAGAGAGAGTATGAATCATGAGGCCTTCTGAACACAGTTCTTGTTCCGTGTAAACATTGGGGAAAAACCTTTCATGATTTTTGAAATTTTTATACAGCCACATTGACTATAACTTCATGTGACTGTAACTGCTACTTTTTAATTATTTTTAATTTTTAATGTTTATTTATTTTTTAGAGACAGAGAGATACAGAATGCTAGCAGGGGAGGGGCAGAGAGAGAGGGAGACACAGAATCCAAAGCAGGCTCCAGGCTCTGAGCTGTTAGCACAGAGCCCGACGCAGGGCTTGAACCCACAAACTGAAATAATGAGCTGAGCCGAAGTCGGACGCTTAACCAACTGAGCTGCCCAGGTGCCCTTTATTTACTTATTTTTGTTTGTTTGTTTGTTGTTTAGTTTGGAATATAAACTTCTGATTACAAGCCTCCTCTCTGGGAGCCTTAAAGGCTAATTGTCCCAGCCAGTCTTGCTGAAGGACCTCAGAGGTATAGCTTCAGGGATGGAACAGTCACAGGTTTGTGGGATTTGGGAACTATAAATTGTTTTAATATTTAAAAGAGTTCTAGGAAATTCATTTCCAGTAGTAATATGGTAAATCAAGTCAGTTACCAGTAGGAAACAACTCATAGTTAAATGTTGATAATAGCATCAACAAAGAAACTCGGTTTGGACAATAACAATTCATCACGGCTGCACATAGGTGAAAGCGCCTGCAGAAGGCAAAAGTCAGTGAGTTGCATTTGCAAACCTCACAGCTAGGGGTTTTCATCATTTCACTGCAGGCCAGGGGGCTTGTCCATGATGAAAAGGGTGTCAGTGGACCTTTGTCTCCCCACTTGTTAATCAGAGTGTTGTGCCTTTATGGTAAAAGGGAAGAAAACTAAATCTACTCTACTCACTTTCTCCAGACAACTAAGAAAAAAATCACCTTGCTGTTAGGACACAAGAAAAAGATCTAGCCAGTGAGCCCTTACATGAATTCCTGTCACCTGAATTTTGCATGGCCTTAGATATCTGTCAGAAACAAATGCAAATCCTCATTAGAAGAGTGCAAATAATTCATCCTCAGTTCTAAAAATATACTACAAATAATTATACAAGGAGGCTAGCCGGGGTAGATGCTGATTAGGACAAGTTTGTCTGCTGGCTGGTGATTAACGAAGTTAGGATTGATTCCCTCCTCCCTCAGAGACTGGGGATCAGAGGCCCCTTCCTTGCTGATGGTTACCTTCCATAGGAATGTTTTTTCAGGTCCTTGGGAAAAACACTACTGTGTGGTGGGAGATACAGCCCACAGAGACAAAGGTAGAATTCACAATTGCAAGTCCTTTTTGGAAAGTGATCGGGAGCCTATCCCCAGGTGTTGGCTTGAACAAACAGTAAATTATTTTGGCACCTTGTGCTTTCTCAGGCAAACACTTTAAGAGGGGCTGGGTCATCCTAGCCATGCAGTGTTAATGTCTTGGACACTATGCATATTTTTAAGTCTTTTAATGTGAGCGAAGGGTGAATGGATAAGATCATTTGTGTTGTGAATCTGTAGTGTTGACAGGCCCATGCGGAAGCCTAGTTGAGAAGCCTGGAGGAGCCTTGGTAGAGTTTGTTCAAAGAGTGAATCTCTGCAGTGTATTTCAGCAACATTGTACTAGTTTCCCTGTATATTTTTGTACACGGTTACATTATACATAGCATATTCTTCAAGTTACAAAAACTTTTAAATATTTTTTAATGTTTATTTATATTTGAGAGAGAGAGAGCACACAAGTGGGGGAGGGGCAGAGAGAGAGGGAGATACAGAGTCTGAAGCAGGCTCCAGGCTCTGAACTGTCAGCACAGAGCCCAATGAACAGAGCTTGAACTCATGAACCAAGAGATCATAACCTGGACCAAAGTGGGATGCCCAACCGAATGAGCCACCCAGACATCCCTAAAATATTTTTGATGGTTTTTAAGACTTCACTTAAAATATTTTGACTTTTATATTCTCTTATTTCACCAAGACTTTTCTCCCTGTGGTTTTCTTCATGTCTGCCCTGCTTTGGATTTCGCTTATTTGTTTGCTTGATTTCTAAATTAATCTGAAAGTCCTAACTCAGTGTCAGTGAAAAATTTTCCCTTCTCTACTATCTCTGTCACCTTCTCATCTGGTTATATATACTTCCATTCGGTGAGTTTATAACTTTCATTTATACCTTTAAAACAAAGGGGTAAATTGAATGAACAATATCTCAGAATTCCCACATGTAAAGTGTTTTGATGTTTTCTATTGTTTCTGTTTGTTCTTACTTAGAGTGTCTGGCTCCTTGAATCACTGATTTTTATAAAGCTTAGCAGCCAGAAGGCCAATACATTTTTTTGTGGGCTTTTAGAGTGGTAAATTTTCATTACAACCATCAATAGTTACCTGTAACTAAAAATATTAAGACTGTTATGAATACAAAACCTATGAATACCTGATGTATGTGTATATGTGTATATTTACATGTGTGTGACAGAGTAGAGTGTATTCTGTGCGTTAGAGAATTGCTTTCAAAACATGCAACTTTACCATTTAAATTCATTTGCAGCATAAACATTAATAATATAAAAGGGATGCCTATGCCTGGGTGGCTCAGTCAGTTAAGTGTCTGACTTCGGTTCAGGTCATGATCTCACAGTCTGTGGGTTCACATCCTGCATTGGGCTCTGTGCTGACAGCTCAGAGCCTGGAGCCTGCTTCAGATTCTGTGTCTTCCTCTCTCCTTCTCTCTGCCCCTCCCAGACTCATGCTCTCTCTCTCTCTCTCTCTCTCTCTTTCTCAAAAATGAATAAACATTAAACAATTAAAAAAATAAAAGGGGCACCTGGGTGGCTCAGCTTTTTGGGTTGATCTTCTGATTCTTGATTTCTGCTCAGATCATGATCCTAGTGTTGTTGAATTGAGCCCCATATCAGGCTCTTCCCTGAGTGTGGAGCCTGCATAAGATTCTCTCTCTCTCATCTCCACCCCATCCCTCCCCCGCTGGTGTTTTCCCTCTCTCTCTCTCATTCTCTCTCTCTCTCTGTCTCTCTCTCTCTTCTTCTTCTTCAAAAAAAGTAAAGAACATCAGAGAAAGCTCTTGCTTGGGAATTTTGTGATTTGCAAACTCTTCTACTCTAATATTTCATTAAACTATTAAAATAATTATCCCTGGAGTGGCTGGGTGGCTAAGTCGGTTAATCGTCCTACTTCAGCCCAGGTCATGATCTCACAGTAAATGGGTTCGAACTCTGTGTTGGGCTCTGTGCTGACAGCTCACAGACAAGAGCCTGCTTTGGATTCTGTGTCTCCCTCCTTCTCTGCCCTTCCCCCACTCACACCCTGTCTTTCTTTTTCTCAAAAATAAATATGAAAAAATTGTATTAAAATAAATAAATAAATAATAAAATAATTATCCCATGTGTTGATGACAAAATCACAGCTCGTGAAGGTTTGGTGTTTATCTATGCACACTGACACAATGATCAATCGCATTGTTGCATAGCAAACCAGTTCATCTTACAAGAGAACTGTGTATGTTCTAGTAATGAACCAATGATAATCTATGATATCAGAGGGGCATTTTCTCCTTTTGTGATATTTTGTATATTTCCACCCCAAAACGTCACAGATATAAGACATTTTAGTCTTCTAAACTTAACATTGAACCGGACTTGTGTACCTTACTTCAGCTGGGTTTGGTCACGAGGGCTCGTGTGCCTGGAACAGAGATCGCTTACGCAGTTTCTCTCCCAGCAGCTCTGTTCATCTTCCAATGCATCATCCCAGGTGACTCTGTCTCCTAGGAATTGCACCGAAGTCGTTTTCTCCACATAGTTTCTCACTGTAATTGTTTTCTAGCACTGGAACTGTCAGGAGTCATTGCGGCTGTCAGGGGAAACACACGGAATGATAAATGCGTAAATCTCCACTCTGTCACTCTGTCACCTGCAGCAGGGTTATTTACAAGGGAGACCGGTGGGCAGGTTGAATCCACTCAAACAAGTAAGAACACACAGATTAATCAGATAGATGCCGACAAGTAAATAATTCTGGGCCCTGAATAAGTGAGAGATGTTGTTGGGAAAATATTTAGTAATGCCCTAAAGATGTAGTTTTTATTGGCATGATTTTAATAAGTCAGAGGCTTAGCCTCTCAAACTGATATTTGTTCACTGCGAAATGTATCATATTGTAATGTGTTGGAATTTATAGTTTCCTAGGCCTCTCTTCTTTTCTGAGAAAAAGTCTTACAACTTGGACAGAAACTTCTATCTCAGAGCAATTTACATAAGGGAAAAATAAACATTCTTCAGTTTTATTTAGTGACTCCTTCACTAAATGGTATTTGATAAAGTCCACTTGAAAACCAGAAAGTCTTAAACTTTTAATGTTAATTTTTCACATGTGTCTGTTTCTAGTGGACTGTATTTTTTGAGCAGTTTAAGGTTTACAAAAGAATTGAGAAGTAGGCACAGAAATTTCCCACATATTCCTGCCTCCACACATGCATAGCCTCCCTGAATGGTACATTTTCTGTAACAAGGATGAAGCTACATTGACACACACCATCACCCACTGTCTATAGTTTGCCTTTGGGTTCATGCTCAGTGTTGTACACTCTGTGGGTTTGACAAAGTATGACATACACCCATCATGAATCTTCTGCATTCTGCCTATTCACCTCCACAGCCTCTCATCCCTGCAACCACTGATCATTTTACTGTTGCCATACTTTGCCATTTCCAGAATGTTCTATAGTTGGAATCATGTGACATGTAGGCTTTTCAGATTGGTTTCTTTCACTTAGTAATATGCATTTAAGTCTCCTTTATGTCTTTCCATGAAGTAATAGTTCATTAATATTTATATAAATTTTCCTCAGTGTTTGCCCTTTTAAGGAATGACTTTTTTGCTCAACAGTATTTGCAAGCCCATTAAGTGCCATTCTCTACAGTTATGTTCAATTACAAGGTAGTACAATAAAGTTTTATGCATGCCTATGGGCATGGATACTTGAATGTACATATACTTACCTGAAAGCTAAAAAAAGTCTGTTGGGGCACCTGGGTGGCTCAGTTGGTTGAGCATCTGACTTCAGCTCAGGTCATGAACTCGCAAATCATGAGTTTGAGCCCCATGTCGGGCTCTATGCTGACAGCTCAGAGCCTGGAGCCTGCTTCAGATTCTGTGTCTCCTTCTCTCTCTGTTCCTCCCCTACTTACACTCTGTCTCTCTCCTCTTCTCAAAAATAAATAAAGATTTTTAAAAGTTGTTTTAAAAAAAAGCATCTGTTAGATTACAAGAAGTGTCCATAAGAGTTAATTTTTTCTAATCCAGTCTTCCAAATCACATATTCATGTCTTGAAAACTTTGAGAGAACATGATAGCATTTATATGTGAGTGGGTCTTCGATTCAATACTTTTAAATGTGCATTTGCCCGGTGTCAAATAAGTAGTTTATTTTGTGGAGGAGTAATTTAAATACTGAACATGATTGAAAAACTCCTTCTTTTCGCGAATTTATGCAAAATTGGGATTGCAATTAGTTTCAAGATTGTAAAGTCAAGTGCCACAGTCCATTGAAGCTCGTGAAACCATGAGCTTGACTGAAACTGAGCCACCAGGGATTGGTAATGGAGTGCTGATGAATTTCCCACATAACATTTGAGAAAAGTTACAAGCTATTAATTTTACATCATATTTTACTAAGCAAATAGAATTACTAACAATGAGGGATAAAAACCATTGATCTTTTGAGCATATGCTGGATTTTGCTAATGAAATCAGATAACTTCTTTGAAAAAGCCAAAACTTTGAAATACATGTCCACCAACTTGTATGCTCAAAGCCAAAATCATTTGCAGCTAACCATCAAGGGAGTATTTGACTTTTGAAGCAAAATACCATCATAATAGTGTGGGGAAATCTTTATTCCAGATCATCTTCTGTTTGAACTTGTAAAATTTTCATTTTGCTACTTTTTAACATGGACTCTTTCCATATTAGGAGTTAAATACAGTTTTTCTTTCCTATTTTCATGTTTCTTCACACACAGCCATAGATGTTGCTTGCAAACGAAGGTCAAGGTGGGGTTTGGCTCATCAAGTGGCTCAAGTGTGTTTTTGCCCTCATTAAGACCTACAGAACATTTCTGCCCATAAATTATAGATTCTGTGATTTATATCTTCAACTATTCTCCTGTCATTATTATCAACTTCCTTGCCTCATTGTTCGCATGTGGGAAAAGAAACCCAAGGAAAAATATGAGACAACTGAATTTGATTGTATTTTAGCATTGACTTGAAGTTCTTGATGTTTCCTTAGTTAATATATTTTTCCATAATCAAACTCCCCTCTGATCATCAAATCTGTACCCCTGCTGCCTCTGTTCTCACACTCAGTTCGTGATCATACCTAGACCCTCACACAGAAAAATATAACACCACTTCCAATTATTTTGTAGTGGCTAGAACTATTAGTTATTTAGAGGGAAAGTGTATAATGTATATGCCAAATATGAAACTAAAGAAAATATGTAATATTTTGTGTGGAGAATGCTCTTGTAAGGGACTCTTGGCTATGACTTGAAAAACTGCACTGTTCCAGGGCACCTGGGTGGCACAGTCTGTTATGTGTCTGACACTCGATTTTAGCTCAGGTCATGATCTCACGGTTCATGAGTTCCAGCCCCACATTGGGCTCTGCACTAGTAGTGTGGAACATGTTTTGGGATTCTCTCTACCTCTCTCTCTGCCCCTTCCCTGCTCTCTCTCTCTCTCTCTCTCTGTCTCTTGAATAAATAAACTTAAAAAAAATAAAAGTGCGCTGAGTCTGTGGTGCCAGGGTGGCTTAGTCCGTTAAGTGGCCAACTCGGTTTCAGCTCAGGTACGATCTCATGGTTCAGGGGTTTGAGCCCCGCATTGGCTCTGTACTGACAGAGCAGAGCCTGCTTGAGATTTTCTCTGCCCCTCCCCCACTCATTCTCTCTCTCTCTCTCTCTCTCCGCCCCCCTCCCCCACCTCAAAAAAATTTCACTGTTTCTTATGGCAACCACTAACACATGTGGCTCTTTGGTAGCTAGCCCAAACTGAAGTATGCCATAAACGTAAAATAGACCATGGAGTTAGAGAATGTGATATAACGAATATACATTATTAATGTGAATGATTGATCTCTAAATTGTTTCAATGACTGAAATTGGAAGAAAAATCTTCATAAGTCAATTTATATGCTTCACAATGCACATGTATATTTTGTTCAATGTTCAGGAAGTAGAAGTAATGATATGCTTATAGGGAACATTCATTAAGGTGAGCTTCCTTCAACAATTTTTAGATAGATTGGATTTGACCTTATTAAACATATTAGGGTCCTTTGTACTAGTTATCAACCATTCATAACCTCAGAAATTGGTGTAGCATTCAGTCTTTTCTTTCCCATGGAATATAGGCAGATATATTTGAATTGTAATTTTGTCTTTGAATATATTCTTCAAATAGCCTAAATAAAATGAAATAAGCATAAACATGTAGTCCAAAGTTATTTGAACTATGACTCAAGTTATTTTATCAAATATACACATGTACACTTCCATTTGGATACTGCCAACTTAAGGTGAAATTAACTATTACTTAATGGTAAGTCTCTTTGAGACATTCTTAGGAAAATTTGTTCATATCTGCACACACATGTGTGTGTCAATACAAACAATAGTGTACAGTTATATATACCTACATGTCTTTTCATGGGATCATACTAAACCTATTGCAGTAAGACTCAGAGTCTTCATTTTACAATAGAATAGCATGAGTTATTTCAATGTCAGTATACTTGCATTTACTTCATTCTTGAATATGACAGTTTAGGGGTGCCTGGGTGGCTCAGTCAGTTGAGTGTCCGACTTCAGCTCAGGTCATGATCTCACAGTTCATGGGTTTGAGCCCCATGTCAAGCTCTGTGCTGACAGCTAGCTCAGAGCCTAGGGCCTGTCTTTGGATTCTGTGTCTCCCTCTCTCTCTGACCCTCCCCTGCTCACACTGTCTCTAGCTCTCTCTCAAAAATAAACTTAAAAAAATAGAATATGACAGTTTATATTTCCTGAGAGTATTCATAGGAAAATAACACCAACTGCTATAACCCCCAGATTTCAATAGCTCAAAGAAATGGAAATTTATTGCTTGTCACAGAAAATGCAAATTCCTGTGAAAGAGCACATGACCTTTCTCCAAATGTGATTCAGACACATAAGCTCTCTCCATTTTGTGGCTTTACCATTCCTGGCGACTCACTAATATGTTGATGCCAATAAACCTGTAGACTCTTAAAGATGTCATTTTTAGTAATATTTATGGATTTTATGAAAATGCTCAACAGCAACACAATATTTACCAAAAAAATGAAGTAATAAGAAATTTAGAAAACTCAAAGTATAAAAGGGGAAATTTTAACAATTATTATTTTTGTAATTTTCTTCTATATGTAAATATTTAAAGATAAGTTTTCTATGCCATTTCAACATGTAGAATGGAGATCAAGCCATATTTAACATTTCATATAATATTTCTAGTACTCTGAATTTGACTTTTTCACTTAAACTTATGATAAGAGCAATTTTTCTCTTAGTATCATTTGCATTCAAGACTTTAATGCATGCTTAGTAATCTACTCTATGAAAATAAAATGATTAATTAATATCCTTTTGGTGGCAATTTAAATTTCCTTAGAGTTTGTTTTCTCCCTAACACTGATAAGTGGAACATCACAAATAATCATTAATCACAAATGATAATTCTAAATATTCGTTCTATTGGTATCTCTGAGATGAGGCATATGCATTTCTTTTCCAACCAATCAACTTTCTTCCTTCTCTCCCCTTTTCTTTCCTCTTTCCCTCCCTCCTTGTCTCTTTTTTTCTCTCTCTTTTGCCTTTCACAGATATTTTAGTACCTATTATATCTGAGGCACTTAAGAGTTAGACAGTGAGAAGACATGTTTATTCCTAGAACTGCAGACTTTGCAGCATGGTTTTGGAAGCAAAATAAATGGTAGCATCTCAAAGATTGGTCCACGTGTTAAGGTTGGTGAGAATGAAGATACAGGCACCATTGAAGTTTGTTCACCTTTTGTTTACTGTCAGTTTCACAGGGAAATGCAAGGGATCGATGTATTTTTAAGAAGAGAAATAAGTAACTTAGCTTTCCCTGGTTTCTCTCTTTCACAGAGGCAAGTCTGAGACAGAGATTCACTTCTGCTCTTGTGGGGAGGACAGCTTGGAGGGTGAGGGAGGTGACTATTGCTCTAATCCAGACACAAAATGACAGCCTTCTCTACAGACTCTCTAACAGTGGAGGTGTTGTAAAGAAACAATACTGGACACGTGTATATTGAAGTAAACACAACAGACTTTGCAGAAATTTGTGATGTAAGAGAAAGGAAGAAGGCAAGGGTACCTCCCACATTTCAGGTTTCATAGTTTGGTGGATGGTGGTTCCAACTGCAGAGATAATGAAGATTGAGGTGTGGGTTTAGGAAAGAGCATCAAAAGTTCCTTGTGTACATTATAAGTTCAGGTGTCTAGGAGATAGTCCACGGGAGATGTATAAGAAGTAGCTGGATATATGAGTCTAGACCTCAGACAAGTTGATAAAACTGTGATCAAATTATAAGCATTGTAGCAAGGTGCAGATGCTTGGCATCATTTAGATACTGGAAACCTAGAAAAAACATAGAAAAAAAAAAGGAACTCAGAACTGCTCCAGGAGAAACTTCATGTGGTGTGAGAGAAAAGTGTGGAAGAACTAACAAAGGAAACAATGAAGTAATCAGGAGGCTAAAAACAACAGGAAAGAATGGTTTTATGGATGTCAGGAGGAAGGAGTGATTAATAGCATCAGCTTGTTTAGAAAGTTGAATAAAACAAAGAGACAACCACTCACTGTTTGGGAAATTATATATATATATATATTAAATATATATACATATACACACATATACATACACACATATACGTACACACATACACACATATACATACACACACACATATATACACACACACACACATATATATATGTACATACATATATATATATATGTATGTATATCTCACCAGCGATTGGGTAATTTGTCAGTTGTAGTCCTTCACTACAACGTATAATGAAAACCTACTAATGACAGCTTTCCTACAATGAGAAAAGAACAAAAACAAAAACAGGCCAGGCAAGACTTTTATACATAAGAAGAATGGAAAGGTAAGCTTTTGGACCACAAATCCAGTAACTGTAGTGAGACCCAGATATTTGGGTGCACACTAATCTTTCTATGATGTTACTGAAGCCATCTATCCTCACAGAGTATGTGTCCTTGTGCTTAGATACAAAGAATAGTTTTCTTACATAAAAGAATACTTACACCACTGAAGCAGTCAAAAGCTTTGAATTGGCTTATGGGTCAATGAAGCAATTAGCTCCCATGACTTAATGTATAAGGAGCTATGTTAAGCTTCTTCCCTCCCAACCCCCCATCAGATGTTTGAAGATATCTGAGGAACACATTGGGGGACGTTAAAACCGTGGGGAACGGAGTTGCTGAGCAAATAGCAGCATTCTAGATATCCTAATATGGAGCAGGATGTAGGTTTAAAGGATAACAATTTAGTTAATTATTCAAACTAGTGCATTTATCCTAATAAATTCATGAAGCATAGGATTTTTCTGAAATATTATTGCAACCTATTTTAATTATCCAAATCACAAAGAAATAGCTGGCATTTTTACCTAGAATTTTCTACCATTTCTGAGCTATAATCACTGACAAATAAATAAAATAAAATAAATAAAGGCAAGCATGCCAACTCAACATCAAGAAAGATCTATGTGTAATTTGGGGGTGAAATTATAAAGTACTTCTAATTTGAGCTATTTGAAAATGTAGGAAAACATTATCTACCCGTGGTTTGGTCTGTAATACATGTCAGAACTTGACTCCAGTAATCCAGATGTCATTACAACCCCAGGCCTGTCGGTTTACCGTCCTTGAATCTGACACCATGAATGAGTGATATATAAAATAACCGTAATAACGATCCATCACTTCACACCTTGAACTCTTTCCCTCCAGAGAGAAGAAATTAAAACCTCTTTTTTTAAGGGATTCTTAAATAGATGAAACCAGATTTCTATTTTTGTTCATATTTTTCTCCAGATATTATATATCATTTGACATATTGAAAATCCATCTACCTCTTAACCATCCCTAAGCCCTAGACTGGCCATCCCTTCTCACTCCACCAGAAGCTGTGTGATGAGAGCTCTATGTTCAGCTCAGCAGGGCACCCACTATTAACAGTATTCTCTGGCAATCAAGAGCCCAGGAGAATGACTCCTGGAAGAGTCTTTAAGCCATTTTATCCTGAATGGCTTGACATAAGTTGGGTCTGTGGCTTCATAACTACTACTAACCAATTGTTGAAAACAGATGTTCTTCCTTGGGGAGAGGAACACAAAGTTTTCTAACTATCCTTGACCATTTCCAAAGCACACATTTTGGGATAAAACCATAATACTGAGTGAGACAGGCCATCACTGTAGTTTACATCCTTCAGATGGAGAGAATCTGAAATTTCTGGAAATCATATCTATATGAATACAGTTATGAAGATCTTGAATCCTTTTATGATGAAATCCAGGAAAATAACAATCCTGGAGCCAAAAATTCCACTAAGATTGCTGTCATCACTGCCACTAGAAATGTCTTTGTGGATGAACATAATGGGGCCTTTTTTACCCCCCTTAACTTTCCTGGACTGCTTTGCAGCATTTGACACTGCCATTCTCTTTCAACTTTCTTTTCTCTCAAAATACCTCAACTGCATCCCTTGTTCAATTGATTATGTGGATTTTTCCAATGATAAAATAGGAGTTCCATGAATATCTTCCTCTCTTATATTTCCCATATCAAATCATGTTCATTATACTACCTAACTAGATCTAAAATATATCTGCTCCTCTCAGTCCCTAGTATCACAGGCTATGCTATTATAATAACTGTCAAGTTGATCTTGTTGCATTTAATATGGCCTCCCTTTAATCTACTCTTCACACTGCTTCCAGAGAGATCTTTAACAAAATCAAATCTGATGATCTTAGTGCTTGCTTATAGCAAGCATTCTGATAGCTTCACATTTCCTTTGGAAAGAAAATATCCTACATGTGACCTTCACTGCCTCTATTTTCATGGCTGATAATCTACTCCAATTTTCCCCACTCCTCCTTTGTACTCAATAGCATTCATGGTGAAGTTGTTTGATTCTCCAAAATGTGTCAGACTCTTATCTAAAGACTTTGAGTATATCATTTCTCTGCCTGCAACATTTTCATCACCATTTTAAACATTTTCCTGATACTCAGATATCAAGTAATAAGCAGTAAGGTACAGTTCCTTACAGAGGA
Source organism: Hyaena hyaena (assembly GCF_003009895.1). Classification (NCBI taxonomy): domain Eukaryota; kingdom Metazoa; phylum Chordata; class Mammalia; order Carnivora; family Hyaenidae; genus Hyaena; species Hyaena hyaena. Next base: position 1,035,980 of record NW_024081115.1, read on the forward strand.
CTTGCAACTTCATTCATTCAAAGTAAAACATTGTCTCTCTTGGCTTGAACCCATCAAATGGCATTATTTGGCACTCTCTTCCCCATTGCAATATCAAAAAACTAGAAATAACCCAGATGTCTTTCAATTGATGAATGTTTAAACAAACTCTGGTGTACGTACACCATCGAATACCACTAAGCAATAATGAAAAAAAAACCTATTATATATGTAACATCCTTATGATGATGAATATGTTCTGTATCTTGAGTCTTTCAGTGTCATTGTCCTAGTTTTGACATTGTACTATAGTTGTTTTTTTTTTTTTAATATTCATTTATTTTTGAGAGAGAGAGAAAAAATGGGGGAGGGGCATAGAGGGAGACAGAGGATCCGAAGTGGGCTCTGCACTGACAGTGTGGAGCCCTGTGTGGGGCTCAAACTCACCAACTCTGAGATCATGACCTGAGCCGAAATCAAGAGTCAGATACTTTACTAACTGAGCCACAGGCACCCCTGACATTGTACTATAGTTTTGTTAGATGTAATCATTGGAGGAAAACTGGGTAAAGACTACACAGAATCTCTCTGGATCATTTCCTACAACTGTAGGTGAGTCCACAGTTGCCTCAAAATAAAAAGCTTAACTTAAAAAATTAAAATGATGACATTTTTAGACATGCATAAAATTTTCCACCCACAGAAAGCCTAGAAAAAAGAAGTAAAATAAATAGAATACCAGAACTTAGAACAGAGTAAATTTTACCACATTTTAAAAATTATGTTAAAGCTAACATATTGTTTATATCAAATCAAGAAAAAGACAACAATAATATAAAAAGAAAACTAATGAGTATATGGTAATCTTATTTATCAAAGTATCAACCCAAACTAATATGTTAACAAATAAAATCTAGCAGTATATTAAAAGAATGATACACCAAGATTAAGTATTGTAAGTGTGGAGAAGAAAAAATATCATATGCCAAAATGTATTTCACACAAATGTCAGCACATTTTTGTTATATTTAACAGTGATCTTCACAAGCAGAAAAAAAAGAAATGAACTAAAAAGAGTTGATGATATCCATCATCCAGAACCCAGCAGTAATGATTATATTAAATGATAAAGTCATAGCTCCCATATTTGATTCCTAGTTTTGATGCATCTAGCTTTACCCATCATAGTGCAGACTTATGGAAAAAGTTAGTTAGAATTCCAATATGCTATATAATGACTAGAAAAGAAGAGACATGAATTGTTATTTGCAGGTGATAACATCTTCTAGATGAAAGAAAGAAAAGGATAAAATGGCATTTCAAAATGCTCACTGAAAAATTTTCCTGAATAAAACTTAAAAATCAACAACGCTTCTTAAGTTTATGAGAGAAGTAAGGGCAAATTAGTGTCCAAATATTAGAGAGACAGACAGGCAGATACTTAGAGAACCAAAACTTCTTATGGCAGACACTCATGAGCAGAAATCTCTATTGGAAACAGCATCAGGGTAGGAAAACTTGAATATAATTGATGAATTGCTGGAGGCTCAGCTTGATTGAGTATTAGAGCCAAAAACTCCACAGCATCTCAAAAGACTCAGGCCTAATCATAGGACCAAAAAGCACGTCATTCCCTCTGTCCATACTTTACTAAAAGACATGTTCACCAGTTTCTTTTACCCAGTACATCACATCTGCTTTTCAACACAAAATGATAGATCATACTCACTGGGAAAAAAACAATTTGAAGGGACAAAGAATCATCAGAACCAGATTTGTATATGGCAAAAATGTTGAAATTATTGGACCAGGTATTTAAAAAAAATAAAACAAATAAAATAAAACAAAGCTTAATAACTGTTATGCTAAGGGACTTAATGGAAAAAAAGGATAATATGGAAGAGCAAATAGATGATTTAAGTCAAGAAATGGACATTCTATGAAAGAATCAAAAGGAAATGTTAAGAAATCAAAAACATTGTAATGGAAATAAAGAATGTTTTTGATGGGCTCAGTACCTGATTATGACTGAGGAAAGGATCTTTGAATTCAAGAATGTGACAGTAGAACCTTTCAAAACTGAAAAGCAAAGAGAAAAAAGAGTGAATTAAATAGACCAGAATATGCAATGAATGTGAGACAACGACAAAACATATATATAACGTTAGAGGAAGAAGAGGAAAGTGGGACAGAACCAATATTTGAAGCAATAATGACTGAGAATTAATGTCAGACACCAAATCGCAGTTCTAGAAAGCTTAGAAAACACCAAACAGCTAGATATATCTTATTTGAACTTCAAAAAAGTAAAAGTAAAGAAAAAAATCCTGAAATGAGCCAGAAGGGGAAAAATACTTTATATCTACAGGTATTATAAAGGAGAAAAGATAAAAATTATAGCCAAGTATTATTCAGAAACCACTGAAGGAAGAGTGGAATAAAAATTTAGTGAGGGGGAATAAAAACTACCAACCTAGATTTATGTTTCCTGAAACCTTATCCTTCATAAATGAAAGGAAATAGACTTTCTCAGAAAAACAAATATTGTGGGAATGTATTGTCAGTAGGTCTACCCTGTGAGAAATGTTAAAATAAGTTCTTCAGAAAAGAAGTGTGTTATAAGGCAGAAACCTGGATTTACACAAAGAAAGAAAGATCATCAAAAAATGAATAGGTGAAGATAAAATTAAAAAATTATTTTTCTTATTCTTTTTTTAATGTTTATTTATTTTTGAGAGAGACAGAGACAGAGCATGAGCAGGGGAGGGGGGAAAGGCCGAAAGAGCGGGAGGCACAGAATCCAAAGCAGGCTCCACGCTCTGAGCTGTCAGCACAGAGCCTGATGCAGGGCTTGAACACATGGACCATGAGATCTGACCTGAGCCAAAGTCTGACACTTAACCAACTAAGCCACCCAGGGATCCCTATTTTTCTTATTCTTAATTGATCTAACATATAGCTGTTTTTTCAAATAATAATAGTAATAATGGGCTTAGATAGATAGACAGATAGATAGACTATAGATAGATGATGATAGATAATAGATTATAGATAGATAATAGATAGATAGGTAGATAGATAGATAATAGAGCTATACACACAGATGTACATGTGTCCTATTTTGAACAGACTTTTACAACATCATAAGATAATGGAGGTATATGAATATGGTCTGGATATTTGATGATGGTAAAACCATAAATTGAAATCATATTGTGAAATTATTTTCTCCATTTAAAATCACTTTCTTGTGGAGATAAATACTGAAATACATATGGAGGAAACAATATGGTGTCTGATATTTCAAAATGAGTTTTGGGGAAAGGGAACAATGAAACAATAATAGCTATGAGTCAATTGTCGAAGCTGAATGGTGAATATGTTGGGATTTATCATATTCTCCAGGCCTACTTTGCTATATGTTTGAAAATCTACTTGGGGCACCTGGGTGGCTCAATCGGTTAAGCTGCCAATTCTTTCTTTAGCCTCAGGTCATGATCTCGGGGTTCGTGAGTTTGGGGCCTGTCTCAGGCTCTGTGCTCAGAGTATGGAGCCTGCTTGGGATTCTTTCTCTCCCTCTGTTGTTGCCTCTCTCTTTCTCTCTCAAAAATAAGTAAATAAACATTTAAGAAAATCTACTTAATAGAAAGTTTAAAAACAAGTTTTCAATTATTAAAAAAGATAAGTACCTAACGACTATAGGAAGAATCCAGTAGAAAATACTGCTGGGAGGGGCGCCTGGGTGGCTTAGTTGGTTAAGCGTCCGACTTTCGCTTAGCTCATGATCTCGCGGTTCGTGGGTTCGAGCCCCACGTCGGGCTCTGTGCTGACTGCCAGCTCAGAGCCTGGAGCCTGTTTCAGAGTCTGTCACTCCCTCTCTCTCTGACCCTCTTCTGCTCTCTCTCTCTCCTAGAAATAAATAAAAAAAAAAAAATTTAAAAAAAAAAGAAAATACTGCTGGGAAATTGGGGGGCAATAATATTAAACATTTATATTTGATTACTATTATGGGCTGAATTGTGTCCTCTCACCCACCCAAATTCAGATGTTAAATACCTAACCCACTAGTACCTCAGAATGTATTTAGAAATGGGAAGGGAAAGGAAAGGAAGGAGAGAAAGAAACCAAGAAGTAAAAACATAATGACAATTTTGACAGTCCCCTTAGAAAGATTGCATGTATTTCTCTTCCCATGAGGGTACTTTCTATCTTGGGGAGAAGTTGAGGGTCCTTCCATCTAAGGAAGATGATAATTCAAATAATAATTTTAAAGGTTTATTTTTCCCTCCCTCTATCTCCTAGCATCCCAAATCATTCAGTTCTGTGTTAAATCTACTTGTATTTATTGTGTCCAATAAAATACAAGCAGTATAAACATTTTATCTGCCACATCGCAAGATTTAGAATGACTTCTAAAATATATGTCCTGTCCTACAGTAGTTCACAAAAGTGTCCATTCTCTCACAAGGAGAAACCTCCTCAGTAAAAACTTAAAAGAGTAAATGGATCTACTTTTCCCCAAAAGCCATTTAAAATTACTTTGGAAGGAATATATCCTAATTAGCATTTCAATGGTTTCTGTTTGAAACAAAGCAGTTCATAGCAACTTTCATATTGAAAGCTTTAGAAATTCCTAATTTATATACAGACAGCTGAGGCAAGTTTGTCATACCAGCGCCATCTCAGTGGAGTTTGTGAGTTACAAGGCTGTCACTTCTGCTTTGCTGATTTTCAAAGTGCTACACTAGGTTACAGGAAAACTGTCATGTGCAGGGAAAGACAGGAAATAAGATGCTCTCACTCCAACACTGCTTTTTCTCCAGCCCAACAGACAGGAGTTCCATAAACGAGATCGAGTTGAATAAGATTTGGACTGAGTTGATGTATCTGGGGACTAAAAAACCCAGAGATCCACCAAAACATAGAGATGGTAAAACTTTTGGGTATACACAGCATCACTTGCTAAGAAATTACATCCAGTGACACTTGATGAGGTGGTATGGCTCCAGCATAAGAGTGTCCTGATTTGATCCAAGCTCTATCACTCTTGTGATCTTTGGTGAATAATTTAAACTCCCTAAATCTCACTTTTCTCCCTGATGTGAGATGAAGAAAAGGAAAGTCAATTTTCCATTGACATCATGCTGGTAGGAGATGTTATTCCCAGACTCTCTTTGCTTACAAAAGTTATTCTTGTTACATCATTAGAAATTAGGAGACTTCAAAAATGTTAAAAGAAGGGGGTGCACCTGAGTGGCTCAGTTAGTTAAACTTCTGACTTCAACTTAGGTCATGATCTTGTGGTCTGAGTTCAAACCCTGTGTCTGGGCTCTGTGCTGACAGCTCAGAGCCTGGAGCCTGCTTTGGATTCTGTGTCTCCCTCTCTCTCTGCCCCTTTCCCACTCATACTCTCTCTTTCTCTCTCTCTCTGAAAAATAAATAAGCATTCAAAAAACATTTAAAAGACCTCACTTTTGCAGAATGAGTAATGGCTGTCTTAAGATAGTTAATACTAGTTGATCCGAGCCCTTACTAGGCCTCCTGATTTGTTTTACTAGGTTGGTCTCTCTAGCTAAGTTGATATCTTCAACAAAACAAGATGAACAAACAAAAAAGATCAACTTATTAGGCAACTCTGATATTAAAGGACGTTCTAGGAACAGCACTAATTATTCTTGTTTCCAGTTTCAGCTCTCATCAAAATGCAGGCAATGTCTTCAGAGAATCTTCCTCAGGGTAAACAGGCCTGTGGTGAAAGTGATGCTGACCCCTCGTGGGATCTCAACTAGCACCCACTGACCCCCTTTTCTGTTCTTTCATTTGTTCCGACTGGAAACAACAACACTACAATCAGCCCAGAATCAAGGGAAGATCATTTAGCAAATCAAAATTACACCAAACATGAGATACCACTGTACACCCATCAAAATGACTCAAATTTAAAAATATAACAATTCCAAGTGTTGGCTAACATGAGAATTATAAGGAACAAATTATGAATACCCTCTAATTTGAAGATGAGAATGGAAACTAATATAACCCTTTTGGGAAAAAATTAAAGATATTCTTACACTTACTAGATGTCCCAGTAATTCCATTTTTAGGCATTTAGGTACTTCCTCTAGAGATATGATGTGTTTGCACGAAGATGTATACACAATTGTTTGTAGCAGTTTTATTCATACTAACAAAAATTAGAAACCATTCGAATTTTTATCAGCAGATGAATGGATAAATTGTGCTGTAGTAGTATTTAAAAATAAAAATGAACAAACTACTTAAATCCACTACAACATGAATCTTGAAAAAAATCATGCCAAGTGAAAGATTCTAGATACAAAATAGAATCTACCACAGACATCATTCACATGAAATTTAGAGGAGAAAAATTTGTAATGAAATTTTGAAAACAAATCATTGGTTGCCTGTGCCTGAAAAGTTAGGGAAATTGATTTCAAAGAGATCAAAAAACATTTTTTGAAGGAACAGAAATGCTCTGTATCTTTTCTGTGATGGCGATTACATGAGTGTATACATCTGTGTATACATTGAAAACAGGTACATTTTATTGGATGCAAATTATGCCTTAAAAATACATGCAATTATCTGATTTTCAAAGAAATAGCTGGCATTTTCTGTCTGAAATTTCCGTACTATTTTCAGTCATCATCCCTAAGAAAGAAATCAAGGTATCCAAAAGCCTGTCAGTGATCACCTGTAATGGGAAAGCAACAACAATATTCCTAGGCATCACTTATTTGGAAAATTTTGAAACTTTTATGAAAATATCATCTATGGTTTACATATAATTTGGTTTGTAATGTGTTGGAACAACATCAGGACTCAAAATGTCACTTTAATAAACTTACGTTTGCTTTTGTTACTCATTTTGGCAACATGAGTGAATACAAGTTAAAGGCAAAAACACAAAACCAAAAAGCTAACACAAACAGAAAACAAAACAAAACAAAAAAATGAAAAAAAACCAAAACCCCACAGGGCAATCCATCACTTCAAAACCTAAATTCTTCCCCCACACAGAGAAGAAATTAAAACTCATGGAGCACCTGGGTGGCTCATTTGGTTGAACAGGTGACCAACTCTTGATTTCAGTTCAGGTCATGATCCCCAAGGTCATGGGAACAAACCCTGTGTCTGTCCGGCTCCTCACTGAATATGGAGACTGCTTGAGATTCTCTCTCTCACGCTCTACCCCTCCACCACTTGTGCTTGCTCTTTCTCTCTCTCTCATAAATAAAAATAAAATAAAATAAAAAACCCTCTTATTATGAAGTTCTTAAATAGGGAAATCTGAGTGGTGTTTATTATTCATATTTCCTCTAGGTATTATTATAATTAAAAATATTTAAAATGTGCATACCTCTCAGTAAGCCCTAGGACCAAGACTGGCCATTGTTTTGACCCTTCTGGATAGTGTGTGGGTCGAGAATTTGCTCAACAGAAAACAAACGTGTAAAATACACATTATAGATGTAAAATTTGAAATGGTTGGACATTTCCAAACTTATGAATTTAATATTCTCAAATTAAGTTTCTAATATTTAATCAGCTAAATCTGCTTCCGTGGTCGCCTGGGTGGCTGAGTCGGTTAAGCATCCGGCTTCAGCTCAGGTCATGGTCTCGGGGTTTGTGAGTCCGGGTCCCGTGTAGGGCTCTGTGCTGACAGCTCAGAGCCTGGAGCCTGCTTCAGATTCTGTGTCTCCCTCTCTCTCTTGCCCTCCCCTGCTCTCACTCTGCCTCTCTCTCTCAAAGGTAAACATTAAAACGTTATAAAAAAAAGTTAAAAAAAAATTAGTCCACTTCCGTAGTGAGTTTATCACAAGCGTTTGCCCCCAGTCCTGAGGTCAGCAGGACAAACACCCTCTTGGTCGCACTGTCCCCATTCCTCTCAATCGTGGCTTTCACTCAAGCTGCCTCACAGCTCAAATGTTTAAGAAATCTCAGAGAATCCTACCTGACAGGAAATGACTGTAATGAGACATCACAGATCTCCAGTTTGCATTTTTATTTTTTTTCCTGTCTTTTATTACCAAAAACACTTGCAAGAATATAGAAAAATTGTCTCAGAAAAATAATTTGTTCTTCCTACTGCTTTGCTAACTGCATTTATGCATAGTGACATCATAATTGGTAGCTTGGAGATTTACAGTGTCACAAATGGTATATTACTACTTCCGGAGAGTTAAAAAACAAAAAGCAGAAATGAATGAAAAGAGCTCATTTGACATGCAAGTACATGGACACACAGACACACAAACACACACACACACACACACACAGAGACACACACACACACACACATATGCTCTGATGATCTGGAGAGAGAACCAGAAAATGAAAATCCAATGTTTTAGTAATATTATTGTTTCTCATTTATTTTTAAAGTCATATTAGTATTACTGCTATAACAGCATAGTTTTATAGCATGCTGTTTTCTTAAGAAGATATTACAAGATATTTGAGTATTTCCTGATGGATTAATGATACGCTAAATATTTTTATTGCTGAAGTAGAGTTGATATATAATGTTATATGGGTTTCTCATGTACTACATAGTGACTTGACAACTCGATAAATATTCTTCCTTATAACCGATCTAAGATTATTTTTAAAGACCTCTTTGTGGAGGAAAATACACATTTTCTTTCTTTAGCTATTTTCTTAATTAAATGAGATTTTAGAAATTTAAAGAAATGATTAAACCAATACTTAAAAATACCTCTTCTTGTGGTACCTAGGTGGCTCAGCTGGTTAAACCTCTGACTCTTCATTTGGGCTTAGGTCATAATCTCATGGTTCATGAGTTTGAGCCCTGTGGCTAGAACCTGCCTGGGATTCTGTGTCTCCCCTCCCCTGCTCATGCTCTCTCTCTTTCAAAAATAAATAAATAAACTTTAAAAATAGCTTTTATTTTTAGCATAGATTTTTACCCTGATAGGTTCCAGAAGCTGTTTGGATGACTTCCTTCAAATAGCATGAATTTAACCAGAAACTTAAACGTATCATTATTATGGATAATGAGAAATGTTTTTAGTTGAATAGCATGGAATTAGTAAAGTTTCTATTCACTCAAGGAGCATTAATTAAAATAAAAAATGAAAAAACAAAGTATCATTAAGCTGAAAAGATCTATTTTTTTAAAAAGAAGCAGTAACTGTATGCTAAAGTATTAAATATATTTACATGCCATTATTATCAACACATCATTAGTACTCACTCCCAGAATATTGTTATGACGACGATTACACTATAGACTGAAAAATGGCACTTTTACTGTTTTGTTCATTTGTTTCTTACCACTGCCCAGCACATAGCCTGCCCAGATAACCAATTAATATTTTGTGAATGAACAAATGAATGAAACGTAAGCTTTATGATTCTACACATTTAAAATCTTAAGGTAGGATACTTCCGTGAAGAATGTGATTTTAAATTTTGCATATTCTGATCATCATTTTAAGTTCCAGAAGGATCCTTGGGTCTAGTAAAGTTTATATCAACACAACTAATCTTTGCATTTGACAAATAGAGTTCTACTACATAAGCAAATCACAAATGGGGAAAAGAAAAACAGGAGAAGAATTGTATACAATAAATATTTACTGTTTAAAGCCTTCCAGTAAGATGATGATCTTCACTATAGGCCTTAAAACTCAGTGCATGTCTCACCCATTGGCTCCCCCTTTCCCACACTTACGGGAAAGCAGTTTCCTAAATTTTGTGTTATTTCCTTGATCACTTTATGGCTATGTCACTTAACCTGTACTTAAATAATATATTGTCAGTTTTGCATGCTTTTATGCTTTATGGAAATGGAATTATACTGGATCTTTCTTTATAATATTTATCCACCCTGATGTATTTTATTGTAGTTTATTCATTATCGCTGCAATAGAAAATTCCTTTCATATTTCTAAACAACTTTTATCCATTCTACTAAGATGTACAATTACATTGTTCCCAGGTTTTTGCTGTTATAAATCATCTTGCAATTTTGCTAGTGAGTACAATTTTGGAATACTTAAAAAATCAAATATACATATTAATTTTCTTAAAGAAATATTAATTGGTCAAATATATATTCTGAGGAGTGGAAATGGTGGCTCATTTGGCATGGCAATGTCCAAGTTGACTGGGATCTGCATATCTGTTTTCTGAAATGGTGCAATTAATTGACCTCAGTGGACAAGCATATCCCTGACTCCAAATCATTGTCAGTACATAGAATATAGGATTTCTATGTTTTTTACATGTTGAATGCTAAATGGTGTCTCATGGAAGGTTTAATTGATATCCCCAGTGATCTGTTTAGCTTTTAATTCCTATTGGATTTCCTTAAGTTTTCTGGATACTACCATTTGGGAGCCACATAAAATGCAATTATCTCAGTATTTTGTTTTATCATGTTTCTAATGTCCTTTTGACGAGTAGAAATTCTTAAACTGAACCCAATGAAATCTACCAATCTTTCATTTCAGATTTTTAATTTTATCTTTCATAATTTTATGGCTATGCTTCCCACATTCAAGACTTAAAGCAACATGGAGTGAATAGACTTAGTATGTGGGACGAAGTATGAATTCAGTTTGACTTCTTTACATGTAAATAAGCAAATGTCTCAGGACAAATGAGGACAAATATCATCCTCTTGATGATATTCATTGTTCACTCTGGCAAATCAGCTCTCTGTATTTGCATGTATCTGCTTTGGGGTTCTGTTCTGTTCCATGGATAAATTATCTCTGTACATTTACCAAAAAAATGTTACCACAGTAATATAAAAAGAAATTTTAAAAAAGAAAAGATTCTGACTAATGTAGCAAAACTGCTAATTGCACATAGAAAAAAATCTGGAAAAAAGTTTGTATTTAATATAGTTATTTTTTATTTGTAGTATGTATATCTATAAATATACAACATATGCATGCCTTTTCATGTGTACATGTTATATCTGTTGTATGCAATTTGCTTTTATCATTGGAAAATGCATCTTGAAAAGACTTCCAGTTTAAAATGTATAGATTTTTTGCATTTTTCTAGGCAGCTGCATGGTTTTTCATAGTATAGACTTTCTTTAAGTTTTTATTTAAATTCCAGTTAGTTAACAGATAGTGTAATATTAGATTCAGCTGTACAAGATTCAACACTTCCATACGACACCTGGTACTCATCATGATAAGTGTACTCCTTAATCCTCATCACCGCTTCCACCCATCACTCCACCTCCCTCCCCTCTGGTAGCCCATCAGTTTGTTCTCTAAAATTAAGAACCTTGTGGGGCACCTGAGTGGCTCAGTCGGTGAAGCGTCTTTATGGAGGGTAGATTCCTAGAGGCAGGATTCCCTTATTCAAAGCTTATCAGGTTCTTTATTCTGATAGGTCATTCTAAACTGACTTCTAAAATATTTTACCAATTCACACAATCACCCACAAATTATAAAATTTTGACATAATCTCAATTTTGTATACTTGGATACAATGAACTCTCCATCTGGAGTCAATTTCTATATTTCTTCCTGATTTTCTGTCTATATTGTAGGAATTTGTCAGTTTTTTATTGTACAGTTTGTAAATGTGTTTCTCCAGGTTGCCACTTCCTTTAACCTATGTTTATATTTTGGGAGTCAGTTCCACTGAAGACATTAGGATCTTTGTCAACAAGACAAGGCCCCAAGGTACAAAATGCTCCTATGAAGAATTGTGTACAGGTTTTTGTATGGACAGAGTTTTCATTTACCTGGGATAGACATTCAGGAGTGCAATTCCTGGGTTATATGGTAGCTAAATGTTTAGCTTTAAAAGAAACTGCCCAACTATTTCCCATACTGGCTGTATCATTTTACATTCCCACAGACAAACAACGTGAGACCCAGCTTTTCTGCATCCTTACCAGAAATTAGTATTATCACTATTCTGTATTTTAGCCATTGTAATAGTTGTACTGTGGTATCATTGCACTTTTGAGTTTTATTTCCTCAATGACCAATGATGGGAAACATTTTCACATGCTTATTTGCCACGTGGATATCCTCTTTGGAGAAATGTCTGCTCATGGTTTTTGGTGTTGTCTCCATTTTGTGCCCATTTTCTAATTGGATTGTATGTTAATATGTTGAGTTTTAAGAGTTTTCAAAAATATCCTAGATACAAGTCCTTTGTCAGATACATGCTTTACAATATTTCTTCTGGTTTAGACATTATTTTTATCCCCTTCACATGGACTGTCACAGAGCAAAATAATTTAATTTTGATAAGGTGCTATTTATCAGCTTTTCATGTTTTAGGTTAAATGCCTTTAATATTCAAGCATCTATGTTTGTTATGAAAATTTTAATAAGTATATAATGCTGATCTAAATGCATTTGCCACCAGTAGTTTAAGATACTTTTTCATTGTTTTCTTGAATCTGTTCTTTTGTTACTAGAAGCTCTTAGAAATATCTTTATTCTTAGTATCTTTAAATATCTTTACAATGCATCCAGACACACAGGTCTTTCTTATTTAAAAATACCTTGCTACGTACTTTTGATAATCAATCTAAGAATTTACGAATTTATTGGGTTTTCTTGAATGTATTTCTCTCCTCTATTCACTCATTTCTGCTAGAATACCTAATGAAAATCTGTTTCAGTTTTGGGATCTAATCTCCATATTTTAGTTATTTTGCTATTCATACTTACATTTCATTGTTTCTCACAGAGGAAAAATTCCTCCACTCAGTCTTCCTAGCTAGTTTGTATTTCATTTTGTCCATTTGGCACATCCATCCAATGATCATAATTTTTACTTTCACGAATCTTTGTAATTATTCCTAATTTTAATTTCCTTGAAATCTTTCTAATTTTTCCTAATTTAAATTTTCGTGCAATCTTTGTAATTATTTTTCGTGAATCTAAAACTTCCCCTAAAGTCCCATCATGTTTATCCCGTTATTTCCTAAGAGGTACTATCATCTACTCGTTTACTGTTTTTGTGATGATTCTCCTTAGAAATTGGAGATTTCAATTTGAAAAACTGTGTACTTGTTTAGGGAAGGTGCCATATACATTCCTGATGCTTATATTCCATTCTGTTTTAAGGAGAATGAACAAATATCTGCTGAACATACCAACAGCTGGTTGGGTACCTTGAATGTAGACCTCTCATATTTTTCTCCAGGTGAAAGAGCTTCTTTCGGATTCAAGTTCATGCCCTCACAGCTTCTGTTCCTGACTACAGGGAGAATATCGTGCCAGTGCAAACTTGCACCAAGCATAGCGTGTAAGCTACATGAATAGTGTGAGTACTCGTTTGCTCCTTCTGTTGTACTAGCCTTGGTTTTAAGTCTCCCTCCTGCCTTAGCCTCTCTGGTCTTTCACTTCTGGGTAAATATACATAAAAGCCCTCCCTTCCATTCCGTGTTTTCCACCAGTACTTTCTTATGGGATCTAGTTTGGTATGCCATTCCTCAGTTAATTTCTTCTGATCTCAATTTTTTCCTGGAATATCGCAAAATTTCTGGTTCTTGATGTTTCTCTTTTTATTTCTCAACTTGTTTTGGAGTATGTGTGTGTGCGCGCGTGCACATGAGTGAGTGCGCTACTTTATTATATTGGGTTGGAGTAGGAGCCAATAACATAAACTTAGTTTGCCAACTTAGTTTACTGTACACAAATGTGGAAAACCCACCTTCAATTAAAAAAAAAACCCTGTTTGGATATTTACATGGAGACAACAATTTGAAACTGTCCTATTAAGAAAACCCTTACATATGTGAGTATAGGAAGGGATCAGGTTGACATTTGTCTGAGTTTGTGGCTATCTGCTAACTGGCTTATCACAATCATAAATCTTGCACCTTAAGGGATAAGTAGGTAACAAATCCCTTAACATTAAATGACAGTATGTTTGAGCATGTAAACATTTTTCCAGAGAAAATCTCATACAGAATCTCAACATCTAGATGTAAATGCAGAACACCGTGGGTGAGACCAGAGTGGGAGTTCCGGCAGATGGTCTTCTCATTTGTGACATGACATGACATCACACCCTGAGGTCCCCCTGACAAATCCTTACGCTTCAGAAGACATAGTTTGACATCCAGAAAATCCCTTATACCACCCAAGATTATAGTAATACTATATTTCTTTAAATACATATTAAAAAATTAACCAGGTGTATTTTGGTTCCAGAATTCTTCACCAGAATATTGCAATAATACTTTGCATTTGTTTTGCCTTTATTATCTGTGAAGTCAAGACTTTCATAGAGAATGAGAGCTTAATTTTTTCTTGTTTCCTCATTGAATTTTTTTTACAGGCATTCTTGTCTTTACTAATAAGATCCCAAGAGACAGAACGGCCCAAGGTAACATATTGAGTGCTAGCTAAAAATAGTAGTCCTATATTCTTACTGTAATGTGTGGATATTTTTTGAGTAGCCAAAAATGGGAAGACGCTTTCTAGGCATTTAGAATGTTCCTGGTAAAGACTAGGAAAGATAAAGACTAGTAAGGATATTGATTTATACTAAACTAAGTTGATATATAGTTACGAGTTTGAAATTTGAATACTATCTTTGAAATGTGAAGGGGTTCAGGGTAGATGCCCCTTCCAGAATATATCACGTTGGCATGTGGATTATTTTGAGTTGAAGTCACTTGAGATCCTGTGTGCTCAAGGGGAACTCTTGCCCCTCCCTAAAACACCCAGGAGAATCTAAATTGGGCATATTTCTCAGAATAGGGGTTATTAACAGGGACAAATTTTATCTGAGTGAACCATCTGTGTGGTAGGGCTAACATCTAATTACCAAATATCTACTTTTCTTCTTTCCTTATAAAGTGCAATAAGACCCTTACCCTCTTTTCCTTGAAAAGAATTGAGTTCAACTTGGGCTTGAGTTGAGTTCAACTTGAGGGCTTGAGTTCAGAATGCCATATTAACTCATTTTACCTATCTTTGGAATTTCCAGTTCTATGTGGATTCCCCATACATATATACCTATTAAATTTGATTTTTCTCCTGTTAATCTGTCTCATGTCAATTTGATTCTTAGTCTAAAAGAATCAAAAGTTAGAAGAACCTTTGAAAGGACAGGAATTTTTGCTCCTTTGAGAAGCAAGAAGAATATTGGCATTTGTCAAAACACTGATAAATTACTTCAGAAGGAGTCAAATAATTTTTAGGCATAATATGTTTGAGATACTAAATCAGCCAGCAGTATAAATATGTCAATTACTATCATCACCATCAAACATTATATAAAGTCATTAAAGAATAGAAATATTACAATTACCTTTTTAAAATTATTTTTTCCATGTCTAAACAAATAATTAAATTCTGCCCTTGCTACTTATTTATGTATCTTTTTTAGAGAGAGAAGGAGAGAGTATGCATGTGAGTGGGGAAGGACAGAGAGACGGAGGGAGAGAGTGAATCTCAAGCAGGCTCCACATCCAGCACAGAGCAACCAGGGCTCCATCTCACAACACTGAGATTATTGACATGAGCTGAAATCAAGAGTCAGAGGCCTAACTGACTGAGCCACCCAGGTACCCTTGCCCTTGTCCCTTATACACAAAAGAATTTCAGTTAAAGTCATCCATGGTCCAATTAGTGGGACAAGGTTGTCATCTGAACTTACAGACTGCATATGAACCTAGAAAATTGTTCAGCTACAAAGCAGAATTGGATTGCCTACACAGAAATAATAACAGTGCAGAGGTCTACACACTTTTCCTGTAAAATATAGTCCAGTAGTAAAGATTTCAGACTTCACAGGCCACATGGTCTCAGTCTCATTTATTCAGATGTGCTGTCATACACTAAGGCCACATAGGCAATGCACAGATCAATGACTATCACTGTGTAACAATAAAACTTTATCCCCACAACTAGTGGTCTGAATTTGACCTGCAAGCCACATTTTGCTGGTCCCAGACACAGGGAAAGTATTTACTCAATTTTGCATGACTCATTCAATAAACATTTAGTGAGCATCAATAATGTTCTGAATAGGTAATAAATCTTAGGCAGAGGAAAATATGTGAGACATTTCAAACTTTAAATTGATTATAGTTTGGTATGAAGTACACAGGAAAAGCTACATAATAGATAAAGAGAAGCGTCTAGTATACAGGCTTGCAAAGAATGTCAAGGAAATAGATTTTAACCACAACTGTTCAAAAGATAAAGGGAAGGAAGAAAATATTTGCAAACCATCTACCAAATTAATAGGCAAATCCACCCTCCCTATAGTTCCACTAGGGCTTAGAACTCCAGTTCACACTGGAAGAATCCATTCAGGCAATTCAATTCCAGACATTAATTTTATCTGAGGTATTATCTGCAGGAATAACTGCTTAGATAAGATTTACAGGGCTTCACGGAGAACTGAATTTAAATGAAAGTGTTCCTTTCAGTTACAACTCTTAAACTTAACAATAATTATTTGTTATTTCTTAGCTGGAGCTATGTTATTATTTGCTTTGGAATTATGTTTTCATATATCTTTTTTGTTTAGAATAATCTTTTTCACATCTTATTTTAATCTCTTTTGTGGCTATATCAACCATCACTCATTGGCTTATATATTTGTTTTCCCTTCAACTTTGATCTTTTCTTCTCTAAATGTTGGTGATTTCCTTTGTTAAGGTCCTGTAAGTCCCAAGTAACAAAACAAAAACAAAAACAAAAACAAAACAAAACAAACAAACAAAAAAAAAAAAACACTTTCAAACTCAGATAAGGAAAAAGAAAATTTCCTAGGGTGACCTGTTTTTCAAAATGGAAAATAGAGGCCAAAAGGATCTCTGGGCCTCCTGAGGCCCTGAGATCATGGCTGGAACTCAATGGGCCAGACAGCTCCTCCACTAGGCCCATAGGCTGGTTTCTCTTTACTTGGTTGTGCAGACTGATTTATCAGATATTCTACGTTCATACATGGTAGAAAATAATTGCTTTGGTCCATGTTCCGACAGGCATTAAATAAAATCATGCTGTTCCGAATCCAAATTCCTGGAGCTGAGGATTTTGTTCTAAGTGAGGTTAGGAATTCAGCCCTGGGGCCTTCCCCTTGCCCAAATAGCAGGGTTATACCTAGGACAAACATACTATACACTCATCCCATCTGTCATGAAAGACTAGTTTCAAGAGAAAAGGAACTTAGGCAGAGAACGATAGTGGAGCTATTTGTTTTAATCTCCAGGGTTTTGTACAATGCCTGGGACGCTGTAGCAACCCAGATTGGAAATGATGGCCTTGAACGAAGGCAGTGGCAATGAAGCTGGTGAGTAGGACCATAGGAGATTGAGTCATAAATATTTAAAAGGCAGGAAAACAGAACTTGATGATTAATAGGATGCGGGCAATGAAAAAGATGGCTGAAATGAGGAAACACTTTTATTTTGTAGATTCAACAAATAGAGAATCCCCTTAAGAGACATAAGATTGCATGAGTTGCTCATTAGAGTGTGGAATTTTAAATTTTGTGAACTATTCCCCTGGTGGGTGAGATAAATGTACTGGGTAATGTAGAGCGACATATGCTCATCTCTGTAGGGAATAAAGTGATTGGACTGGGTAGGGACCCATTCTCTCCTCCTATCCCTCCCTTCCTCCTGGCCCAGTTTTGCTCAGCAGAGGAAGCTTTTCCTGCATGATGCAGAAACGATATACAGGAGAACTTATGAAAACAAGTATGAGCCATTGTAAGTAAGCAAAGCAGGGGACGTAAGTGCGAGCCCAGCTTTACAGCACACGCTGATTCGTATAGAAGTAGTTGAACATTTTTTCAATTTGGCTGGTAAATGCCCACTCCACCTTTGAATCATTACTTCTTTCCATGCAGCTTGAGCAGGAACATAGAGCTGTAGATTCATAAATCAGAGATTTATTTATCAGACATTTGGCACAGGATTTCCTGCTGAAAATCCAAGCTGAATCCTTGCTTCTGAAAAGCAATTTTACAAACTTCTATGAGAACAAAAGAACAATCATGATTGGAGAAATTATAGTCATTTTGCTCTGTTTCTCTGCGTGCGTCTGTGTGTTTGTGTGTGTATGTGTGCATATAGCTCACCTATGCAGTAAAGTAAACCCAACACTCATCACTTACTCCCAAATCAAATTTAGAGGACAGGAAAATGTAAGATCCCTCATCCATGCCCAGATCAGATCCATAGTGATCAAAGGTGGACAAAGTCTTATTTGTCAATGACGCAGACACACCTTCTGTTACACCATCCATGCACACGGTCTGGGGAAGTCAGGAGCAATAAGGGACCTTCACGGATGCCCTCTCTTTAGCATCAGCAGAGGCTCCTGGATATCTAATGGCAACCTGGCAAATGTGCTCAGAAACCCTCTCTGGGTCAGAGTTTGAGGTAATTCTGTGGCAGGCATAAGGGAGCATCTTCCTAACAAGAGACCATCTCTAGTATGGTAACCAGAGCAGAAATGTTTTTTACACTAGAAGAGACAAATTACATCACCTGATACATATTTCTTGGGAAAAACCACCTAAATGGCCCATATCATTTGTCTCCGACAAAAACTACTATATTTAACAGTATAAAAATTCTTTCCTAATGTCCAAACATACTCTTTGTATATTTATATTTGTATATGTACTGAAAATGTACAAAATTTGGACAGATTCCTAAGAAACAAGAGTGCCTAAGGCAAGTTGAATTTTTTTGGTAATTTCAAAAAACATGTCGTTAAACAGTAATACACACATCATAGCATGAGTCCATATAGCTCTATACATATATGTTCCTGTATTATCTTCATAATGGTATATAATGTTGAGAAAAATAAATAAGATAATTTTTTGGTTTATAAATATTTCTGGAACATGGAAAATTTTTCAACAATATTATATATGCTTCTTTATCTGTGTTAAAGTAATCAGTCAAGGAGTCCATTCGACTGAGATGGCTCTAATGCATTGGCAGCCACCGTAAGCTAACCCAAACCTAAGCCAGAGCCAATTCCTATAAATGCTTCAGGTTAAGAAATGAGAGCTTGGGAAGAACCAATCATAAAGAGCCAACTGACTTTCCCACATAAGACAACTGCCTAAGCTAGAGCCAATCACATAATTTCTTTGCTTTGTTTTCATGTCTGCTTTATAAACACCCTTCACTCACATCCTAGGGGGTGGATGTCCCTAACCACTTTTAGAAAGGCTTTGCCTCCATCAAACTGATGTTTGTCCAAATAAACTCTTCAAAACTTTAATGTCCCCCAGTTTATCTTTTAACGTGTCTAAAGGAAAAATTCCCCCTATGTTTCTCCTACTCTCAATACTCTATTCATTTCTGATCGCCAAATCTGGTAGTTTTTCCCCGCACCAAGAAATCCCACAACACCAGATGGGTTTCCTACAATGCAATTCAGGTCTGACGTACTCTACCTGAAGATAGCATCAGAGGGAGAGGTTTGTCCTGCAGACCCCCTCCTTCCCTTGCCTTCAGTCCCAGTAAGCAAGTCCAGATTGTTACCGGTACTTCTGACCTACTGACTAGAAGTGGGAAATTCCAATGACCCGCTTCTGTGGCCAGTCATTTCCACAGAGCTGCCTTTGGAGGAGATGCATAGGGGAGTGCATGGAAGAAGGGGTGTGGCACTTTCATACCCTTTCTGAGTTCCTTACTTTACCAGCACCCGCATGTGTCGACCAACCTGGTAGTTCTGTGAGCACCACCCTGGTGTTTTTTGTTTTGTTTTGTTTTTTGTTTTTAAATTTTTTCATGTTTATTTGGTTATTTTGAAAGTGAGAAAGAGAGAGAGCAAGCAGGGAAGGGGCCGAGACAGAGGGAGAGAGAATCCTAAGCAGGCTCTACACGGTCACCACAGAGCTTGATGCAGGGCTCCATCCCACCCCTGTGAGATTATGACCTGAGCCTAAATCATGAGTCTGATGTTCAACCGACTGAGCCACCCAAGTGCCCCCTGGTGGGTTTGTATGGAAGCTTATCAAGTGGGCCTGACTAAGCATTAGCTTTTGGTGACTAATTAAACTTCCAGCCCCTCTCTCTTTCCTAGGGGTCAGGACTTAGGCTGAAAGTTCCAACTCTCCACCACAGGGGGTTGCCCTAGTATCCAGCCCCATCCTTAGGGCCTTTCCAAACATCATCTCATTAACACAAATGCAATGCGGTTGAAAGGGACTTCTCCTGAATCACAAAAGGACTTTAAGGCTCTTATCACCTAGCAAATTCCAAGGGTTTTTAAAGCTCTGCCAGAAGGGAATGAAGAGGGAATATATATTTCTTATTAAAAGTCACAATATCACATTACCCTTCCTGACAATTTATTACTTCATGCATATGAATTGTTTGTATGTGTGCATCTATTTTTGTAACAATAGCTTCTAGAGACTGATCCAATTTATTTAAATTTTTCAATTAGCTGATAATGGCAAGTTTTTATGAGATAATAGTTATATTCTCTAAATGGACCTATTCTAAATTCAAATTAAGATAAAAGCTGAGTGAGAACAACTTACTGAAAAAGAAAAACTATCTTGCATTCTAGTACCTCAATAACTAATTCATTTCACATTCAAAACACATAAGCAATGTGGTGCTGCTTAAAATTTTTCTATTTTATGCTTTTATTATGAGGTAAATGTGTAATTACAACAGTGATGTACTAATTTGTGCTGCTCTCTTGAGCAATATGAAATTAAGCCAGCCTGAAATAACACAAAAAATTTAATTAGGGAATGATTTTGTGTAATTGATCTCATATTGTTTTCAGATTCGATTGGGCGTTGGTGATGGAGGAAGGCTGGGTACAAGGACCGAACGGAGGGTCCTGTCAGACCAGCCACGAGCGTCCTGGCATAGAACAGGATAGAAGTCAACCAAGAGCAGGACAAAGTTAAAGCATTTATAAAATAGTGTGAATGGGGGTGCCTGGGTGGCTCAGTGGGTCAAGCATCCGACTTTGGCTCCGGATATGTTCTCGTGATTCGTGAGTTCGAGCCCTGCATCGGGCTCTGTGCTGACAGCTCAGAGCCTGGAACCTCCTTCGGATTCTGTGTCTCCCTCTCTCTCTGTCCTTCCCCCACTCTGTCTCTCTCCCTTTTTCAAAAATAAATATTAAAAAAAAGAATAAAAATAGTGTGAATGGGGGCACCTGGGTGGCTCAGTAGGTTGAGCGTCCAACTTCGGCGCAGGTCATAATCTCACGGTTGGTGGGTTCAAGCCCCTCGTCGGGCTCTGTGCTGACAGCTTAGAGCCTGGAGCCTGTTTCAGATTCTGTGTCTCCCTCTCTTTCTGACCCTTCCCTGCTCACACTGTCTCTCTCTCTCTCTCTCAGAAATAAATAAAAAACATTTAAAAAAATAAAATAGTATAGAGTGAATGACAGAGTATACCAGGTGGAGTGTCTGGGAGAATTGGAAAGGAGAGTGAGTCTCATTGTGGCTTAGGGGTAGGAGTTTATATGGGAAAGGGGTCCAGGTTTCAAGTTGTTCAGGAATCCAGGGTAAACTCTGATCAAACGTAAGTGATGGGTATTATTTTAGGAATGATAATAAGTAAAACTATAATAATAAATTAAAATATAATATAATAATAGGTATTATTTTATGACTCATCAAGGCAGGGTGTGTTGATACCAGTATCAACTGAGGTTTTTTTCTTTCTTTCTTTTTTTTTTTCAGCTTTGACTCCAGACAGGATCCAGAGAGAAGTTTTAGTCTCTTCCCTGGGTTTTACGGAGACTTCCTTTACCCTTCTGTGTTAGCCTCTTAAGGCACCGCGTCAGCCTTAAAAGGGCAACTGAGGTTTCTTCGAAGCTAATGTCCTGAAGCATGTCTGGGATCAGGCTCTCCTTGATGTTATCAGGCATTTGGGGCCTAGGAGAAACTCAGAGAATGATTAACTTTCTTGCTCTTACCCCTTAGGGTAGGAATACAACGTCTTTAGTTTTAACTTAGACATAGGTCTTTTCTTTCTTTCTTTCTTTCTTTCTTTCTTTCTTTCTTTCTTTCTTTCTTTCTTTCTTCCTTCCTTCCTTCCTTCCTTCCTTCCTTCCTTCCTTCCTTCCTTCCTTTCTTTCTTCCTTTCTTTCGCAGAGTAAGTAAGTAAGGGAGGGGCAGAGAGAGAGAAAGAGAGAGAATATAGAATATGAATAAATAGGGCCAGGCAGGAAAAGAGCAGAAATGGAGCCTTTCTAAAATGGACTCCCTTCCGCCCCCTATTTCCCTTTTTGAGAAACTTTTCTTTAGTCTTTGAGCGAGGACCTGGACAGGGATTGTCAAATAGCAAATTCTGAAAAGAATATGAACGCTATTTTCTTTTTCCTTTATATAATAAGTAACTTCACTTCCCATATCTTTTGAAAGAATATTTTACTTAGTTAAAAATATAATTTGAGGGGTGCCTGAGTGGCTGAGTCATTCAGCATTTGACTCTTGATTTCGGCCCAGGTCATGAGTTCAGGGTTCCTGTGATGGAGCCCACCCCACCCCCTGCCGGCCCTCCCCCGTTCACATTTTTCTCTCTCCATCTTTCAAAATAAATAAACTTTTTTTAAAATGTAGTTTGATTGCAGAGGGTTGTTTGTCCTGCTAAGAACAGAATACTTTATGTAATGACTGGTTGTTGTTGTTTTTTTTTTGAAGCAAATAGGAAATTTTATGTAACTAAAATAGCAGTGGTCACATGAATGAATGTGAGTTATTTTCACTTTTAAAAGTCAGTAATGGGGACACCTGCCTGACTCAGTCATTAGAGCATGCAACTCTGGATCTCCAGGTCATGAGTTTAAACCCCACATTAAGTGTGGAATCTACTTAAAAAGAATACATAAATAATTAAACTAAAAGTCAGTAATTAGACAAATATTTTAATTGTCAGCCATTTATTTTTCTTTTATATAAGTTATGTAATTGTCCAAATTAGAATAGTGTGTCTTGTCATATGGAGACCAGTAGAATAGAAGTTAATTCAAGGACAAATTTAATTCCCTATTTTATGCAAATCTCTTTCTCATCAATGCCTCATATTTTATATGTAGGTCTCACTTTTGTTAAATTTTCTTATTAGATAATTTTAAACTTTAATAATACTATTTGAAACCCAAGAAATGAAGTATTGAAAACTTGTTTCTTTTTTTAAAACTACTTAAAAATATTAGGCAAATATATTATTGCAATGGTTACACTCCTTCCTTCCTTCCTTCCTTCCTTCCTTCCTTCCTTCCTTCCTTCCTTCCTTCCTTTCTTTCTTTCTTTCTTTCTTTCTTTCTTTCTTTCTTTCTTTCACAGAGAGAGTGCAAGTAAGGGAGGGGCAGAGAGAGAGAATCCCATGTGTGGAGCCTAACATGGGGCTCGATCCCACAACCCTGGGATCATGACCTGAGCTGAAATCAAGAGTCCACTGCTTAACCTACTGAGCCACCCAGGTGCCCTGCAGTGGATACACTTCTTAAACTGAAAATGATTGTGTCGCCGACTATACCCTGCACTAGATAAGATGCAGAAAGTAGGAAGCTGCTCGGGTTCAGACGGTCGCCCATAGTCCCGGGAGCGCTACCTCACAACATGCATTCTCTTAGCTGATTACCCTTCCTCAGGCTTCCGGTTTCCATCTCCTCCTCAGACCAAAGCTGGTTCCCACAACGGCTTTGGGGATCTCTAGGCCCTCTGCATCCATCTACCACTCACAGTTCTGTTACAGATCTGACTCAGCCCAAATTATCTTATAAAAAGTGATTGCATGTGGCATATGGCCACAAGCAGGTGGGGCTTTCCTTTTATCCCAGGAACCGGGAAAGTAGAACCTAACTTAGTTAGGATTAGAGAAGAGGAGATTGGAATGGGGCAGGTGATTTAGATGCAGGTGGTGGACTGTTGCCACAGTGGACCTGGGTTAGAAAATTTTTAAATGATCAAAACTAATTGTTAATCAGTAATTATAGGTACAATCATTGTAAGAATGGTTCAGAAGATAAGCATGGGTACAAGAAGAGGAGGAGGAGAAGGAGAAGAAGGAGAAGGAGAAGGAGAAGAAGAAGAAGAAGAAGGAGAAGGAGAAGGAGAAGAAGAAGAAGAACAAGAACAAGAAGAACAAGAACAAGAAGAAGAAGAAGAGGCGGAGGAGGAGGAGGAGGAAAGGGGGTGAGAGGGAGAGAAGAAGTAAAATCATTGAGTGCTCTCTATGTGCCAGATACTCTTCTAAGCTTTGAGCACTGTATACATTATTCAATTTGAAAAACAAGCACACAAACAGAAAAGATCTATGCTATACTCCTTTATTCTTATTATTCCCTTAACAGTGCATCCTGGAAACAATGGCCCCAAATCAATGGAACAGCCAATAAGCCTTGTCCCAACATAACCAAGAAAAGTAACACTTGTCTTCAAAACCAAAGTAAATTAGACTCTTTAGCAAACTTGGGCTGTTGGTTAAGTGTTTGGAGAGATAATGAGGGACATTCATGTGCATTGTTGGATTTCAAAGAAATGAAGTGAGTGGTTGTGAAACAGGTGCCTGGGTGGACGGAAGCCTTGCTTTGTCACTAACAAAGCAACGTGCCTCCGGCAAGTGTGTCCCTGGGGGTTCAGTCCCCACTGGCCTCATCTCTCACTGACCTTCCAACTACAAGAAACTGTAACTACCAAATTATGTAAGAGACATACATAAAGACTTTACAAAACCCTACAAAATTATTTCCAATGCCAACGCTTCCAAGGCTTTGCCTGTGTGCTGTGTTTGCATTGCCAGATCTCAAATGAGTAGACTCCCCTTGGCAGTGTGTAAAAACATGAAGCAAAGACCACCTACTGCTGAACCTCACTACTGTAGTTCAGAGTAAAAATGGTGTGAGCATGATGATTTCCCTGGGTGAAGAATTGGCAGTTTTGAGTTTCAAGAAGCTTCACTGTCCTCAAAAAAGATTGGGACCAATGCCAATTTTTGCAGATGGGTCACGTTATTACATACTAAAACAGAAAGCAGCTGTGTGCTTTAATAGAATAATTTCAGACAATTTTCCCCCCAAAACATGCATAAGAGTAAGGTGCCCACCACTTCATGCTTTTGCCATTAATTTTCCTTTTTTTTTTTTTGGAAAACAAGGTAGCCTGCACACTTTGGACTCATATGGCATTTTTATTTTTGGTTCAAGGATTTCAAATGGTAATATGAATATTGGGATTCTCTACAAGAGTCAGCAAATACACAAATTACAGTATTTTGGACTCACCTTTCTTTATGGCTGCAGTCAACCAGAGCTGAGAAGCCCTTCTCTCTTTAAAAGGGACATGTGCTCCCCAGGTTTGCCATTGACTTTTAACCATTATCTGATAATGTTGGACAAAACCAAGTTAGTGATGTTCACTAGAAAGTGGTTGGGATTTAATGCTTACGTTTTTGCCATTCTTATGTATTTGACATAGAGATACACTTATTAACATATTTTACAGTATTTTTCATACTAATATATTTATAAAATTTGACAATCTATGATCTAAAAGTGTTTTCTGCCTGCAAATTCTCTATCCGTTAAATTATAATAAGAGTAACTGAGGCGCCTGGGTGGCTCAGTTGGTTGAGCATCTGACTTTGGCTCAAGCCATGATTTCGCAGTTTGTGGGTTTGAGCCCTTTATCAGGCTCTGTGCTGACAGCTAGTTCAGAGCCTGGAGACTGTTTCAGATTCTGTATTTCCCTCTCTTTCTGACCCTCCCCTGTTCACACTGTCTCTCTCTCTCTCTCTCAGAAATAAATAAAACATTAAAAATTTTTTAAAAAGTAACTGAAGATATGCAAATCATATGAACTTTCATCTAATATCATGTGCAGCATAATACTTAAGGGGAATCAGTATAGACCATGAAAAAGGAATTTTACTCAAAATTCTGTAAGAATTTTGCTATAAGAAATTTCATTAAACTTTTTATTTAAAACTTTTTAAGTTTATTTATTTTGAGAGAGAAAGAAACAACATGAGTGTGGGAGAGGCAGAGAGAGAAAGAGAATTCCACACAAGCTCTACACTGTCAGCACAGAGACCCCATTCAGGGCCTAAACTCACAAAACCATGAGATCATGACTTGAGCCAAAACTAAAAGTCTGATGATTAACCAACTGAGCCACCCTGGTGCCTCTGAACTTTTTTTTTTTTTTTTAGTTTATTCATTTATTTTGAGAAGGAGAGAGAGCACAAGCAGAGGAGGGACACAGACACACGGAGAGAGTCTCCCAAGCAGGCTCCACACCCAGCACAGAGACCCACGTGGGACTTGAACTCACGAACCACGAGATCATGACCTAAGCTGAAATCAAGAGTCAGTTGCTTAACCAACTGAGCCACCCAGCTGCCCCTTTCATCAAACTTTAACTTAATATTGGTGGAATAGCCAAAGCAAATATTTTCCAGGTGCTGAATCCTACTTCATTTGAGTTTTAGTGCTACAGTCTAGTAAGTCATCATCAGAAAGCATGCATGAAATCACATCCATAGGCACAAATAACAGCAAATCATTCAATTCAGTGGTAAATTGCAAATGTGACTGTCCTGCCATGGTGGCTTGGTTTCCCAAATAGCTCCCATCTCTTCGTAGAACCATTGATCTGTCTAGAAACCTGAGTCAATGAAGAAATGCAGTACCGTCCAGAGTACAGTCTGATCCTGTCAAACAACGCCCAAGTTCAGGTTCATGTGTCCTCACTTGGAGGTGAGTTGCACCCATGTAAACCTTCACTGTCTCTAAAAACACTACTTTCCATTACTCCAAGTTTTCTCCCTCCACATATAATCTTTAAAAGAGAAAATGAAGACAGAAGTGATAGGTACTGGCAAGACACATGTTTTTTGTTTGTTTTTGTTGTTTTTCTTGGTTTATTTTTTTAGTTGAGTTGACATGCGATGTTGCCGTTTCAGGTGTACAACACAGTGATTCCACGAGTTTATACATTATGCTTCCCTCCGCACAAGAGTAGCTACCATCTGTCACCAAACAACGTTGTTACAATAACACTGTCTATATTCCATATACTGTGGCTTTTATTCCTGCGACTTATTCACTCCATAACTGGAAGCCTGAACCTCCCCCTCCCTGTCACCCATTTTGCCCATCCCCCCACTCACTCCCCTCTGGCAGCCATCAGCTTGTTCTCTGAATTTACAGGGATGGCTCTGCTTTTTGTTTGTGTATTCATTGGGTTTCTAGATCTAAAAAGATATTTTAATGTCTCTCTTTACCAGAAAGAGAAGTATCCCCAGGAAGTTGGAGATCCAGATCAGTGGGGTTTGCTTAAGTGTGATGAAGAAACACAACTACCTGACAATATTGAAAACAATTCAGGGGCACCTGGGTGGCTCAGTCGGTTAAGTGTCCTGCTTCGGCTCGGGTCCTGATCTCATGGTTCCAGGGTTTGGGCCCCGCGTCGGGATCTGTGCTGACAGCTAGCTCAAAGCCTGGAGCCTGCTTCAGATTCTGTGTCTCCCTCTGTCTCTGACCCTCCCCTGCTCATGCTGCCTCTCTCTGTCTCTGTCTCTGTCTCTGTCTCTCTCTCTCTCTCCTTCCCTCCCTCCCTCAGAAGTGGATAAAACATAAAAAAAAAAAAAACAATTCAAACTGGTTAATTTAAGGTAATAATGATACACAGACAGCCATGACTTTAACTTTTATTCTCATGATAATAAATCCCATGGTGACATTTTGAGTTTATACAAATTTCATTTTACTACGGTACTTTCTTGTAATAGATTCGATCTTTAAAGAAATTTTCAAATTTATATTTGTCTTAAGGAGGAAAACCACCATTTCAAAAACAGCATCAATTAAATGTATAGAAGAATAACCAATTAATTTTAATTTTTAAAGGTTATTTTTAATCTTTAATCAGACTTTATTTTTTAGGGCAGTTTTAGGTTCATAGCAAAATTGAGAGAAGGTACAGAAATTCTCCATATATTCTTTGCCCACACTCACCCATACCCTTTCCTATTATCCACACTCCCCACAAGTGATTCATTTGTTACAACTGATTTACCTGTACTGACACATCATTATCACTCAAAATCATTGTTTCCACTAAGGCTCCCTCTTGGTGTTATATATTCATTCTATGGGTTTGGACAAATGTATAATAATAAGTAGTCACCATTCGAAGTATTTTCACTGCCCTAAAAATCCTCTGTGCTCTGCCTATTTATTCTTCTCTCCTCCCTAACTTCTGGCAACCACTACTTTTTTTTTTTTTTTTTTTTTGCTGTTTCCATAGTTTTGCCAATTAATCTTATGTTTGTTGGTTTTTTTTAAATGATAAAGACATCGACATGGCATAATATGATGCAAGATTTGCATATGCTTTCCTCATTCTTGGAATAAC
The DNA here is from genome assembly GCF_003009895.1 of Hyaena hyaena. Taxonomy (NCBI): domain Eukaryota; kingdom Metazoa; phylum Chordata; class Mammalia; order Carnivora; family Hyaenidae; genus Hyaena; species Hyaena hyaena. The sequence continues at coordinate 1,064,318 of NW_024081115.1, forward strand.
TAAAAAATGACAAAAGTAAATAACTTTTCCAAGTAACAAAACAAATCTCTAGCAGAGGCAAGAATTTGCAATCAGCTTTTTCTTTTTAATACTGCCCAATATTTTTTCCACTATGGTACATCTGTTTCATGATCCCTGCTGATGCTTCTGAGAAAACCTTGTATAAACCAGTTGACCTCATTTAACATAAGGAAAAATTATATTAACTGATATTTTAAAATATATATTTCTTTTTTTTAGATTTTTTAAAGAAAATTAATGTTTTATTTATTTCTGAGAGAGAGAGACAGCATGAGAAGGGGAGGATCAGAGAGAGAGGAAGATACAGAATCTGAAAGAAGCTCCAGGCTCTGAGCTAGCTGTCAGCACAGAGTCAGACGCGGGGCTTGAACCCACGAACCATGAGATCATGACCTGAGCTGAAGTCCACCGCCTCACCGACTGAGCCACCCCAGGCACCCCTTTTAGATTTTTAAAAAATGTTTATTTTGAGAGAGACAGAGACAGAGTGCAAGCTGGGGAGGGGCAGAGAGAGAGAGGGAGATACAGACAGGGAGTATATGGGACACCTGGCTGGCTTAGTTGGTTAAGCATCTGACTGTTCGTTTCAGCTCAGGTCATGATCTCATGATTTGTGAGTTCAAGTCCCACATTGACCTCCAAAGTAGGCTCCAGGCTCTGTCTGAGCTCCCAGCATAGGGCCGGATGCAGGACTTGAACTCATGAACTGAAAGATCATGACTTGAGCAGAAGTCTGCCACTTAGAGGACTGAACCACTCAGGCACCCATAAAAAATAAATAAATAAATAAACAAATAAATGTACATATTTTTTTCTGTATTTATATATATATAAATATATATATACACATATTTTTTTTCTGTCTTAAGACAGAGAATATGTATTTTCTGAAATTGCTTTCAGGGTCATTTCCTAAAAGGAATTTTCATTTAGGGGTGCCTAAATGACAGATTCTGTGTCTCTCCCCTCTGCCCCTCCCATGCTCATGCTCTGTTTCTCTCTGTCTCTCAATAATAAATAAAAACATTAAAAAAAAATAAAAAAGGAATTTTCATTTAAACAATTTTTTTTTAATTAAGAAACAGATTTGTCTTAAAGCTGGGCTCTAAGGTGTTTAGCTGGGGAAAGAGGCACTAATCAGTAGAAGCACTTAAGGGACTGTCTTCCTCTGAGTTGTTAACTCTCAGCAGGGGAGCTGAGTGGTCAAATGAAGAAATCCGTGTGAAATGAAATAGTTTTCCACTTCATGTAAACTACAGTTAGGAATAATGTATATCACCATTGATATTTTATAGCTTTGGGGGTCATTAATTTGGGTAGCAAATATAAAAATATTCAAACAAATATTTTCATAATCATTTATTAAAATCGAACACCCTCCTTAACTGTGCAATCATTGCAAAAATGTCCATTCACTTAGCTGTTTAATCACTGAGTGCCTATTATATACTCACATAACAGTGAATTCTTCTAACCTAACCCAAACCTGAAGACTTATCATTTCTCATTTTTCTGTTCTTTTCTCTCTTTGTTCTACACACTTGGATGATCTTATCACATATGGCTTTAAAAATAATCTATGTAGTGACCACACTCTGTGCATCTCAACTGTAACCAGAACGATTCAAAGAAATGTACTAACTTTAATAATTCTTTTGGAAAACAAGTGTGCCAGAATTTGTCTGTACCAAAACCCTGCTGATTATCAATAGCACAAAATGATCTATACTTAACCTCAGCAGCTCAGGAGTGTACTTTAATGAGTGCTTATTCTAGGATCTGATGGGATGGTGGCTTCTCAAGAGAAAAATGTCTCATGCAGCAGTTGAAAGTACATGGGAACTGGTACGCAGAGGTAGCTCAGTTGGTTAAGCTAACATTTCAAAACTCTAATGTGGAGAGGTGGTGAACAGGCAGAACTTACTTGATTTTGGATTTCTTCCTTAGCTATCTATGCTAGGCTAATGACACTAATAAGTTTAACCATTATTATTTTTATGTTAAGCATGCCAGTGACTCTAATTGAAGCCAAAACAGAAGGAGAAATCAAGAATAAATACATACAGGATTAAAAATGGAAAGCATTTTTTTCACAAAAATTGGTAAAATGGATTTTTATTTGGATTAAGTCAAATAATAGAAGGTAGTACTTAATGTTGCTACTTTGCTTGCCAAAGAGGAATAACGCAATTCACATTTTATAATATTTTTACCCTACAGGGGCGCCTGGGTGGCTCAGTTGGTTAAGCGACTGCCTTTGGCTCAGGTCATGATCTAGCAGTTCATGAGTTCGAGCCCCACCTTGGGCCTGAGCTGACAGCTCAGAGCCTGGAGCCTGCTTCAGATTCTGTGTCTCCCTCTCTATCTGCCCCCCCCATACTCCCCCTTTCCTACTTTCTCTCTCTCTCTCTTAAAAATAAATAAAACATTTAAAAAATTTTAAAATAATGTTTTTACTTATAAAAGTGTCCATTAGTGAGTGAATTACCTGTCCTCTGTGGTTAAAGGTTTTGATTGGTTTATTCATATTTTATGACTTTGTGTAATTAACCTATTCATATTTAAATTGTTTCTGCTATCAAGAAGTTGTTAGCATTTATTTTATAACAAATTAGTTTTATTTTGATTTCCCTTTGTCCACTGGCTTCCCACATGGACTCTTGATACAATGTAATTTGATTCATGGTAACACGATAAGCAGCAAAATTCCAGAAATGTGTAAAAATATTTTCACCACATTGCATGGACTATATATAAAATAATAATTCATTAAATATAATCAATATGGATGAGAGCTTATAAAATATGTATGTCTACCTGATTCACAGACTGATTCTGGCTATTGTCACACTTCCTTAATTCCTAATGAAATTGCCTATAGATTCATGTGGTCTTTTGTCAGTTTGTAAATACCAGCTAACTTATTTTGCCCATTTTCCAGGTTATTTGTATTTTTCTCTTTGAATTATAAGGGATCCCTGAAAATACATTCATGCAAGTAATATTTATTGAGTCTCTGCTATGCACCAAGCATTGTTTTAAGCTCGGGGGATACACACCAGGAAATGATACGGACAAAATATCAGTGCCCTCACAATCTTATATTCTAATGTGGTGGTGCAGGGGGAGACAATTAAAAAAAATAGTAAATGTCACATTATATCAGATGGTGTTCACTGGAAAAATAATGGAAAAGGGAGTTTCAGAAAGCTCAGGAAAGCTGATGCTATTTGCATTTTTACAAGGGTGCCACTTCATGGGAAGACTTGAGGGAGTAATCCGTAAGTGATCTTTGGGGCTGGATCTCCAGGCAAGGAAAATACACAGCCCTCCAGGAAGGGCTGAGTGCCTGGCACATCTGATGTGCAAGGAGTAGGTCACTGTGGGTGGACTCAGTGAGCCTCGGGAGGAGCTGTGGGTGGTGAGGCTCCAGCAGCAAGGGAGGACCCTCGTCACACTGGGAAGGCTAGGGCACTTGAGGAGACTGGGCTCTCTGCGTGGAAAGAATGAGGAGACTTAGATTTGAGCAGAGGAACGATGCCATCAGACACGTTTTCTTTTGCTTTGTTTTCATTCTGGTTGCTGTGTGGAGGACCAGAGAGGAAGCAAGGAGACCACTTCGGGTGATGTAAGAATCTGAGGGAGAGAGGTGTGTGGTTTGTAAGAAGGTGGGAGCGGTGGCATTAATTAGCAATGATAATGATCTGTCTGTATTTTGAAGGAAGGTTTCCTGAGACTGGACGTGGTGCATGAGGGAAGGGATTCCAGGCAACTACAAAGTTTTGACCTGAATAACTCAAAGGATGGACTTGCCACTGTAGAGGCTGGAGAACCTTGGACTGGACATAGTTTTGAGGAAACGATAGAGATAAGGAGTGTGGTTGTAGATATATTAATCTGCAATGGCCATTAACCATGAGTGAAGATGGCCATAAGCTGTTTAAAATTCAGGGGGAGACTCCCAGACTGGAAATAGGTGTTTGGAAGCTGTCAGCATAGAAATCTCAAAATCACAGAAATAACCAAGGGAGTGGGCACAGGTAGAAGAGAGGTGCAAGCATGAACCCTTGGAATGTTCCACCTAAGGATGAATTTTAAGGAGTTTTCTGGGAGGTGGCAGAGGGCAGGCAGAAAAACCCAACATTATCATTTTATGTGTTGTGACAATATTTCATAGTTCTGTCTCTCTCAATTACGTCTGTAACTCATCAGGAATTGCATCTGTGTTAAGTGTGATATGGCATGTTATGTTATCATTTTTCCCCTTTCCGTTTCCCCAGCAACATTTATGAATGGATTTCCATTTTTCCTCTATCTGCGGTGTCAAATGGGCCCAACGAGGAAAAAAGGTAAGTAAGTTGATACTTGAGACAAAGTGTATATTTCAGAAACAGGGCACTTTCATTTCCAATAGACATATCCTTAGTTACTTAGGTTTGTTAACATATTATCTACTAAGGAACATTTCATCATGTACTTTTTTAGCTACCATTGACTCTCCATTCTTTCACATGTTTTAGAATTAGTTGCTGAGGTAGTGGAAAACACCAAACTTGGTGTTGTTTTTGGTATGTGTTGAATTTACAGAATAATTTTATGATAATTAGAATCTAACAATATATTCTTAGTACATTTTATAGGCTTTAACTTCTGTTTTTGATAAGTTGTTACATAGATTTTAATAGCTTTTTTCCCAGGTCATTTTTGCTTGATTTGGGGTTTGCAAATTATAACGTTTCATATAATTGCATTTTCTGGTAGTGAGTTGTTGTTATATAAAAATTCAATTTGAGATTTTCTATGTGCTCAATCATATTATCAGTAATCAACTCCATTCTTTCTAATTATCACATATTTTATTTTTTCTTGATTTCAGCAACTTCCTCAGACTTATATTAAAATACTGAAAAGAAGTGATAATAGGGCCCATCTTTTTCCTGTTTTTGATATTAAAAGCAATACTTTCAATTTTTACCAACATATTTCACCTATGTATACAAATATATATATATATACATATATATATATATATATTTCCTGTAGGTTTATGAAGATGCTTGCTATGAGATTAAAGTTCTCATGTATCAATATTTTGCACAGAGTTTCTATCCTCAGTGGATGTTGAATTTGTAGATGTAGATGTAGAACTCTACATCTATTGGTATAATTTTGCTTTTCCTTTATTAAAATGTAAATAAAGGAAACTATTTTTATCTGTATCCCATTAAGTTAACCAATTATAAACTAAATGAGTCATGAAGTATTAATTTTTGTACCTTGTTGGAACTTTTGAGCCATCTGTTTGTTGAAGGGTACATGATTCAAAATAGTGCTGCTCATATGTTTGTTTGTTTCTCAAAAGGTCTAAATGGTCAGTCTACTGTCTAACTTCATTGCTAAACATGTAGGTCCCAATGAAGACAAGTGTCAGTTCCAAGAGAGGCACATAGAGTTTAGACTCATAGTTTCCCCAACAAACTACAGATACACGGCAAAGAGTTAACACATGAGGAGGTGTATGCTAAACAGCCCCCTCTAAAGCCACTATCCTACTCAGTACCTGCATATTACCCTAACCACATGCATAGAGATTAGTTCCCTTCCAGCCAAGGGAATGGATGCTTTTATTCCTGTCCTGGATCAGCCACTATTTGTTCAGCCACATTGGATATCCTGCTGGCCAGTCTTTTTTGAGACCATCTGAACAACTTTTTTTTTCTCACCAGAAAATGGTCTTCTGATGTGTAGCATACACTGACTGAAAAGAATGTCTTTTTTAAGTTACTCTCCTTTAGAGAATGCTTCTCTTAAAATCTGTGTGTTCTGAGTGTATACTGCAATGACCCAGTGTCCAGATTTCTATTTATAAAATTAAGATATGGGATATTTTGGTTGGGATTTGAAAGTAAAACAGAACCAGCAAAATACAATGCATGAATTGATGATAACTCTATATGACTTATCTGGTTATCATATAGTTTTGACCTTGTAAGATTGTAAAATTAGTAAAATGAAATAGATCTTATTGGCTTTCTAAAATGGGGTAAGGAAAGAAAATATTAATGGTCACTATTGTCCTTTTTGATCTTGTTTTATCATCTTGTGTACTTAAAGACCTTATCCGTACCACAGAATGCACAAGAGTCTTGTTCAAAATCTTTAGTGAGTAAATGCTAATGAGCCACAATTTTCCTTCTGCAATTTTTCAACTGTCACACTTTTACTGCAACACCATCAACTCTACTTAGGAGGAGAAGGTTGGTTTTCCCTGACATTTGCAATTCTTTGTCCCTATGGGAAGAACATCTCTGTGTCTGTGCAGGGTTGACATGTGGATTCTGTTTCTCTAGTACATCCTGTACTGCAAGTGAAATAAAATTATTTCTCACTCTAACCTTGGGAAGGAGGATGCAATTCTCAGTTAACTCAGGTAACTCAAAGTCATTTCTCCCATTGAATTCCTGTGAACATTCCTGAATAGCACAGAATTGATTGTTTAATCATGTCATGTTGACATTCATGGAAACTTCCTCCTAGTTATTTAGATAAGGAAAACAAAATTATTGATAATAGCAATCCAAGAGAATGAATTGAGTCCTCCGAGATGATACAGGAAGCCTAGCATTTACTGTTGCAAAAGACAATAAGCCTGGGCTCTGGGATTTATAGAGAAATATGTTATGCCTATAAATAATTGCATCTCAAAATAATACCTTCATATTTTCACAGGTGTGTTCCCTATATGTCTATTTTTGTGTAACAACTGACCTGTCTTTGTAATATTAAAACCCCACCTTCAAATTCTGTTCTAGTAATCATAACATTTGTGCCATTAGGAGTTTCCTGGAATTGGCCTTGCTTTTGCTGCAACATAATACCTGTTGATTTTTACTAAAAATATTGTCCTCCTGTGGATTGAAATATCTTATATCTCTTAGCTAACCACCTCCACTTACCACTTACGCTTCTGGCTTTATAGGGAGACCAAAACACTTGGAGTGTTCCCTCAGTTGTGGTTCAGCAAATCACGGCTCACAAAAATGAAATCGCTAAAGTGAAAAATGCTTTTCAAGAAAGACTCTAAAATTGTGCTGAAATAACTGTAGACTGAATGGTTCAGCAAACCCATTATAATCCTTCCTTTCATTTTGTATTTCGCTTTAAAATATGCCTCATAGAACCTCTCCTTCTTTTTGTGCCCATTCTCCCTCTTAGCTGCATGTCTTCAACTACCCATTAGTAAATTGCTAGAAATGAACTTATATCAGGAAATGTTTATTCTTTCTCTAATTTCTCTTCTTTTCCTCTTCCTCTTTATAATTTTATTCCTAATATGCACTTTTGACAACATATTGGCAATGTATAACAATTACTTCAATGGAGAGCATATGTATTACCTTACTATTCTGAGTTATCATTTATCCTAAGAATATAATCAAGCAAATTCCAGCATGCTCATTAAAAAGTGATTTATATTAGCTCTTCCACCTCCCCATCTTTTGTCAGGAAGGAAACAATCCAAATATTGATAAATAAACTTTAAATTTATGGTATATGGGGCGCTGGGGTGGCTCAGTTGGCTAAGTGTCCAACTTCGGCAGGGGTCATGATCTCAGAGTTCATGAATTTGAGCCTTGCATTTGGCTCTCTGCTCTCAGTGCAGAGCCTGCTTTGGATCCTCTGTCACTCTCTCTCTCTTCCAAATGAAAGTAGTCTTGGTTTCCTCAGAAATCAGAACATTTATGCAAACATCTATTCTTGAAGTAATTAATACTTCTATCATTATTTTTGTGACTATATATATGCACACCATATATTAAAATTATAATAGTATAAATTTATTGAGGACTGGATCTAAGCTCAGTCATAATCTTTGTGACTTCCAGTTTCCTACATTGGGAAATTTGGGGGACTTCTGGTCTGAGCACTCAGGTGCAGAGAGCTGAAAAGAGCTTTGGGCTAAAATTATAAGAGAAAAAGAGCACCAACTTCAGATAAAAGACTTACATAAACCCATTGTTACTTTGAGGTCACAAAGCAGTCAAGTAATCAGGCACCCCAAGAGAGACAGGCATGAAAGATTCCCTGAATTCTATATAAATCTGTTGAGAGATTAACCTGAAAAGGTTTAAGGAACTACTAACAATGGAGTGTGCGTTAGTTTGAGAAGCAGACACAGATGGCTTCTCGCTTGTGTATAGGCTTCTCTTCCAGGAAACCCATTAGGTTCTCATGAAGATGTCTGGGAAGAATCTAGAGAAAGTTTCTTCCATGTTGGAGAGGAAGAGCAGCCATTGTCAAAATATAATCAAACTGTCCCACTCATTCCCCTTCACCCCATCTATACTACAGAAAAATAGACTATACCTTCAGGGGTAGGCACTGGAATCATCCCATTGAATGTGGGGGAGGGGAACTGAGGCCATTAACCCAAACTCCATCTATAACTATCATTTCTCCTAAGGAAAACAGAAACACACACACAAACACACACACACACACACACACACACACAAAGAGAGAGAGAAAGCTTAATCTGCAAGGAGAAAGAAAGGCCTCAAAACTATAGTCCAAGGATACTGGTGAATCCCTACTGCAGTGAGATGAGTGGAGCAAAGGGAAAGATATAGAAACTTCAGCTCCAGCCCTGGAGGAGGGACAGGTACACTTGTGAAGGGCCACATCCCAGAGACACAGGCCGCAGTATGTTAATCACAGTGTGGAAGTTAATCAGATTTTTCCCTCACCACCATGCTAACAAGCCTCCTTCAGAATGACAGGGGAACGTAGTTGGAAAGAATTAAGGGAAGACTGAGGAGTAGCACAAAGGGAGCACTAGAATCAAGCAAAGACACCGACATGAAGTATCACTAGAGGAATTTGAAGCCTCTGGTACCCTTCGCAACAAATTTCATCTCTGGTAACCATAGCAACAGAAAATGTCAAACTCAGCCAAACTCTTGACCAGATTAACACAAACTTCATAGTAACGGTTTAGCAGAAGGAAGTTGTACTTATGTTCATACCTAGAATACACTTACTTAAGTACCCATTATCATAAACATTAGCTACAGGCATAATCATAAACATTAGCTACAGACTTCTACTGAAAAAGAAAAAAATCTAAGCATAGCATAACAAAAAAAGTATAACACAATTAAGCATAATTAAAAGAAACAGACAACGGGGTGCCTAAGGGGCTCAGTGGGTTAAGCTTTCGAATTTGGCTCAGGCCATGATCTCATGGTTTGTGAGTTCAAGCCCAGTGTCAGGCTCTCTGCTGTCAGTGTGAAGCCCACTTCAGATCCTCAGTTTCCCTCTCTCTCTGCCCCTCCCCTCCCCCGTCTGTCTTTCTCTCTCTCCCTCCCTCTCTCTCTCTAATATTATAAACTTCAAAAAAGAAACAGACAATTGTCAGAAACACACTCAGATACTGACTTGACATTTTCAGATGGGGAATTTAAAATATCTATGATTAATATGTTAAAGCTTTAAATGGGAATGAATAGATTACATAGGTATGTCTTTACATAGGTAAATTCAGGAGAAAATTGGAAATTATAAGAAACACCGAAATATTAGAAACCAAAACACAGTAACAAAAATTTAGTATGTCCCTGACGTTCGTGTTAGTAGATACTTCCAAGGCAAAAAATAATTGACTGCAATATAACCCACAGAAACTACAAAGAGAAAAAAGTGGGAACAAAAGGAAAAAGACTGAGTATCCAAGACCTGGGGGACAATATTAAACACTTTCACATGGAAATAATTGGAATCTCAGAATAAGAATAAAGAGAAACTAGGGCAGAAGGAATATTTGAAGAAACAGTGTCACAGATTTTCCACTGAAGTCTCTAGAAGCAGCTCCACCTCAATAACAAAAAGCACAATTAGCACCCAGGTTTTGGTTTCTAAATATCATTGGCCAATTAAAGGAATCATGGCTCTTTTGAAAAAAGGCCAATTTGAGGCGCCTGGGTGGCTCAGTCAGTTAAGCTTCTGACTTCAGCTCAGGTCAGGATCTCACAGTTCGTGGGTTCGAGCCCCGCATCAGGCTCTGTGCTGACAGCTCAGAGCCTGGAGCCTGCTTCGGATTCTGTGTCTCCTTCTCCCTCCCCACCCCTCGCCCGTTCATGCTCTGTCTCTGTCTCTCAAAAATATATAAACATTAAAAATTTAAAAATATGGCTGATTTTAGGGCTGGGGCAAGGAAAATACTTGAGCCCAGAACATCTTACAGTACTAGAGAGGAAAGATTTCAACCAATAACAGGATGAAATCCTATCAAAGAGAAACAAGAGTCAAACCCAAAGGAGTTTTCAATAATCAAAGCTAGAACAATCTGATAACCAAAGAAATACTATGGCATTATAATAAAATTCAAATAATAAATAAATATTCATAAGTCTATATTGGTATAAATGATTGAATATGTAAATAAATAAGGAGGAAGGAACAAAATTTCCTTAATGTAGACTTCCAAATAATATATGCAGATAACCCCCTCTGGGAAGTGTAGCTTAATCAATTCCCCAATATCCTTCAAGTGTAGGCTAACTTTAATGGCTCACTTCTAAACAATAAAATGTAGAAAGGGAAAAATAGTAATTAGAGTGGAGAAACTTGACAAACACTGCTTTAACCAAGTATCAAAATCAACATCAGAAGTGTCATGTTGACATTACAAATCCCCTATATGATGTGAAAAGGATACATAATTCCTCTTTGTTAATTTCCCCCAAACCTTTGGTCTAATCAAAACAAACAAACAAACAAACAAACATTTAAAACAGGAGGTGAAGTGGAAATTCTCTTAAAATCCTTGCACCCTTTAAGTAACTGGGATAGAATATATTTGATCCAAAACTGAAATGAATGAAAGAAACGAAAGTTTTATATATTTTTGTATTTTTCATCTCTTGATAGCTGGTTTAGTCATCCCCAGTAAACAAGACTGAATTCAAATAATTTTATGGACAACATCCAGTTGTGATATAAACCTCAGAGGAAGTAGAATTATTGTCATGAGACTAAACATTTCTTGCAAATTGAAATGTGTGAAATCTGACTTATTTTTTAAAAGTATAAGTGAGGCAAGATACTTGGTGTTTTAAAGATTAAAAGTTGTATTTCATGCTCTCCCCAAACATCATAACATTGGAAAAATTACTGATCTTCTTGGAGTTACTTCCCTAATTGAAGAATTACCTCTTGAATATAATCTAGAAATTTTAAATATATGGCTATTTAAATACAATGTGGTTTCACATAATCATTAACATTTATTGGGAAGAAAAGCTCATAACTCAATTAAGATATGAACACAAAAGCTTTATATGCTTAGAAAACATAATGTCTTTATATCTTACTATTATGAATAAGATAAACACATTTCACCCTAGCATATAAAAGGTAGGAATTTGATTTCAGAAAGACTGAGAAGATCAATTTACTGACAGCCTTTTTCAGAAATTAGTTGGGATTCAAAGCTAAGGCATTCAGATCCCTGGGATTAATCAGTAGAAGCAAAGAAAGTGTCAAGATTTTAAGACAGAGGGAGAGACTTAAAAAAAAAAACAACCAACAACAACAACCAACATGTGGAGGGGCACCTGGGTGGCTCAGTGAGTTGAGCATCTGACTTTAGCTCAGGTCATAATCTAGTGGTTCATGAGTTCCAGCCACCAGTCAGGGTCTGTGCGGACAGTTCAAAGCTTTAGCCTGCTTCAGATTCTGCGTCTCCCTCTATCTCTGTCCCTCCCCTGCTCGTGCTCTGTCTCTGTCTCTCTCAAAAATAAAAACATATTTTTTTTAATGTGGAAATTAAACAACACACTTCTAAATGACTTATGAGTCAAAGACCATGTCTCGAAGGCAATAGAACTACATAAAATTGAATCGAAATATAAATGCAAAATAAAAAATCTGTAGGGATGCAGGAAAACAGTGTTGAGAGGGAACTTTGTAGTATCAAATACTGTCAAGGATGTGGAGAAACCATCAGTCATGCATTCCCAGTAAGAATATAAAATGTTATAACTACTCTGGAAAATTCTGGTAGTTTCCTGTAAAATTACATATAAATATATCATAAGGTCCAGTAATTGTATTTCTCTTGGGTATTTATCCCAGAAAGATGAAAACTTACTTTCACATAAAAACATCTCTGTGTTTGTTCATAGCAGCTTTATTTGTAGTAGCCAAAAACTAGAACCCGGACAGATGTCCTCTGGTTAAACAAACTGTGGTACATATATATCATATAATATTACTCAGAAATAAAAATAATGTAATATTGATACATATGACAACTCAATGAATCTCTAGGGAATAACAGCTCTTGCCCAATTATGGAATTAAGCAAATCCCAAAATTTCATCCTGTAAGATTCTATTTACTTATTTATTTATTTATTTATTTATTTATGAAATAAAACTTTTTTTTTCACCAAGCGAGAGAGAGACAGAGTGAATGGGGGAAAAGGGCAGCGTGAGAGAGAAAGAGAATCTTAAGTAGGCTCCATGGAGCCTGACTCAGAGCTTGATCCCACAACTCTGGGATCATGACCTGAGCCAGAATCAAGAGTTGGACACTCAACTGACTAAGCCCTCCAGGCACTCCCTATAAGACTCAATTTAAATAATATTTTTTAAATAACAAAATTTGAGAAATGGAAAGACTCCAGGTTGCCAGAGATTAGGGACTGGTTTAGGGGGTGTGAGGAATCTGGGTATGATTATAAAAGGGCAACAGAAGGACAATTGTGGTGTTGTTAGTGTTCAAGAATCTGGTTATGGTAGTGGACACGCTAACCCAAACAGGTGATTAAATTGTATTGAAATTCTCTCTCTCTCTCTCTCTCTCTCTCTCACACACACACACACACACACACACACACACACACACACAAATGAGCACAAGTAAAAGTGGAGAAATCACTGAACTATATCACTGGCATTACCCTGATTGTTATATTGTCTGGGTTTGCAAAATATTACCATTGGGAGAAATTGTGCAAAGTGTACAGGGTTCTCTCTGTATTTTTTCTTCCATCTGCATCTGAATCTTCTCAACAAAAGATAGTTGGGAAGTTTATACTTCCCTATATTTTGAAAGACTTTGATAACATTGGTATTATTTATTCCTGAAATTTTAATTTTTTAGCATTTCTTTATTTTTGAGAGACAAAGACAGAGTGTGAGAGGGGGAGGGAGAGAGAGAGAGAGAGGGAGAGAGAGAGAGAAGGAGACAAAGAACTTGAAGCAGGCTCCAGGCTCCCAGCTGTCAGCACAGAGCCTGACTCAGAGCTCCAATTCACAGACCATCAGAGCAAGACAGATCCTGAAGTCGAATGCTTAACCAACTGGGCCACCCAGGCGCCTCTTTATTCCTGAAATTTTGGACTGAGTGCACCAGAAAAGCAAATTATGCTGGTGATTTTCTTCATTTGAAAGTTTAGGTTATCAGATAATTATGGTCTTAGATCAATTTCAGTAGTTTTTGCCTTTCAAGAAATTTCTCCCATCAAGATTCTCAAATGTATTGCCATGAAGTTGTTTGTAACATCCCTTTATTGCCTTATTAATGTTTGTAAATTCTGCACTGATGGTACCTCATAGTGTGTGTCCTGTTTTCATTCCTACTTTTTAATACACTCTAGCTAATTGGTTTTCGTCAGTTTTATTGATTTCTTTTTCTCAAACAATGTACTTGTAATTTTGTCTCTATTGTTCTTTTTCTATTTCATTGATTTCTGTTCTAATCTTTATTATTTTTTCCTTCTGCTTCTTGTGAATATTATTTGTAGTTCTTTTCTGAGTTTTTGATATAGAATATTTATATTGTTAAATTTAGACTTTTATTCTTTCTTTTTTATTATTTTGTTGTATTCTATTTTATTTTTATTTTTGAGAGAGAGAGAGAGAGAGAGAGAGAGAGAGAGGGAGAGGGGAAGAAGGAGAGAGAGAGAATCCCAAGCAGGCTTCATGCCCAGCTTGGAGCCCAATGTGAGGCTCAATTCCATGACCTGAGCCAAAACCAAGAGTCAGATGCTCAACTGACTGAGTCACCCAGGTGCCCCAAGACTTTTATTCTTTCTGCCCGATATTTATGACTATAAATATCCCTCCAAACACTGTTCATTGAAATTCAAACATTTGCATCACTTTTGTACTGATTTTAATTCAGTTTAGAGTATTCCCAAATTTCCTTGTGATTTCTCCAATTTAGAAGTGTGTCACTTAATGTACACATATTTTAGGATTTTTCACATATCTCTTTTCATTTCGAATTCTATTTCATTATTGTCAGATAGAAAATTCTTGATCTTACTCATTTGAAATATATTGAGACTTTATGTCCCAGCATATGTAATATCTTGAAACTGATTTGTATTCACCTTAGAAGGACATACATTCTGACTTCATGGATAGATTGTTCTGTCTGTCAATATGTCAAGTTGGTTGATAATTGTGTTCTAGTCTTTTATGTTCTTATTGATCTTATGTCTGTGTCTGCTAGCAAATACTTCAAGAGAAGTGATAAGTCCACGAAGAGTAATTGTGAATATCTCTATTTTCCCTTTCTGTTTTGTCCTTTCTGGCTTCCTATGTGTAAACTCTATTGCTTGAGTTCTGGAATAATATATTCCTTTATCATTGAAAATTTTCTGTTTTGACCCCTGGCAATATTCTTGTACATTCTTTTCCTTTGTTTGATATGAATTTTCCCACTCCAGCTTTCTTATGATTAATGTTTCTGTGACATATGTATACATATATATATATATACATATTTAATCATTTTGCTTTTAACCTACCTATGTCCCTTACACAGTTATTCTTCTATGTAACAGAATGTACATATGTATGCAACTCATAGCTGGGTCTTGTGCTTTTATCCATTCTGTTGGTTTCTTTACTAAAACTTTTAGAACACTTATATATACTGCAATTAACAATGTATTGGGTTTAAGTAAGCCGTCTTTGTATTTATTGCACCTGTTTATTGTTACTTTTTTGCTTATTTTGCTGTATTCTGATGGATCAATTGACTATTAGTATTCTGTTTCTCTCTGGACTTGTTAGTCATTTTTCTTTTCTTTTCTTTTCTTTTCTTTTTTTTTTTGTTTTGTTTTATTTTTGCAAGGATTGTTCTGGGACTTACAATATGTTCTTTTAACTTCCTGCAGGTGATACTGAAATAATATTTAATACCTCATCACCTATATTCTGTGAACCTTAGACTAGAATATTTTAATTCTTCTTCCAGTACCTTCTGCCACAGTACATACACAATTTACTGAAGTTATGAACCATATAAGATATTAGGTTTTTTAAATCAGTTTTTAGTAATTAACAAAACAAATATATATGTATTATTTATCCACATATTTGCCATTTCTAACATTCCTGTGTTTTTTATTTTTATATTCTCTATTTCTCTTTTAAAAAAAATTTTTTTTAATGTTTTATTTATTTCTAGGAGAAAGAGAGACAGCATGAGCAGGGGAGGGTCAGACAGAGAGGGAGACACAGAATCTGAAGCAGGCTCCAGGCTCTGAGCTGGCAGTCAGCACAGAGCCCGACGCGGGGCTCGAACCCATGAACCGCGAGATCATGACCTAAGCGAAAGTCGGACGCTTAACCGACTAAGCCACCCAGGCGCCCCCTCTATTTCTCTTTTACTTATACAAATATTTTTCATCTGCTTGAGCTTATTTATAGGTATTTTAACCTCTTTATCAGTTAGTTGTATAGTCTTTGTAATTTTGGGGTCTGTCTATTGACTGATTTTGTTTTTCTGGTTACATGTAACTTTATAGTTCTTGGCCAATCTAGTCATTTTTTACTGGATGGTGTGTTCTTGATATTAAGTTATTGAATGTGTGGATACTGTCGTATAACATGTAACCCAAAGATCTTTGTTCTAGCACAAAGGTACACTTCATGTCCACCAGTTTCGTTGGCCCCTTCAAGGTGTTCGTACACTTTGCTTGTGGGGGGTGAGAGTAGCCTTCACTCAGGAGAATGTTTATCCCTGCTATTGAAGAGGGACCCTCTTGAGTTCTCCATTCAACATGTTGCACGACCACACCGTGCTCTCCTTGTACCTGGACGGCTGTGAACATCTTCCTGCACCTCGTGAGCACTGGGAATTACTGAGGTTAGAACTCCCCAGTCGATCTTCCCAGCCATGTGGAGGTCATACTCTAAATACACTGCCTAGTACTTATCAAAAACCCTGAAGGACCGAACATTGATTTCTTGAAGACTTTCTCTGAATACTTCTTTCATTTCCTTCACTGTTTTCTTCAAATTACTTCTTTGCATTCCCCAAATTTTGGCATATGTGCCTTCATCAACATGAAACTACATGATTCTCTTGGTCCAGAAATTGCCATCAGGCAGAAAGCTAAGGCGGTCTAAAGTGCCATCTTACCTGTTTTCCTTATTTCATTGATCAGGGTCCTGCATATCTGTTGACAATGTCTAAAATAATATTATATATTTAATCCAGTTTTTTAGTTCTTTATAATAGGAGGATAAATTCAGTTCTTATTACTCCTTTATGGGTTGAGGACACTTGCAAGGATGTTAACTGTTAATTCTAGATCTGTAAAAGGTTTAACAGGTAAATTCAGATGCTGTATTTCTTAGTGAGTTATTTGTGTCTGTATTTGTCAAGGAATTTGTACATTTCATTTAAAATGTAAACTTTTTTGGCATAGGTTGTTCATAATACCTCTGCATTATCAATTTTTATTGTTTCTAGGAGAAGTAACAAATGCTCTTTTACATTCTTGTTGGTAATCTGAGGTTCCCTTGGTTTCTTTTCCTTCACAGTCCAGCTAAGTATTTGCCAGTTTGTTTACATTTTAATAGAACCAGCATTTGTTTTTTCTCCTATATCTTTCATCCATTTCATTGATTTCTGTACTTACTTATCTGTATTATTTCCTTTCTTCTACAAATTTTGTGTATACCTTAGTCTTTTTAAATTATGCTTCTAAAGGTGCAATTTTTACATCACACTTTTCCTAAACATTATTTTGCTCCACTACACTCAAAAGTAAAAATGCCCCTCTGGAGCTGTCCCGCAACTAATTTTGGTATTTATTGTTTCCTTTATTTTTTAGTTCAAAATATTTTCTAATTTCCCTTATGCTTTTTTCCTGATTCATGACTTAATTTCCAAATATTAACATATTTTTTCTGGATATTTCACTCTTATTTGAAGTGAGGAAAAGAACCTATGTATCATTGTGATTTTTGTGAAAGTTCATTTTGAAATACTTTAGGCCAGGCATTGTTTTATTTTAGAAAAGTGTTATGCAAAGTTGTAAATATTATGTGTTTTACTGTTGTTGAGGCAAGTGTTCTATAAATGTAATTTTGGTCAACTTGGATTTTATAAATCTTTTATAGTTACTGATTTCTTTTTTTTTTAATGTTTATTTTTGAGAGAGAGAGACAGAGTGTGAGCAGGAGAGGAGCAGAGAGAGAGAGAGACACAGAATCTGAAGCAGTCTCCAGGCTCTTAGATGTCAGCACAGAGCCCAATGCAGGGCTCGAACACACAAACTGTAAGATCATGACCTGAGCAGAAGTCAGACACTTAACCAACTGAGCCACTCAGGCGCCCCGCCATTACTGATTTCTTAATATCATGGTTCTTTATTAGTAAGACAGTTTTGTTAATACATTCAGCTTTGAGTGTAGATTGTATATCTCTTTGTTTAGGTCTGCTTATTTTAATTTCCTGTATTTTGAAGCTTTGTTACTGAGAAATGAACTTTTAGTATTTTTGTGGCTGACTGATGAATTATTTTTTTTTATCAGAATAAAGGATCTATTTTTATCTCCGCCAAAGATGCTTTGTTGTAATCTACTGTAACATTAATATAGCCACTTCAGCTTTATTATTCCTTGTTTTTGCATTTTGTACCTTCTCACACTCTTACTTTCAACATTTATAAAAACATAGGCTGGGTCTCCCAAACGCAAAGTGGCAAATAGTTGGATGATGCTTTCTTGTCCCATCTGATGATGTCTGCCTCCTACATGGGGAATTATTCCATAGCCATTTGACTGATTATATACATGAACTAAATCTATCCTCATTCTATTTCTTTTCTGTTTGTTTCTTTTGTTTTTTACTGTTCTTTCCTTTATTTTGACCTCCTTTTGTGTTACATTTATTTCAGTATTACATTTTATTGTCACTATCGATATTTTGACCATTCTTCGCGTTTTTTTGTTATCTTTAAAATTGAAGAATAAAGTGCATTAAATTTTTTTATGTTTATTTTTGAGAGAGAGAGAGCACACACAAGCAGGGGAGGGGCAGAGAGAGATGGAGACATAGAAACCAAAGCAGGCTCCAGGCTCTGAGCTGTCAACATAGAGCCTGACACAGGGCTTGAACTCACAAACTGTGAGATCATGACCTGAGCCCAAGTTGGATGCTTAACTGACTGAACCACCCAGGTACCCCTAAAGTGCACTTTAAAAAAATTATTTATTTATTTTGAGAGAGAGAGAGAGTGCGAGCACATGAGTTGGGGGAGGGGCAGAGAGAGAGAGGGAGAGGAGAGAGAGAATCCTAAGCAGGCTCTGTACTATCAGCCCAGAGCCTGATGCAGACTCTATCTCATAAACGTAATGACCTGAGCCAAAATCAAGAGTTAGATGCTTAAGCAACTGAGCCACCCAGGAACCCCTAAAGTACATTTTTAATTTATCATCTACCTTCAGATAATATTTTATTATAATAAAATAAATATAATATGATATAATATAATCATTCTATTTACTTCTCTGCTCAATGGGCTATTATCATGTAACTTATTTATCTGTATAATTTATGTGGAGACAATGAATGCTATTATTTTTGCTTTAAAATAATAGATATTTAGGGACACCTGGGTGGCTCAGTAGGTTAAGTATCTGACTTCGGCTCAGGTTATGATCTCGCAGTTCATGGGTTTGAGCCCTGCATCGGGCTCTGTTGCTGACAACTCAGAGCCTGGACCTTGCTTTGGATTCTTCTGTTTCCCTCTCTCTCTATCCCTCCCCCACTCACACTCTCTCTCTGTCTCTCAAAAATAAATAAATATTAAAACAATTTAAATGATAGGTATTTAAAGAAGTGATATAAGAAATATATGTAACCTTACACACTTAACCCTATCTGGTGTTTTTCTGGTATAATTTTCCCTCACTTGGAAAGTGGATGTTTCCTGTAGTGGGAAACTTCCAGAAACAAATTCTTTCAGGTTTTTTTTTTTTTTCTGAAAATACCTTTATTTTTCAGAGATTACACACATACACGAAGCTGGATGTAGAATTCTAGGTTATAGTTTCAGTTTTTAGTTATAGTTTTTGGTTGAGGCTTTCCTTCCAGGCTCTATCAATATTTTGATTTGCCATTGAGTCTCCCTTTTTCCTGTTGACAATTCAGTGGTAATTCTTACAATCGTTCCCATGTGTGTTTTTATTCTATGCCTGAGTTTTTAATATTTTTCCTTTATTGATGTTTTTCAGAAGGTGACTCTGATTTGCATAAGTGTTTTGTTATTGCTGTTGTTGTCTTGTTGTTTGTTTATTTTGGTTAAGCTTTTTTATTCAGCCTATGTTTTACTGAACTACCTGGATTGGTGGGTGGCTGTTTTTTGATCAAACCTGGAAAGCTTTCAGTCAATATTCTAATCTGTTTTCCCTTCACTTCTTTAGTCTTTCCTGGGACTATTTCATATTTTGCTACTAGTCTTCAGTTCTCTGTTATTTTTCCCCTAATATTTTTTACTTTCTAATTTAATCTAAATACTATTATTTGTCTTTACATTTACTGAACTTTTTTTGTCTATTGTTCTGAATATGCTATTAAGTCCCATCTAATGATTTTTTTTTTGAGATTTTGTTTTTCAGTCCTAGGATTACATTTTTGCTTTACATCTTCCAATTTTGTTTCTGTCATTTCTTATTTTTAATACGTTATATTAGTCTTTACCCTGAGATCTTTTAAACATATTAACAAGGTAATTTAAAGTCAATTTCTGATATTTCCCACAGCAATGTTATCTGTAGATCATTTTTTGTTCACTGATTTTTCTCTTGATAAATTCACATATTTTTATTTATGTGCCTCATAATTTTTTAATTATTCTTACTTTATTTTTTAAGTTTATGTATGTATTTATTTATTTAGAGAGAGAGAACAAGTGGGGGAGAGGCAAAAAGAGAGGGAGAGAGACAGGATCCCAAGCAGACTCCTTGCTGTCAATGCAGAGCCTGATGCAGGTCTTGAAGTCATAAAACATGATATCATGACCTGAGCTGAGTTGGATGCTTAACCAACTGAGCCACCCAGGCACCACTGGATTTTTTATTTAGTGGTGAATTATGTATCTGAAAATAGTGAGAATGAATCTGATGTGAATATTTTAGGTTGAATTAGATCTATGCCTTCTTCCCCTGTCCCCTGAGACCTACTGCCCTTTTTTCTTAGGCAGCTAAAGTGAATGTGGAGTTGATTTGTTTCAGGAAATCAAATCTGAGCTAGTTGGGCACCAGGTTTCAGTTTTAATAGCCTCAACCAGAGTCTTCGCCATTTATGTGTCAGAACTAAGGGAAATTAAATTTCCTTTAGACTAGCCCTCATGCTTCTACACTACCGTGATGTTAACGTCCCCCAATTTAATGGGAGTTTAAATAGCCTGGAGTTTGGTTGCAGCTTTGTTTTTAATCATTTACTCTATATTTAAAATACTTTTAAGATGCATTCTGGCTTCTTGTTCCAGTAGGATATTGGAGCCAGTCACTACAAACTGAAACCTTGAGTCTACTTGACTTCAGAGTTTAGACGCTTAGACATTGAAACTGTAAAACTGGGAGAATGTTTAGGGCTCCAAAAATTCAAAATCATGAGACTAAAAGACCACGAGACCTAAGAATCGTGAGACCATGAGGCTGTGGGACTGTGATATTGCAAGGTATTTTTCTTTTCTAGTCCTGTACCCAGACTCTGCTTGTTCAGTGCAAGTCCTTTGTAATAAAATAACTGGGGATAAAGGATCATCTTAGTAGTTGGGGCTCTTCCGGATTCATGTTTGATATACCGGCCTTCACATTTTTCAGAACGCTATTTTGTTTCTTTCTTTTAGATAAATAAGTGTTCTCAGTCAAACTTTTTTGACAAAGCTTATCTCCAGTTTCAACAATTAGCCCAAGAATGGAAGCCAACTGTCACTTGCTCATTTGGGAAGAGCTCACTGTTTTGGAATTTTGCTTTTATAGATTTCTCTGTATCCACAAACCTTCAATGGCTTTAAAGGAAATGATGTTATATTTGATTTATTCTGTGACTTCTGGTTTTGGTGGGAGTAAATCTACTATATCCCTTTGCAAGTGGAACTCAATCTGTTTTTATGAAACACTTTCCATTGTTGAAACTTATACAAAGACACTTGCCACATAATATTTTCTTAAATTATACCATCTAGAAGAAATTTTTTCCTGTTCTGAAATTTAAAAGTTTTTTGTTTCTCATATAATGGAATAAACTCTTACATATTTGCTGGAGGCCAGCTCCAGCAGATCCAGGGGTCCCTGAAGGATGGACGGTGTCGGCGAGAGAGAGAGTGAGAGAGCCCCGTGATTCTTTCTGATCACCCGGCAGGCATCTCTGTCCTATCAGTTTTGGTGTCTTTATTTATAGGTTAAATGATAACATGACATCAGAAAAAGGAATTTTTACAATGGATAACTCTTTGTGATAAGATGCTTTGGAAAGTGTACAGAAGCAGGTTTTACAGAAATATTCTTGTAGAACGATTCCAATTATAGTGAGGTTAAGTAAATCTTATAACTAAGGAATTAACAGGGTATTCTTAGTAAAAGACAGGATACATATTTGTTCTAAGTTAATAACGCTAAGGTTAGGTCATAGGTTAAGTGTATGGATGGGCTAAGAGTCATTCTGTCTGGCTCTCAAGAGGATGAATGTTTTTAAATTGGTTAATAAGTTGTTTGTGGAAACCTTTTTGACTCGATGCTGAATGTGTAAACACCATGGATGCCCTAAATGTGTTGGCCTTTGTTTGGGGGTTATGTTTTAGCTACTCTTACCTATCCTCATTGCAGCCACCCCTGTAAGAGAGGGTGTTTGCAGAAAGTAGGCCTTAGGGAAGGGACTGTCATCATCGCCAGTTAGAAAAGGTGTAAGTATTAACTTAAGTTCTGCCCTTATCTGTTCCTTAATTCTAAATTAGGCTCTTTGTCTCGGGGCCAGGCTCAATTGTAACTCTTATGTTCTTAACCCCCTTTATTATCTAAGGCTTGAATCTGCAAGGCCCATAGGAAGAGCCTTTTGACAATCATCTGCAGTGCTTTTATCTAAAATCTCTTTTGAAAAGGCAGGAATATGCTTTTCCTTATGAGGTATCTGTGTTCAGAATATCGGTCTGATATGGAATATTGTGAGGCCTGGTCAATACCAGCAGGCTTATTTCCAACATGAGCCAGTGGTAGCAGAAGGGGATACCAGTTTTTGTTTCTCATGACAGGAGCTATGCAAACACTTCCATTTCCTTGCTGTGACTGTCATCCAGTGAGGCCAGTGTGGCTCCCGGGACACATTAACATAACATACTAACATATTTTACAATCATTTCCACCCTTCTTACCTTTCTTCCTGTGGGAATTGTTCTCTTAATCTTTGTGGCATTGGTTTCCTTCACATAATTCAGTAGTAATTTAGTAAATATTTGGTGAATGACTGAGTTAAGGAAGTAATAGTAATGAGGAAATTCTATTGTTTTTGCAATAAAGGAACAGTTGCTCTAATGAATTATAAAAACACATGGCAGAGTGAAGAATGACAAGTTATCCTAGTCTGTGCTCTTGTCAGAAAGTAAAGCCTCTGCTTTTTCTCTTTCTTTTTACAATTGTGTTCTCTATACATTCTGTCATTTTAGACCATGACATTTAGGCCTTGCAAGGCACAACCCTAGTCTACTAGGACCTTGTACCTCTGATACCGTTAAGAACCAAACCAGCTCTGTTTTCCTACCCAGACTTTTGTAGGAGTGATAGTTATGCATATATTTTATATAAGCCATGATTGTTTGAAAATTTCAGTCACTTCTAGTCAAGCTCTTTCTAAATAATGTACAGGGTCAAAAAAATAAAACTGGGATTTGCCTTTGAAAGAGGAAGGATAGACAATGCCTCTGTTAGTTCTGAAACATGTTTCAAAATATTGTAGAAGCTTAATTTTATTTGAATGCTTGTCTAGAATTTCTCATTTTCCAGATTTCCAGTGAAAAGGGAAAACTGATAAATTCAGTTGTATATATTTATAAGGAAATGGCAATAAAAGGCAACTGCTATTAAGTTTGGGGAAGAATTGAAAGGTACATCTTCCACTGATTAAAAATAGTACATTGGTTATAAAACAAAAATTAATTTGTATGCAGATTCAGTTTTCTGCAAAAGTTAGATATGATGACATTATGAAATGACCTTGTCTATTACTCTCAACTCCTAATATGGATTTTGTGTTATAAAACAAAACAAAGTAGAGACAAAATATGCAAATCTTGCAGAACAAGAAAGTTTAAAAACCATAGATTCTTGAAGAATGTTAGCGTGTAATGGAAATCAAGCCTCATTAACTCTAATTAGGCTTCCTGCACACATACCTAAATTTCATTGCATCAGGCTTCCTAGGTGGCTGATTCTTCCCAGTAAATGCCTATTCAAAGTTTCCTAACAAAAGAGACTAAATTTTGAGTAGTCTAATATGCTCTATTTTATTGAAATCTCTCAACAATATGTTTTGATGCTCTCAAACGTTTCTCTTCATAAAGTATTCACGTTCACAAAGACAGAAATCAGAATGCTACGACTTGTCTTATTGTGTACTTATTCTACATTTCACCTTTCACACAGTTCAGCAAATCATATGTGATTGGCTAATTTCAGAAGCACAATAGAAAGTGGCACGATTGGGGCACCTGGGTGGCTTAGTCGGTTAAGCGGCCGACTTTCGCTTAGGTCATGATCTCGCGGTTCGTGGGTTCGAGCCCCGCGTCGGGCTCTGTGCTGACTGCCAGCTCAGAGCCTGGAGCCTGCTTCAGTCTGTGACTCCCTCTCTCTCTGACCCTCCCCTGCTCACGCTGTCTCTCTCTCTCTCCTAGAAATAAATAAAACATTAAAAAAATTAAAAAAAAAAAAAAGAAAGTGGCACGATTAATTTAAATTATTTCATATAACCAAATCACCATTACCAAATGTGTGAGGTTTTCTTTGTATGCCCTTACTGTTCATTGCATTCTGATTTATGGTGAATTAGTTATCGCTCCCCCTCATTGTAGTGTAAAGTTCCTAAGGATACAAGGATATCTCCTTCTGTTTTTAAAAATTCCTTGTATACCTTGACCACTGCATTACACAATAAATGTCACTAACTCAATAAAGGGAACCAACTTTTTTCTAAAGCAGGAGTGTGCCTATAAATGGAGAAGCAAAACCCAACACCTCACACTGAATGATTAGTACATCCTCTAAGCAGAGTTTACTACTGAGCCCAACCAGTGCTGATCACTCTTTTGTCTCTTTTTCGGTAAAGGTGGTGAAAAATGCAGCTCATGGGAATTGATGTTGAGCTGGCACTTGTGGGTGTGAGGACACCAGATGTTTACAGTGAGTAAAACTGATTGAGTAGGTGCCAGGTGGTCAGAATTAGAACATTGCCTCCTTAGTTTTATATATAAAATCCAACCTGGTAACAGTTGTACATCGGGATTTACGCATTGTAAACTTGTAAGTAGACAGTACTTGGTTGCATCTAAAGAGTCATTTGGTTACCTCACTTGGTTACCTCACTTCTAAATGGACATTACTAAGCAAATGACAAAATGAAAATTGTCTCAATAAGAAGTTTAAGGTTGTGATGAGCAAACTTACTTTCTATGTGTCTCGGTCCATATGGCAGAAAGTGGCTTTATCACACAGCTCTGTTTTCAATGTCTAACCCCGAATTTGGGGAGTCATGTGATTCAGGTGCCCATTCTTAGACCTGTCACCTGTGCACAAGCAGTGGGTTCATGGTATACTTACGGCTACTTCTACTGAAATGTTAGGAAGTGGGTGAGAGGCGAGATTCCAGAACGTGATCTCTGCAGAAAAGGACAAAGGGGTCCAAAGATGATAACAAAGAAACCTGACAGGATGGATATTTGGGTATTCATGCCAGTCTTTCATGCTCAAATGGGAAAGCTCCCTCTTATTTGGAAGAAGGAGAGTCAAGCATGAGCATATCAGCTTCATTCGTAAGGAAAACACAGAGCGATCTGGATCTACAATGTTTCAGAAGACCAATCTGACCTGAAAGTAAGGAAGATCTCAAACACTCTTCTGTGGCCTAATTTCACCTTTCACTTGATTGAAGCTGATGACCACTGTGTACATATATAATCCAATATATACGTATTATACATATATATGTATAATCCAATTCAATTAATAAATTTAAACCTAATTAATTAAATTTCATGGAGAGAAAGACAATGGATGTGTTCCTGCCTCTCCTGTGCCTGAGCACCAACACTCATGTCCAAGACAGCTTCCCAAGCAATGAGAGAAGTATGGATTCTAGAATCGAGGTAATCCTTTAATTAAAAATGGCCTGTTTCATTGTGAATTTGTAAAACAAAGGAACAGGTACAGAAATGTCAGGCAAACTCTTTTAGTATGTCCCCCTATATTTTTATCTTCCTGGCTCTTTTAACAAGTACGTTTGAAGTATTACCAAGACGAAGTGGCATTTTTAACAGTGTTCAAAGGATTGGTTTTCAATTTCAATTGATAATGCCAGTTCCCAATACACCGCTATTTTTTTTTTTCCAGTTAATTCCTTCTGTAATACACCTCATCATAACTTTCGTCTAATACACAAATCCAATTTTCTCTGGAGCAACGCCCGAATTATCTAAATCTACACAAACATTTTCAAGTGTAACAAAATATGACATCAGAGAAATGATATTTTCGGTAAGTTTTATTTTTTGTTGAGCTTTGAATTGAAACGAGAACTGTTTCTGGAACATAAGCTGGGAACGGACTGATTTTTTTTCTTAATGTTGAAAACTATTTGAAATAGATTCTGTAAGGAAGGACAAGTGTTTTTAATTTTAATAACTAGTACTTTTAAATGGAGGGCATGTGAAATAAGAATGTGCTGTCTTAAAATAATGATTCTATTTATATATAGCTCTTTTGGCCACTATATGTTATCATTCTAAATTTTTTATATGGACTAGATAATTAATGAACATTGTCTTATGTTAGTAGCAGTTAGTAGCAGTACTAACATCACAGATTAATGTGATCCAGAAACTCAGAAACTTTCCTTTAGCAAATATGTCAGCTTGTAGTTTATACCTCGCTTGGATTTTTCTGTTGAGCAGGGAAGGGACAGAGAGAGAAGACACGGAATTTTGAAGCAGGCTCCAGGTTCTGAGCTGTCACCCTGGAGAGAGATGGACTTTAAATGGTCAATAATCCCTTAGCCCTGAAAATATTTTCTTTACTTATATCCATATCTATTGCTGTATTTTCACATAACCTATGAGTTTGTTCCCAAATATGACACTGGAAAACCAGTGGTTTTAGATAAAAAAATAACAATAAGATCTTTAGCACAACTCAGCACAATGCAATTTAAGAAAACCCAATAGTATAAAAATGACACTAGAATAAACAATTATCACAAGCATGACAACCAAAATACAATCTCAAAAAGGTAAAGGAAAAACTTGAGATATTTTTAAACCTTAACTGCTTCTTTGAGTTTTCAGATGCTTTTATCTTTTAATTCAATATTTATGCTTAAATGATCCAATCATGCAGAATTCAACATAGAATTGTTTAAATATATTGTGTACCATCTGCTTGAGATTTAAAATCATCATAAGAAAATATAAAGCTCCTTTATGGAATCAGTTTGTTAAAATGCAAAAACCATTCATCAAGAAGAGTGCCTTAGATAGATAATATATTGAGGCATATTGACTGGCTTTACTGTCCAAAGAAGGACATTCAGATGCTGTCTGATTGCTCACTGCAAAGCAAGAAACCAAGAATAGCCTGTTTAGAAGATTAAAAACAGCAAGAGTTAATGTATAAAAGTAATAACTAGTATTTGGTACTTTTTCTTTGAATAACATGGAGGGATAAGCTTACAAAGGTTCAGAAATGTAATATTCCAGGAACTAAAAAAACCAAATGACCCACATCTTCCTTAACTGTAATAATGCATACTGACTAATGATTGGTGATTCACTGAGTCACAGGCACAAAACAGCAAATAAACCAATGAA
Source organism: Hyaena hyaena (assembly GCF_003009895.1). Lineage (NCBI taxonomy): Eukaryota > Metazoa > Chordata > Mammalia > Carnivora > Hyaenidae > Hyaena > Hyaena hyaena. The sequence continues at coordinate 1,091,724 of NW_024081115.1, forward strand.
AAACATTATTCATTTTTATATCTTTGACTTCTTTCCTCCTTATTTTATGCTTAGCTTTATTTTATGATCTCTGTCATTTCTGTGGCTTCCCAGTGACTAATTTCTCATCTCGCTATGTTTCATATTTGCATTTTTGCATGTCTCTTAATTTATTATTGGATACTGCATTTGCAAATGATACACAGATGAACATCTCAATTTTATTCTCTTTGTTTAATGGTGTAGCATTCAATTCAGTAACCGCTAACGACATTTGGCTATTATCCGTTTAAATTAGAATTTATATTAATTCAAACTGAATAAAATTTAAAATTCCATTGCTCACTAGTGACAGTTCAAACATATAATATCTACACATGCTATGGCTACTGGATCAAAGTGTGAAAAATAATATTTCCATCACAGCATAAACTTCTGTAAGATGATGCCACTTTCAAGAGTCTTGGGTTTGAGGCGCCTGGGTGGCTTAGTCAGTTAGGTGTCCAACTGCTGCTCAGGTCATGATCTCAAGGTCGATGAGTTCGAGGCCCGTGTCAAGCTCTGTGCTGACAGCTTGGAGCCTGGAGCCTGCTTTGGATTCTGTGCCACCCTCTCTCTCTTTGCCCTTCTCCCACTCACACACTCTCTCTCTGTCTCTCAGAAATGAATAAATGTGAAAAAAAAGAAGTTTGAGTTTTGTTTTTACAGACAGATAAGCTACTTGCAGACCAACAAACTTTTTGAGTTTCATGTTTTAGCTTTCTCAGAACAGGTGTTGAGTATTTATTTTAGGCCAATTTTAGCTCTTCTAATGATTTTTGGCCATTCTGGGATTTCTATGAAATGTCTGGTGTGGTCAGTGAGGTGCTTCATTCAGTGCATTTGGAACTCCAATGTCCCTGAAGTATGTGTGTTCTCTACGACATTTTCGCCTAGCCACAACTTGGGACTTGTTCCTGTCAAGCCTCATAAAGTATGACCCTGTGGGTATACAGCTTGGTTTTTAGACAACAACGTGAGTGGACCTCTGTTCTGGAATTATTCTCTGTCCCTTTCCTCTCTGTTACTCTAACACATGTATTCTACCTGCTACGTGCTCCCTGACCGCTTATCTCTACCTCTTCAACTTAGGAAGGATATTATATTCTAAGTTTCCTTTTTGGCTCATGGTCTGCAAAGTGTCTCAAGGGATAATCCAAGGTGGGTTGTAGGGTTCTTTTTGTTTATTTTTTTTCCTCTTGGGAATGCCTATTCTGCCCCACCTGTTATTTAATATATGGAAAAGCAGAGATTCATAGAACTCATCCAATTTTCCAGTCTTTATGGTAAGATGGCAAAGACAGGGCATAACTGGTATTACTTGCTAGTACTTTGTTTGGTATTACTTGCTAGTACTTTGTTCAGCATTCTGTGTCTATGTTAATGAGGATACTGGTCATTTGTTTTCATTTCTTATAATGTCTTTCAGGGCCTCCATGTTGATTTAGTGCAGTAGACTGAGTAATGCCCCCCCCCCCCCCCAAGGAATCTGCATTCCTCAACCGTGGATCCTTTGAGTATGCTACCTGATGTGGAAAAAGAGACTTTGCAAATTTAAATAAGGACCTTGAGATGGGGAGCATATGCTGGATCAGCCTGCTGGTCACAATTGATCACATGGTTCTTAGAAGTGGAGAATCTTTCTGGACCGAGGTTAGATGGGGATGTGACTACAGAAGGGTCACCATGCTGTAATGAGAGGACTCCATTCTCCATTCCTGGCTTGGAAAATCAAATGGGAGTACTCCATGAGCCAAGCAATAGAGGCAACCTTGTGTAAGATGAAAAGTGGGCAGACTGACTCTCCCTTAGTGACCGTAGGAAGGAACAAAGCCCTGCAAATATGTAGTTAGCCTGATGAGACTCATTCTTAGATTTCTAATCTACATACATATAAGATAATAAATTTGTGTTGTTTCAAGCCACTGCACCATTTTGTAGCACTACAAAATGAATACACTTGTGTTATGCTGACAACATAAAACACATTCGGAAATGTCCCTTCTTCCAGTATATTTTGAAAACTGTATAAAATTGGCATCACTTTTTAAATAACTGTAGAATTTACAGTGAAAGCACTCCATTTACAGTGAAAGCACTTCACTGAAAGTTTCTAATTACAAATTCAATTTGTTTAAGAGTTATAATCTATTGAGATTGTCTGTAATTTCATTCTTTCAGTTAGACAAATCGATAGGTGTGTCTTTCGAAGTAGTCTCTTCTCAAAATTGTGAAATTTGTGTATGTAAAATGGTTCATAACATTCCCTTACTTTTATTTTAGTTACTGTAGTATCTGTATTGATGTCCTGTGTCCTCTTTCATTCATGAAAAAGAAAATTTTAACTTTCTCATTCTCTAAGTTTGGCCAAATGTTTTCAACATTTAAAAAAAATATTTATTTATTTTTGAGAGAGACAGAGAAAGGCAGACAGACAGACCGAGCTGTCATCACAGGGGCCTAGAACTCACAAACTGTGAGATCATGACTTGAGCTGCTTAACCAATTGATCCACCCAGGTGCCCTGTTTAAAATCTTATTTCCTTCTCAAGGAACTTGACCTTTTTTCCTTTTCCTATGTTTGTTTCTACAATTCAAGCATGATTTGCTGGGAATTGACTTCTTTTGTATCCTAGTTTTGATTATAGAGTTAATCTGTGTTGATGGCTTAAGAAAAAAGACAAGAAAAATTTTAAATAATTATTTCTTCAAAAAATTTTTCTGCCCCTTTCTCTTCTTTATCTGGGGTGAGGATTGTATATAAGTGCTAGGGTATTTAATATTATTCTTCATGTCACTGATGATCAACTCATTTTAAAAATACTATTTATCTCTTTGCTTTGACCACATTAAATTTTACTGACATGACTTTGAAGTTCCCGTTCTTTCCTTCTACACACTCCAATCTTCTGTTTAGTTTATCCAATGAAAATTTGATTCCCATTGTTGAGTTTTTGTTTTGAATTTTATATTATGTATTTTTTCTGAAATGTTGTATCTGTTAACACATTACAGTCATATTTCTTTTAAATTCTGTTATATATTTACAATAATTGTTTTAAAGACCTTATTTTCTGAACTTAATGACTGAGTCACACATAGGGCTAATTTTACTGACTATATAATCTCTTTATTATAAGCTGCCTTTTCCCCTATTTATGCTTGTCATATATTTTTATTTTGTTTCAGACACAATATAAAATAATGGAAGCACATATAGATATGGATGATGCAGATGATATAGAATAGATAATACAGATATAAATATAACATTTGATTGTTTTGTTAATTTAATTTATAGGGCATACAATCTCTTTATTTTGTTGTTAACAATAAGAATGAGACCAGTCACTCATGTATATCTTTCCTAGAGTTTGAGCTGGTTTGGAGAACAACTTTATTATTTATTTTCCAGTTTTATTGAAATATAATTGACATATAGCATTGTATTTTTTTTAAATTTTTTAATGTTTATTTGTTATTGAGAGACAGACAGAGACAGAGCATGAGCAGTGGAGAGACAGAGAGAGGGAGAGACACAGAATCTGAAGCAGGCTCCAGGCTCTGAGCTAGCTGTCCGCAAAGAGCCTGATGCAGGGCTCAAACTAACAAACTGTGAAATTGTGACCTGAGCCGAAGTCCGATGCTTAACTGACTGAGCCACCCAGGTGCCCCATAACATTGTTTTTATTTAAGGTATACATTAGTTTATAGTTATATATATACAGTTATAGTTGTATATCATGTATCATATATCTATATATATATTTGATGAAATAATCACCACAGTAAGTTTAGTTAACATCCATCATCTCATATAGTCACATTTTTTTTCTTATGATGAGAACTTATAAAACCTACACTCTTAGAAACTTTCAAATGCATAATACAGTATTGTCAATTATAGTCATCATGCTGTATATTACATTCCCCAAATTTATTTATATTACAGCTAGTAGTATATACCTTTTTACTGCCTTCATCCATTTCCCTCATCCCCTGCCTCTGACAACCACCAATATATTTTCTGTTTGTTTGAGTTCAGTTGTTTTAGATTCAGTTGTTTTAGATATAAGTGAGAACATAAAAGTACTTGTCTTTATCTGTGTGACTTATTCCACTCAGTATAATATCTTCAAGGTCCATTCATGTTGTCACAAATGGCAGGATTACCTTCTTTTTAAGGTGACAAAATATCTACATGCATATGTGAATCAAATTTTCTTTATCCATTTATCTGTCAGTGGATGCTTAGGTTGTTTCCATGTCTTGATTTTTGTAAATAATGCTATAATGTACATGGAAGGTGTAACTACCTCTTTGAGATAGTGATTTTGTTTCCTTCAGGTACATACTCACAAATGGAATTGCTGGATCATATGGTAACTCTGTCTTTAACATTTTGAGGAAAGTCCATGCTAGTTTTTACTGGCTGCACAAATTCATATTCCCGCCAATAGTGCACAAGTTTTCCTTTCCTCCATACTCTCACCAACACTTGTTATCTCTTGTCTTTTTGATGATGACTGTTCTAACAGATACGAAGTGATATCCAATGGTTTTGATTTGGATTTCCCTCATGATGTTGAACACCATTTTCATGTGTCTCTTGCCCATTTGTATGTCTTCTTTGGAAGAATATCTGTTCAGTTCCTCTGCTCACTTTTTATTCAGTTAGTTTGTTTACTATTGATTTGTATGAATATTTATATATTTTGGATATTAACACTTCATCAGATATGTGGTTTGTAAATATTTTCTCTGATTTAGTAGGTTGCCTTTTCATTTTATTAATGATTTCATTTGCTTTGTAGAAGCTTATTAGTTTGATATAGTTCCACTTTTATTTGTTTCTGTTTTTGTTTTTGTTGCCTTTCCTTATGGTTTTAAATTCAAAGAATCATTATCAAGACCAATATCAAGGAGTTTACTCCATACGTTTTCTTATGGTTTTAGATTTTACATTCAAGTTTTTCATCAATTTTCAGTTGATTTTTTTAGGTTGAATTTATGTATGATTATCCAAACTCTCAACATTCTGGGTCATCACCACATTTTTGATCTTGTCAGCACGTGAGCTCCAAGAGTATAGCTTGTTGTTTTAGATATTTTTGTTCCCCATTTGGATTCAATCAATTCTGGAATGCATAAACTCTGAGAATGTGCAAACCTGTCTCTCCTCTGTGCTCATCAGCCCCTTTACCACTTCTTCTCTCTTAATAAAACTCAAGAAGAATTATTTGCCTGATCAGTCTATTCTTATATAGAGCTCCTACAATTCCAAACTCTCAGTCCACTGAATTTTGTAAGCATCACCTGATTTCTCTTTATCCCTATAATATATCTCTAACTAAAATGACCTTTCTCTTCTGTCTGCCCATACTTTGCTGGGACATGCCACTCTGTCTTGATGTCCTTAAATGGCAGACTTTTTTTTTTTTTGATGTCCAAGATTCATATCCCCAAGGATCCCTGTATCTAAAAAATATATGTATATGAGTTTTTTCTTTTTCTGGATTCTCTCTCTCTCTCTCTTTTAACCATCCAAGTAGTTATTTCCTGTCTATCCTAACAGGAAGTGGAAATTTTCTCATAAGGTCTTTAATATTATGAACCATTAATCACAGTGATTGCAATAGCAATAAGACTTTGTAGTTCATGTTTTAATTTTTAAGTTACTGCAAAATGTTACTGTTGATTCTAGAAATTTACAAATAAATGTTCTTGGCTTAAAAGGCTCTTTCAGTAGCAATCCATGATTGAATGTATCCCAGATTCATTCATTTATCAAATACTGAGTCTACTATAATCAGAGCGTTATGATAGATATTGAAGGATCGGGAATAAGCAATGTATTGAGGTCATATTTTTCTCTAAATACCAAAGGGATATTTCAGAAAAATGATTTTTAAAAATAATAATATTAAAAACTAGAATTTATGTTTGCTTGATGGTCAGAACTGAAGATAAATTTTTAGTCAAGTCTCATAGAATTAACACATTAGCCTCTGGATTTGATGCAAGAATCAGAATACATGTGATGCATGTATGTATTCACTGACATCTGACACAGAGCAGACTAAAGATCACACATCAATAGTATAACAAGTAATGTAGAAAGTCTGTGGTTTACAGCATCCTGGATTTTTTTTTTAATGTGACAGATAAAGTACTGTTGGGAAGCTACAGACAGGAAGCGTACTGGTCCAGTCTTGTGGGAGACTTCAGATTTTCAGGTGCTTCTTTGGTTATGAGGGTCTGATTTTATGAACTGCTATTAGGAGTGCAGTGCATTTTAAAGTGGGCCAACAGCTTTTGATGGTTGTTTATGGAAAGTGAGGAAAAACAGCTTGCTTGAGATTGCCATCTCAGAGTATGAAGATACATATCATTTGCTAATATTATAGAAACCTGATAAGTAGTTGTATTGCAAGGTTTATGCAATAAATCCTCATAGGGCTTAAATTTTCAAAAATTTACCCTTCATCCTAAATGATCTCTTGAAGGCAATGGGCTTTGTGACTGCCCTCATTATCCCATGCTATCTTTTATTTCTTAATAGATTCCCAAGTAATATGTAACATGTTGAGGCATTATTGCTTGAGATTGGAGACTTCATTCTGTACAATATAGCTGAGTGGTATACGTCTCAAGGTATTCTATCATTCAAAACATATGACATGGAGCTTTAAGAAATCCCTTTAAGCCCTCAAAGGGGTAAACAGAATAGGATTAGAATTATTTTGGTCATTAAACCTCAAGTCAAAATGTGTGTGTGTGCATGTGTGTGTGAATGCGTGCTTCAGTAAAATTTAATACAAGAAAATATAGATGATTATGCAGATAACAAATGAGGATTTTTCTTAACATGTATCAAGTATAAACATACCAAATGATAGATTATTTTTATTCTTTTTTTAAAAATGTTTTATTTATTTTTGAGAGAGAGAGAGAGAGAGAGAGAGACAGCGTGAGAAGGGGAGGATCAGAGAGAGAGGGAGTCACAGAATCTGAAGACAGGCTCCAGGCTCTGAGCTAGCTGTCAACACAGAGCCCGACACGAACCGTGAGATCATGACCTGAGCTGAAGTCGGACGCTTAGCCGACTGAGCCACCCAGGCGCCCCGATAGATTATTATAAACATTAAAAATTTCAATTTTTCAAACACACCATAAAAGCAATGTAACAAAATGGACTAACAAACTTATTACATAAATGATTTTTCAAATCAGTAAGAAAAAGATGAATCTTTCTAGTAGCAAGTAATTTATAAAAAGAGCTATAGAAATCTTTAATATGAATATGAAAAATTACTAATCTTGCTGGTATCCACAGAAATAGAAATTAAAATAATAATGTAAAACTTTCTCTCTTCTATCAACTTGGTAAAGATTTTTTTTTTAATTTTTAATGTCTAGTTATATTTGAGAGAGAGACAGAGTGCAAGCGGGGGAGGGCAGAGAGAGAGAGAAAGGGACAGAAACCGAAGCAGGCTCCAGGCTCTGAGCTGTCAGCACATTGTGAGCCCCAATGCGGTGCTCAAATCCATGGACCGCGAGACTATGACCTGAGCCAAAGTTGGATGCTTAACCGACTGAGCCAACTAGTCTCCCCAAGATATTTTTTAAAGATTAAAACTCCATGTGGCAACTATTTACAGAAAAAAATTACATTCTTCTTGATTAAAATGTGACTTTGTAAAAATATTTTGAGATGAAATTAATTTCTGCCATTAACATTTTTTATATCACTTAACTTAACATCTAAGTATATGCTACCCACCTAGGAACTGAGATCTTGGGAATATTTATTTATTTATTTATAAGTTTGAGTATAATTGACAAACAGTGTTACATTGGTTTCAGGTATCAACATAGTAATTCAATTTCTTCATCCATTACGCTATAATCACACAGTGTAGCTACCATCTTTCACCACGAATGCTATTATAGTAGCATTGACTGTATTCCCTATGCTGTGTCTTTTATTCTCATGACTTATTCATTCCATAAGTAGAAGCCTCTATCTCCCCCTCCACTTCACTCACTTTGTCCCTGCCAGCCCTCTTCCCTAGGGCAACCATCATTTTGTTCTCTGTATGTATAGGTATGATTCTGCTTTTCATTTGTTTACTCATTGATTTTTTTTAGATTCTACATATGAGAATCAAATGGTATTTGCACTTCACAGTCTGAATTATATCATACAGCATAATACCCTGTAGGCCTATCCATGTTTTTGCAAATGTAACAATGTCATCATTTACGAATAATATCACATACATCTCACAACTTCTTTATCCATTCATTTATTCCTCTATCCATGAATGCTTAGGTTGCCTGTGTATCTTGGGTATTGTAAATAATGCTGGGGTTCAGATATCTTTTTGGAAAGTGTTTTTGTTTGCTTTGGATAAATACCCAGGCATGTATTGATTGGATCATATGGTATTTTATGTACTTACTTACTCATTCATTCATTCATTCATTTATTCTTAGATGGGGCATCCAGGTGGCTCAGTTGGTTGAGTGTCGGACTTCAGCTCAGGTCATGATCTCACCACTCGTGGGTTCAAGCACTGCATTGGGCTCTCTGCTGACAGCTCAGAGTCTGGAGCCTACTTTGAATTCTCTGTGTGCCTCTCTCTCTGTCCCCTCCTTGCTTGTGTTCTGTCTTAAAAATAAATAAATAAGCATTTATTATTTTTCAGCAAGAAAGAGAGAGATAACATGTACAAACAGAGGAGAGGGCAGAGGGAGAGAGACAGAAGCTTAAGCAGACTACATGCTCAGCATGGAGCCCACAACCCTGAGAACATGACCTCAGCTGAAATCAAGAGTCAAGTGCTCAACTGACTGAGGCACCCCTTTCTATTTTTGATATTTGAGGAACCTCTGTACTCTTTTCCACATTGGGTGCACCAATTTGCATTTTCACTAACTATACACTGAGGCTTCCTTGTTCCCCACCTCCTCTCCACACTTGTTATTTCTTGTTATTTTGACTTTATCCATTCTGACCAGTGTAAGTTAATATCTCATAGTGGTTTTGATTTGCATTTCAAGAACTTGGAAATTAAAGAAAGACAAGAATAAAGGAAAAATAAATTATCCTTTCTCCGGGCACAGGTAGCTGCAGACATATTTTTGAATAGTTAACTTCAAGTAAAATTTTGTAGTGAGAAAATATACATATATACATATATATGTGTGAGTGTGTGTATGTATTTGTATATATATAATATATAATACATGGTATATATATAATATATGATATATATAGAATAGGACTAGGACTAGACCCTTTAGGTCCTTATATTATTTTTACAGTTAACTTTAACATTTTTTTAATGTTTTATTTATTTCTAAGAGGGAGAGAGAGACAGCGTGAGCAGGGGAAGGTCAGAGAGAGAGGGAGACACAGAACCTGAAGCAGGCTCCAGGCTCTGAGCTAACTGTCAGCACAGAGCCTGACACGGGGCTTGAACTCACGAACTGTTAGATCATGACCTGAGCAAAAGTTGGACGCTTAAGTGACTGAGCCACCCAGGCGCCCCTACAGTTAACTTTAAAACATGTTTTTACCTATCCTAGACAATAGAATCCCCCCCCCTCAATCAGCCACACAAAATAAAGGATTTCTCAAAGCATGAGACAATACTCTTTTTGGAAAAAAACTGAGTTTCCCCAGTAAATGGTGCTGATAAAACTGGATATTCATACACGCAAGAATGATTGGAACTTTATCTTACATCATACACAACAATCAACCCACGATGGATTAAAGACTTAAAACTAAGACATAGAACCATAAAAAAATCTTAGAAAAAAACAAGTGAAAAGGTCTTTGATTATTAGTCTTGGCAATTATTTTTTTAAATTTGAAACTGAAAGCAGGAAACAGATGGAAACATAAGTAAATGGGCTCTGCCGGGAGCCGCACCGGCCTCTCTGGATGGCAGTCACAGCAAGGAGATGGCAATGTTTGCACAGCTTCTGCCATGAGAAATGAAGACTAATATCTCCTTCTGCTACTACTGGTTCAAGTTGGAAATGAGACTGCTGGTATTGACTAGGCCTCCCAATATTCCATATCAGACCCATATTCTGAATACAGATACCTCATAAGGAAAAGCATATTCCTGCCTTCACAAAAGAGACTTTAGATGAAAGCTCTATGGGCGATTGTCAAAAGGCTCTTCTTATGGGCCTTGCAGATCCAAGACTTAGATAATAAAGGGGGTTAAGAACACAAGAGTTACTATTGAGCCTGGTCCCATATCAGAAGAGCCTAATTTATAGTTAAAGTACAGATAAGTACAGAACATAACTTACTAATTGGTGATGTATGGCAGTCCCTTCCTCAAGGCCTACATTCCACAAACACCCTCCCTTACACTGGCAACTGGGATGAGGATTGATAAGAGTAGCTAAAACATAAACCCAGGTGCCAAGATGGACACATTTAGGGCCCCCATGAGGACTTCCACACACAAACAAATTCAGAAACATTCATCGTCTTGAGAGTCAGACAGAATGACTCCTAGCTTATCTATATACAACCTAACCTATATGTTATCCTGTCTTTCACTAAGAGCATCTTGTTATTTTCTTGGTTGTAAATTCACCATGACTGGGATAATTCTGTAATTGATATCACAAAAGACCTCTCATTGTAAGAAATTTCTTTTCTCTGACCTCATATGGTTGTTGAACCTTTAAATAAAGACACCAAAACCGACAGGACAGAGATGCCTGCCTGGTGATCAGAAAGAATCTCGGGGCTCTCTCACTCTCTTTTGCCAACACCGTCCATCCTTCAGGGACCCCTGGACCTGTTGGAGCCAGTGCGGCCTCCAGCAGGGCTCCACTAGACTAGTTTCTGCAAAGCCAAGAAGACCATCAATAAGAGCAGAAGGCAGCCTATAGGATAGGAGAAGGTATTTGCAAACTGTAAATCTGATAGAGAGTTAATATACATAATATATAAGGAACTCATACAACTCAATAGCAAAAAAAAAAGTTCTATATAAAAAAGAAAAATGTACAAACGATTTGAATAGACATTTTCCTAAGAAAGCATACAAGAGGCCTATAGCACATCAAAAACTGTTCAACACCACTAATCGTCAAGGAAACACAAATAAAAATTGCATTGAGATTATCACCTCACACCAGTTGCAAAGGTTGTTATTAAAATGTCAAAAAATAACAAGTGTTGGTAAAGATGGGGCAAAAAGAGAAACTTGCTTTTTATTTATGTTTTTTTCTTTAAATTTTCTAATGTTTATTTTTGAGAGAGAGAGAGACAGACAGAGTGTGAGTGGAGGAGGAGCAGAGAGAGAGGGGCACAATCCAAAGCAGGCTCCAGGCCCTGAGGTGTCAGTAAACAGCCCAATGTAGGGCCTGAACCCCAGAACCATGAGATCATGACTTGAGCTGAAGTTGGACACTTAGCTGACTAAGCCACCCAGGTGGCCCTCTTTCTGTCTTTTAAAGAACTGTACACTTGTCCATTGTTGGTGGAAATAAGATTATTATAGTCATTGTAGAAAATAGTATGGAGGTCCCTCAAAAATAATCTCTAAGATTAGAACTACCATATGATTCAACAACTCCCCCCCCCCCGGCATATATTTAAAGAAAATGAAATTAGTACCTGGGAGAGAGAGTGGTGCTCCCATGTACATTTCAGCATTATTCACAATAGTGTGTGTGTGTGTGTGTGTGTGTGTGTGTGTGTTTAATGGAATATTATTCGGTTTTAAAATTGGAATTTCTGCTATTTGCAACAACATGGATTAACCTGGAGGACATTATGTGAAGGGAAATATGTCAGACACAGAAAGATAAACATTGCATAATATTACTTACAGAGAATTCTTTAAAAAATCATGGCGTCTGGTCAATCCTTTTAGCGCTTTCGCTTCAGTGTTGATCTCCTCAGGTACACTTTTTGTAATTCTCAGATATTGAGCATAGGGTCAGGAGGGTGATGGGGAATAAAATGGAAGAGTTCTTGCCTATCTGTCGTGTCTGTTTACCTACCTTCCTACATACATATTATTTTCTTAATCATCCGTTTGTTCATCACCTTCTACACTGTACTGATGTACTTCTCAAAAGTCTAAGCAAAGTCTCTTTGCAAAGAGACTCCTCTTTGAAAGCAGAGGAGGTAAGAAAGGAGGACTGAGTATTCATAAATCAATAGATAACCAGAGAGTTAAACCACTGAAAACTGGAAGTGTCTTTACTGAGAAATCTTATAAACCAGTATGATTTAAGTGCCTTCCAAATATGGTTGTCCACATTGGAATTCAATACTGAACTAAGGATAATCCCACATTCTATAATGATTGGAACTTATTTAATTAAGGTTAATTGTATTGATTGTCATATAAAATGCACTATTCTAAAATATCATTGACAAGTTTGTTTAAATATTCATTTTAAAATTGTCAATAGGATACTTAGAAAACTATCCACGTTCTTTAAAAAGTCTATTTAAATGTTTTTATATTTTCTAGTTACTTAAAAGTACAATATAAGACAGGAAGGATACTAAAATTTTAATTTGAAACAAGTACTTTTTAAATGAAAAAACAAGTAAGTACCTGTTTTATTTTTTTTATTTGTATATAGCTCAGGTGTCTCGAGAAGTCAATAGATTCTACAAAGATCATATTAATTTTAAAACACATCTTAAAGTTTCTAGAGAAGATAATACAATCATTTATTTAGAAAAGCAAACAAAATGCATGGCAAACTAATAAAAAAAATAACTGAGCTTATTTGTAAATCCTTGTCTAAAATAATCTTTTACAGGTGTTCCATATAGGGAATTGTTCATTGAAGTCTGCATAATAATATGCTCTGCATGTGAGAAGACTCATAATATAAAGCGTTTGGTAGATGAATGCATTTTTATTTTTTTAACCTTAAAGATAAAAATACCAGTTATTTCCCTAGCAAAGCATGGGCTATTTGGGAATAGAATAGAATTTCAGGGCACCTGGGTTGCTCAGGTAGTTGGGCATCTGACTTTTGATTTCAAGTCAGGTCATGATCTCACAGTGAGATTGAGCCCCTGTGGGGCTCTGCGCTGGGCATGGAGCCTGCTTGAGATTATTTCTCTCCCTCTCTCCCTATCCCTCTCACACTGCTCTTTCTCTCGCTCACTCTCTCTCTCAAATAAATAAATAAATAAACTTAAAAAGAGAGAGATAATTGCAATTTGGAAGAAACAAACTTTGCAAAACCATACCCATGTCCCAGAAACAAAGGAGAGGCATGCTTTATTACAAGGGGTAAGTTGGGAAGGCTGCTAAAATCTAAAAGTCCATTGGAGTCAACTGGAAGTTTGAAGTATGGTGGCTTCTCATTGGCTGAGCTGTTGTCCAGGTGGATAAGCAAAGTGTTTCTTCCTCAGGCTGGAATAGTAAAGTTATATCTGATGCAAGTTCAAGTCCCTGTAGGGTCAAGTCCATCTCTTCCTATTGGGTCTGAAATTGAATACTAGTGAGAGTGTGAGACCTCCTCCTGCTGAATCCTGATTCCATTTTAGTGAGGTTTCCCATTACTAATATTCACAATTTCAGAACAGCAGTCTTATTTCCTCTTCATCTTCCTCAGTTCTCAAAGCTAGCAGAAACTTCTCTGTGATGTTCCGATGAAGAGTTGATATACTTATTTTCAGTTCAAATCTTCAGTGATCATTTAAATGGAGAGTAAATCAGGGTGAGAACAAAAAGGAACTGTGAGATTCTTGTAGAATAATGATTGAAATGCCAATATGTGAACATTCACATATTCAGTGTGGTGTGTGTGCATGCACCTAAGGGTGCCTGTTAGCAGAGGAGATAGCCCTTCCTGTGATAAGAGCTTGCCTTTAGGAGAATAGAACTAGCAGATGTGGAACATTATCGTCATTTATTTTTGCCCCAATTTAAGTCTGTGTGATATAAGAATTATATCAAATGTTGACGTTTCATTGGGAGTTTTCTCCTTCAATTTTTATCTCCCTTCATAAAATCTTCCTGGCAAAATGTGTATGTGAATTTCCTCGCCAACGTTGGAAGAAATTCAGACTTATTCTAACCCTTACTGACAATGTGAGTTAAGATGGTGATTTTCACAAAGGGAACAAAGATTCTTATTCCAATTCTAATTTGTTCTCATAAAATTCTATTGGTAAAGAATAAGCATTCTATTTGCTATTGCAAATGCAAGAATAAGCATTCTTTACCAATAGAATTAGCATTTTTCCCAATCTAAATTTAAGATCTACTAAGGTGTGAAAGGATCAATGGTTGGCTATGAGTTTAATAAATTATGAAAAGAGCTGGATTAAGCCTTAGTATTACCTATCTTGGTGCAATCATGTCATTCTATAAGGTCATTTAGATGTGTGGAAACCTATTTAGTAGTTTAGGAGGGCATATAAAGGTAAAGAAAAATGAATTTAACTTTGTATGGTCTTTAATAATTGCTAAGATCCTTGATTACCCTCCCATTGGACAAAGATTCACAGTGGAATCTACTTAAAAAGGAGCAAGTGATAGTAATTCATAATTAAATGTGACTATTTTCAGGTTAATTAATATTACTGAGGTTAATTCCAATATAAATTAAGTAGTCAATTAAATAAATTAAACATTTAATAGGCAGAGGGAAATGAGAATTTGGGGATGTTAAAAGCATCTTAATTTGTACCAGGTTACAACAATGAGTATTACCATTTATACACAAAATTCCTAAAATGAAATATAGTGAACTGAATGATTGTTTAATGATGTTAAAACTTCACTAAGAAATATGTACAGATAAAAAAATACTTTTGTATTCATCAGACTACTAGACCATGCCTCTCAAAAGTACCAAGTTTATTCAATTCCTACAAGTATTTAAAGAAAGTTTTTTACCTTTCTCTCTTTTTGTGATTAAAAAAATGTTATTTATTTTTGAAAGAGAGAGAGAGAGGAGAGAGTGAGTGGGGAAGGGGCAGTGAGAAAAGGAGACAGAATCTGAAGCAGACTCTAGGTTCTGAAATGTCACCACAAAGCCTGATATGGGGCTCAAATTCAGAACAGTGAAATCATGACCTGAGCCGTAGTCAGAGGCTTAACAGACTGAGCCACCCAGGTGCCCCCACCTTGATCTTAATCTTTAGATACAACCCCTGAGTTATATGTGGCGTACATATAGAGTCCATATATATATAGCTGTAGTATATATGTATAGTATATATATATATACTATATATATATATGTAGTATATATATATATATACTATATATATATATAGTTGTATGACTTTTATAAGTGTTATTTCAAAAACGTGCAAGAAATCAAAGTGCTATTCTGTGTGGTTCAACTCAGGATATAGCTTTTAAAGCAAGACATATGATTGAATTCATCAGAAGCTTATAATCTTTTAAAAGTCATGGTATAGTCAAATGAATTACTTTCCATGCCCATGTGTAGTCTATTCCTTCATTGACTTTGGGTTTGGCCATGGGACTTTGGACAATGGTAAATGAGCAAATGTGACACAAATGGAAACTTGATCAAGCTTATATATTGGTCTTGAGCTCTCAAAATACTTCCATAAGACCACTATTTAAGGAATAGTGCTCTCACCTACTGGAAGATGAGAATTCACAAGGAGAATTGAGGTACTCCATCCAATAGCCAGAAACAGAAGCCAGCAGCATGAGCATGATTCTGAATGAGAAGAACTGTGCTTGGCTAATATCATCCTAATTGCTGGTTCTCAGAATCACAGGCTAGTAAATGAGTGTTACTTACAGTTAATACATTTTGGAGTGATTTGTTGAACTTCAACAGATAACTTACATAGACTCATACTTTCCTAACTTAATTTTTATCTTTTACATCAATCACTCTAGTTGGATAGTCTAGCTATACAGCTCATTTCCTTTCTCAGATCATAATGGGAAAGAGATTTAAGGCACATATGTTGGGAAAGAAAAGATATCCTATAAGTAGCAGTATGACAAAAAGTCTGAGTCATACACAGCTTAATAAACTCAGAGATGTTTCAGGATCAGGTAATGAGTTGTAAAGGAAATAAATCTAAGAATCCATGGAGCACAAATCCTGTGTCTCTCACTCCATCACCTTAGATTAGCTAAGAGCCTTTTCATTTATCTATAAATGAATAAATGATTTTAAGCCCCTTTCACTCCCACTTAAATTATTTTATTTTGTGTCATCATACCATGTATTCTTACTGATTTCTGCTTCATGCTTCAAATTTAATTTGTTATTTGAATGTGAAAATTGATTTTGCATAGATATAGTAAACTGTATCTGCTTATTAAGTGATAAGTTTCAATAAAAAATCATCTTAAAACAAACTTCCACAGTCAATTTTCATCTTATATTACTGCATATTGTAGACATATTATCAAAAGGAATCAGCAATAACCAGGAAGTATTTAAAATTCAGCTAATTCATTGCCATATAGTTTATGAGATCAGGTAGCTTTGTGTGGACTTTTTTCCATGATTTATTAAGGAATGAGTGCGACTACATAGAGGCATCACAAAACCTCTGAAAATATTTTAAACTATCCAAAGAAATTAGAGTTGCTTTTTCTTCTGCATCCTTTCCTGCAAGTTCAAAAATTCATTTTACAACTACTAGTCGGAATGGGAAGAAATATTCCAATTAATTGGCTTCAGATGGATGAAAAAAACACCTCTAGCTTAGCTTCTGAGTCTCTTGACTGATTCCAACAATTGATCACCCCATCAGTGCAGTTTTGGAATCTGGAAGGATGACTAGGCCAGGTGTCAAGACGTTTTGATGCAGATTAATTTATCCATTCAACAAATGTTTTTGAATGTCCATTATATCTCAGCCCTGTCCTATGATCCAGAGATACAAAATTGCACAAAATGGGCAAAAATTCTAATCTTTCGGAGCTTATATACCAATTTTATTCCAAACACTGAATTGTCTTAGAGCTGCCCAACAGAAAACAGAATTAAGAACCCCCAACCCCAAATTGGTTCACTGATGTTTCCACACATTCACTAAGAAATATAAAAGATTACTCATATATTGAGACTTTCTGGTTATGGCATGGTAGGTATTCAAGTTGGTACAAATGGTTTTAATGAAGGGAGAAAGATGTGTGATTTGCAGCTAGGGGATGCATCTGGAGTGAGGGTGCCCCCTACCAGAAAGGATGATTTTTTTATAGTTTCAACTTGCCCAGTGCCCGAGGAAGGCAGACATGGACATTCTTATTGGCTTGCCCAGATGTGGAGCAAGGAAAAAGGGAGGGACGGTGTCTGAAATTTGTCAGGGGTCAAACATAAAAAACGGAATCAGATTCCATTAAAATTCCATTAAAATTGGGCCGCCTGAGTGGCTCAATCAATTAAGAGGCCAACTTTAAATTTAGGTTCAGGTCATGATCTCATCATCGTGGGATCTATCCCTGCTTTCACCTCTGTGCTGGACATGGAGCCAGTTTGAGATTCTCTCTCCCTTTCTGTCTCTGTCCCTCTCCTCCACTCGCTCTCACTCTCTCGGAAAAAATAACAAAATAAAATTCATCTGTGATATTAGACTGATAACTAAAATGTGTGATATTTAATTTAATTGTGTTTTTTAAATTATTTTTTTCTTCCTTAAATAGTTTATTGACAAGTTGGTTTCCATTAACACCCAGTGCACATCCCAACAAGTGCCCTCCTCCATGCCCATCACCCCCCTTCCCTCTCCCCCACCTCCATCAGCCCTCAGTCTGTTCTCAGCATTCAAGAGTCTCTCCTGTTTTGCCTCCCTCCCTCTTCCCAACTACTTTTCCCTTTCTTCTCTCACTTCGTCCTCCATTAACTTCCTCCTGATCCACCTGTATGTGCAGACATATGGTATTTGTCCTTCTCTGTCAGACTTATTTCACTCAGCATAACACCCTCAAGGTCCATCCATGTTGCTACAAACGACCATTTTTCATTCTGTCTCATTGCCATGTAGTATTCCATTGTAAAAATATACCATATCTTCTTGATCCATTCATCATTTGATTGACACTTAGGTTCTTTCCATGCTTTGGCTATTGCTGAGAGTGCTGCTATGAACATTGGGTACATGTGCCCCTATGCATCAGCACTCCTGTATCCCTTGGGTAAATTCCTAGCAGTGCTACTGCTGGGTCATAGGGGAGTTCTAGTGTTAATTTTTTGAGGAACCTCCATACTGTTTTACAGACAGGTTGCACCAGCTTACATTCTCACCAACAATGTAGGAGGGTGCCCATTTCTCCACATCCTTGCCAGCATCTAGTCTCCTGATTTGTTCATTTTAGCCACTCAGACCAGCATGAGGTGGTGTCTCAGTGTGGTTTTGATTTGTATTTCCCTGATGATGAGGGACGCTGAGCATCATTTCATGTGTCTGTTGGCCATCTGGATGTCCTCTTTGGAGAAGTGTCTGTTCATGTTTTCTGACCATTTCTTCACTGGATTATTTGTTTTTCAGGTGTGAAGTTTGATGAGTTACTTATAGATATTGGATACTAGCCCTTAATCTGATATGTCATTTGCAACTATCTTTTCCCATTCCATCAGTTGCTTATTAGTTTTATGGATTGTTTCCTTTGCCATGCAGAAGCTTTTTATCTTGATGAGGTCCCGGTAGTTCATTTTTGCTCTTGATTCCCTTGCCTTTGGGGATGTGTCAAGTAAGAAATTGCTGCGGTGGAGGTAAAGGAGGTTGTTTCCTGCTTTGTCCTCTAGGATTTTGATGGTTTCCTGTCTTACATTCAGGTTCTTTATCCATTTTGAGTTTATTTTTGTGCATGGTGTGAGAAAATGATCTAGTTTCATTCTTCTGCATGTTGCTGTCCAGTTCTCCCAGCACCATGTGTTAAAGAGGCTGTCCTTTTTCCATTGGATGCTCTTCCCCACTGTCAAAGATTAGTTGGCCATACACTTGTGGGTCCAATTCTGAATTCTCTATTCTATTCCATTGGTCTATGTGTCTGTTTTTGTGCCAATACTATATTGTCTTGTTGATTATAGCTTTGTAGTAGAGGCTAAAGTCTGAGATAGTGATGCCTCCCATTTTGGTTTTCTTCTTCAGTATTACTTTGGCTATTCAGGGTCTTTTGTGGTTCCATACAAATTTTAGGATAGTTTGTTCTAGTTTTGAGAAGTATGCTGGTGCAATTTTGATTGGGATTGCATTGACTGTGTAGATTGCTTTAGGTAGTAATGATATTTTAATTATATTTATTCTTCCAATCCATGAGCATGGAATGATTTTCCATTTCTTTGTGTCTTCTTCAATTTCCTTCATAGGTTTTCTATAGTTTTCATCATACAAATCTCCTATATCTTTGGTTAGGTTCATTCCTAGGTATTTTATGTTTTTTTGTGCAATTGTGAATGGGATCAGTTTCTTGATTTCTCTTTCTGTTGCTTCATTATTGGTGTATAAAAATGCAACCGATTTCTGTACATTAATTTTGTGTCCTGCAACATTGCTGAATTCATGGATCATTTCTAATAGGCTTCTGGTGGAGTCAATTTAATTGTGTTTGAATTCACGTATGTAAGCCAATATGGTGCTCTAATAGATCCATAGCCTAAAGCTGGTAAGGGAGGTGAAAATTCTATTCAGTGTCTTGTCAAGAACCCATATTGTACCCTGAGTATTTTGAGAAGGGAAATGAGTATCTTGGTCACTATCAATAACGTCTGGAACTTCAAAAGAATTAAGAAGTATCTATTGAAGCACTGAATTGTGGCTCTGGTGTGTGCAGAGATAAGTGTGATTTAGATTTAGATTTTGGTATTTATGATGATATTGCCAAAGCTCTTTATCCTGAAGGAGATAAAAAATTGCTTTGATTGGTTGGACCAGACAGCCAGACCATAAGCAGTGGCTCAGGAGTCTAGGAAAATGTTCAGATGAAAGGTGTATTGTATTGAGATATCATATGGGCAGTCAGCTCAACGTGTATTATATTGAGATATCATATCGCAGACAAACTGGTTGAGAAGCTACTGGCGTAGGCACTAAATGAAACATATTAGTCAAGTCTATAGAAACTAAATATTTTCCAGTTGATGATTGTATGAAACTAGTGATTTCATTAATAGTGGATATGGTAAGCTTTAATTGAAGAAACTATGCTATTAAGGATATGGTAATCCACTATTAGATACCTTTCATTTTTAAATTAAAAATTTTTAATTAATTAAAATTTCATTTTTAAATTATTTTTTTTTAGAGAGAGATCACACAAGAGTGGGTAGAGGGGCAGAGAGGGAGAGAGAGAGAGAATCTTAAGCAATCTCTACACTCAGATATCAGTGGTAAGATATC
Organism: Hyaena hyaena; assembly: GCF_003009895.1. NCBI lineage: Eukaryota > Metazoa > Chordata > Mammalia > Carnivora > Hyaenidae > Hyaena > Hyaena hyaena. Next base: position 1,112,110 of record NW_024081115.1, read on the forward strand.
TCAAAGTAGTTTTGTTCTTGCAAATTGGGAACTCGTAGTTGAGGGCATGATTTAAGCCCTCACAGGGATCTGAATATTAGGCCTAACTACTTGTATAACTCAGTACTGGTAATGAAGAAATGGCATAAATATCTTAATATTTCTCTCCTTGATCTTTCACCACCAAGGAAATAAGGAAAAACTTGTAATTTCTTATTTTCTATTACCGTCCCCATGTCATAAAGGGCTTCTATTGTTAACTGAGTGTAAAACATTTAATATTAGCACATGCCAAATTTAATTACTTCCTAACCTCATTAATTAACTTTGAAAAGCCTTGGTTTTCTTCAGTGTGTTTCTTTTACCTCTAAATTCAGAGAGACGAAATGTTTTACGGAGTTCCCAGTACTGATAATTCTCTGCATTCCTTCATTGTAAAACTATGAAGACATAGGGGCGCCTGGGTGGCTCAGTCGGTTTCAGTTAAGCGTCCGACTTCAGCTCAGGTCATGATCTCAGGGTACATGAGTTCGGGCCCCACGTTGGGCTCTGTGCTGACAGCTAGCTCAGAGTCTGGAGCCTGTTTCAGATTCCATATCTCCCTCTCTTTCTGACCCTCCCCTGCTCACACTGTCTCTCTTGCTCTCTCTCAGAAATAAATAAAAACATTAAAAATTTTTTAAAAAATTATGAAGACATATGGTTTTCCTCCTTCTCAGGAGTCATAAGCCTCCTTGAGGAGAAGAAAACCGAGTATCTGAGGACCTACTGTGTGCCAAAAATTGAACAAGACATAAAAAATTAAACGTAAGTACTACAGGATACCTTTTGTATGATTAGCAAACCAAGATTCCAAGAACTTGAGTGCTTAGGACAGGATGTTCAGCTAGAAGTGAGGATATAGGCTTTGCAGGCCTATAGGTGAATGATCCCTCATCACCTCTTCTCTCATCTCCAAAGTGCTGCCTCCACTGTCAGTGACTCACTCGTTGTAGTATTGCCAACAGGTTATAACAGAAGTTCACTAATAGCTTACTGAGTAATCTGTCAAATTATTTGGAGTTTTATTTTGCCATTATAATTACTCATACTCTGAGCTATGTCAGGGGATGTAATATAAATATAACCAACAAATAGTCAGGAAAGATCTACACTGCAAAAGCAATTGTCTTGCAATCAAGATACATAAAGTCCTGGTCACACCACTAGCTTCATCACCTTGTCCAACTTATAAGATCCCTCTGGCATTTAGGTTTCTAAAGTCACTTCCTGTCCTAAAATGCTAAGTTCTTATCTGAAATTTACTAGACCTATCTATGATTAGTCAGTGATGAAGTAAACCTATAAGCTAACTTAACTGAATATTTTTTGAAGAATATTCAATAATTTGTTTTTATAAATGTCCAATGGACTAATTCAGTAAACACATTCTCCCCCTCACCCAGGTGGGAAAAAATAGCCCAAACCTAGGAGATACTTTCAACTCAGTCTCTTATCTCTGGATTAGGTTCTCTTTGAGACGCTTGTCATATTGTCAGATAAAGACAAGCAATGCTTTGGAAATTATAGTGCCCCACAAGAGTGAAGGCACACAATTTTGATATAGGCCAGAAATGCCATGTTCTGAAGTTAATAGACTAAAATATAAAGTGAATACAAATATAAAATATAAAATGAATAGAAAATAAGTCATAGCAGATTTCTTCCAATGAGATAAAATAAAGTGGTGAGTCATAAATGTAGCTGAAGATAATGAATGAAAGAAAAAGGTTAGTATTTAGGAAAATAAATGCACAATAATATTACTTTTAAATATTGGAATCACATTAATTTTAACATGCACATTGTGAAGTAACTTGTGAGCACAAAAACTTTTGATTATTAATAAGTTAATAAGTCTTTAAGGCAGATACTGATCAAACTATTATAATAATTTTTAACGCCATTCCTTAAGAGTACTAACATCCTGTTATTTGTATTCTTTATTAACAAAAGTTTTCCTTACATCCATTTGAACTCTAATTAGATTTTTTTTATTAGATGGTGAGCATGCTGATTAGCTAATGTAGCAAACCCCTTGACAGAACTCTAAGAATAAATTAACAAAATAAAACAGTGGCTCATCATTCAATAGTAATTAACCCTCAAGTATTTTTCCACGCTCGGTACGCAGATAAAAGCATACTCACCTTCGACTTACAATGACATTCCCAAATCACTGACATCCTCCCCGCCACCAATTACACTCTCTCAGAAACAGTCTGTTAGCTTCCTTCTACAAATACAAATCTTTCCAGGTTTAGAATGAGAATATGAGAAGTCTGTGATTTATTTTTTCACATATTCTCTGCTCTTTGCCTTTTATCTCAGTTTATATTCTATCACCTAGGGGAGACTTGTGTGAGGAACTTGATGAGTTCATTTTATAAACCTACAAATTAATTGTTGTCCAAGTTTGGAGTGACACGATGATGGAAGCAATGTGGTTCCCTAAGACATTTTTATGATTCAAATGGTCAGGACTGTTTAATGTCTCTTGAATTTTATTTGTCAGAACAAAAGCACTCTCTCAATTAGCTGAACTTTAAAAATGATTGTCACTGTGACAGCTGAGCAGGTAAAGCAATTCTATAGCAATTGTCTTTTAAGGAAGACGTGGAAAATATTTGATTAGGTAGCTTGGCCATTGTTTAAACTGGAGTTGTAATTAGGCAACCTTTACTTATTCAATATGTCATCATTAATTTTAATCAGACATATTTGTTGTTGTTTGTCTCCTACAAGAGGGGGGAAATCTAATTACTTTCTAATGCAATATTTACATATATATCTGCCTAAGACCAGATGAAGTGTTACTCTAATGAAATAGCAATCTTTCTGACATCCTGATAATGAAATGACCCAATATTGATTGACTTTTGATACACAAAGCTGTTGTTGACGCATTTTTGCATACTGATGATGTTATGTTAAATTGCAAGTCACTTTTCTGTTGCTGTATACTGAGAAAGACTATGCTCAGCTGAGTTGTTTTGAATTCAGAATTAAAGATATTCCATTTCTATATTTGAATCGAGACAAAATTATCATAGGTATAGTAAGACAAAACTAGAGTGGGAGAATATAATCATAAATTATAATAATAATTTCTATACTAAGATGACATGTTAACCAGTAGCAATATGCTCATAAAGTAGTCAGTTAAAATATAATTTTCTAAATTGTTTTTTATACCGTGGTATACTTGGTATATAACGGTATATTAATTTCAGGTGTGTGATGTAATGATTTGACATTATTTTAATAAATTTTTAAATATATTTTATTTATTTTTGAGAGAGAGACAGCAGGTACAGGGGAGGGTCAGAGAGAGGGGGAGACACAGATTCCAAAATAGGCTCCAGGCTCTGAACCAGCTGTCAGCACAGAGCCCGACGCAGGGCTTGAACCCACGAACCGTGAGATCATGACTTTAGCCGAAGTTGGACACTTAACTGACTGAGCCACCCAGGCGCCCCAATGATTTGATATTATGATCACTACAATAAGTCTAGTTACCATCCATTAATTCTCAGATAAGTATTCTTGTTAATTGAAATTAAGCATAATGCTTGTGTGTGAGGAGACATTTTTTTTAACATTAAACTTCAGAGTTTTCTCTTGTGGCCACCACTAGTGCTAATACCATGAATAAAACAGCTATTTTCATATTTAGAAAGAATGTTCATTATTCACTTAAATTGGAAGATGATATTCCTTTCAGGATGAAACATAATTGTTTTGAGATTAGAGAGATTGTAGGGCATGTGCACACAGGCAGGCGCGCACACACACACATTAAATGTTTCAGCTTCATTACTATCAAATAATCTTTCCATTTACATCCTCTCCTAGTCCAAGATTCATCTCTCAAATCTGGCCCCAATCCCGTCCAGGAGCCTAATTCTGTACTTAATGGTCTTCTAGCTCCCTGACCTTCTCACACCATCCCTGACTGTGCCCTGTGGATCCATGAGCCTTACCCTGTCTTCCTTATGCCCCTGGAGACCCAGGGGTAGAGAGATGATGTATAAGAAATGAATTGCGCACCTAAAACTAATATAACACCATATGCTAACTGTTCTGAAATTAAAATAAGTGAGTTGTAGGGTGCTACTTATTTAGAGACAGCAAGGAAAGAACAGCGGAAGTGTGATGATTTGTTCTGTAGGGGGACCAGAGACTGGCCCAACTAGTAGAACTAATGCAGCTAAGGAAGAAAACAAACATCTAAGCATTTCAGGAGAAGGATTTGACAATAATGAATCCCGTATTACTGATGATGTATAGATGGGGTGAGAGAGCAATTATTTCTATTGTTAGCAATAATAATAATAAAATCGCTAATGTGTATCGGTGCTTCCTGTTTGCCAAGCACTATGCTAAGCAACACACTTGCCCTGATCATTCAAACCTCACAAAGCACACAAAAACCCATGAGTTTGGGAACCAAGTTACCTGGGTCCACCCCAGCCTTACTACTTCATAAATATGTGACCTTGGTCTATTGTTTAATCTCTTTTTACCTCCATTTTCTCTTCTCTAAATCTTTAGCCTGCCTCATATATTTGTAGTAAAGATTAAATGAATTAATACAGAGTTAGTTGTTACAAAATAAAAACTCAACTCATTAAAACGCCAAAAATGATTGAGTACCTATTGTGGGGCAGGTACTATACTAAGCACTTAAAACGTGTTGTTAAGCAAATGGAAACCAATTCTTGACCACGTGATTGTGTTCATGAGAGTAACATTCAGTGCACCCATTACCATTATTGTTCCTGCTATTGAATTCATTTCCCAGATGATAGTGAGGCTTAGAGATAGTTTGAAGGAGGAGAGCTTGTCTTCTGAGCATGAGGAAATTTTAGCAAGGTCATGAGTTTTGAAATAGTCATGGTAGAAAATAGGAAAGATAATGGACCTGAGAAATGAAGAAGCATTTGTGCCCAGTTATGGGTGAAGACCATGGATGCATTCTAATATGTATAAAATGATCTTCATGGTTATATAATTCTTCCAGTCATGTAGGTCCCAACCTTGGAGCTCTCCTTGACTCTTATCTACATCTCACATTTCACATATCATCCATCAGCACATTCTGTTGGTTGCTAATTTAAATATGTCTACAATTTGACCATGTCTTATAATGTCCACATTCACCAACTAATCTGAGTTTATGATGACTCCTTGGATACGTTATTGTCACAGCCCTTCGCTCCTAACATCCTACCACATTGCCTACAGCTGGAAGTCATATCATGGTCCCCCAGTGTTCACATCTTTCTCAGAATGAAATAATACATTCCCTACCATGGAAATTCCCTCTTATTTTAGTTTTATCATTTGTGAATCCACTTTACTGACTCTTTCAACATACCAAGTGTATCCCCCACACACACACACACACAAAGTTTATCCCACTTGCCAGGAATGTCCTCTTTTCTGTACCCTTATGAATCCAACACTGCATTTAGCTGTCAAATACCACTTCACTTTCCTTTATCACAATATATAAGAGGATACCCACACCATTGAAATTCTTTGCCTTTCACTCTATTTTTTTCTTTTCGTCACTTGCTTTGGACTGACAGCTTTCTTTATGACTGTTTCCTTGTGAATTGCCACTTATCCTACTAGAATATAGATTCTTTCAAAGCCCTTAGAGACCTTTCTTCAGTGCCATTTCCTTTCCTCAACATCAGCACCATGCCTAGTCTGTAGATAATTCAATAATGCCGGAGGCCGGCTCTGGCCGGGTCCAGGGGTCCCTGAAGGATGGACGGTGTGGGCGCGGGAGGGATGAGAGAACCTCAAGAGTCTTTCTGGTCACCAGACAGGCATCTCTGCTCTGACTGGGGCTCAACTTCATCTCATAATTAAGTGTTCGGGGGATGGCACAGAAGTGGCATTTGCCTTAGACAATGATTTCTGATGACAAGCTTCTTTGATATGTAAGACACTGCCAGAAAATAGATTTGTAGAAGACTCATGCATAACCTTTATCAATAGTGATTGAGGTTGTGTGGTAGGAACCCCTCCCTAAGGAGAAAGAAAAAATTGAAGAAGAGAGAAGAGAAGACTTCAAGGTCACCTAGATATGAGTCCAGCTGCCTACATCCCACATGTTCTTATAAACTGAAACAACTTAATCAGACTACATGTTTATGTGTATTACCATATATGGGAGACAAAGGAATAGAAAATGCATAAAAAAACCTATGCCATATGATGGGGGCGCTCAGTTCTTTTGGGTACGAACCCAACTGAGCGGTGCTGGCAAAATAAAGTTGCTTCCTGGAGAGAAAAGTCTCGGTGTCACGACTCTCTGAGCGAGAATCCTGCAACAGTAGGTGACGTAGATGCTTATCCTATGGGGAAGGGAGGTATCTTTAGTATACCAGACAATGTTTTTAGCATAAAAAGGGTGAAGTTAGTTCTTTGTGAGCAGGGGTCAATAGCTTGTTTAAGGAGAAGCATTAAGAAAAACAGGTCTTTCAGGAAACACCTTTGCTCCCATAATCACAAAATAAGAAGTTCCTACAATAGGTTCCTTTACAGGGTGCAATCAGCATATTCAAGGCCAGAATAAGTCACTCCGAATACTGATCACAAGATGCCCTGGGGGTCGTGCTCCAAGCACAAACAATTGTGTGGGGGTGGATATTTGCCCTTAACTCTAAATTAGGCTCTTTGTCTCAGGGCCAGGCTCAGTTGTAACTCTTGTGATCTCAACCCCCTTTATTATCTAAGTCTTGGATCTGCAAGGCGCATAGGAAGAGCCTTTTGACAATCATCCGCAGTGCTTTCATCTAAGATCTCTTTTGAAAAGGCAGGAATATGCTTTTCCTTATGAGGAATCTGTGTGGAATATTGGTCTGATCTGGAATATTGTGAGGCCTGGTCAATACCAGCAGTCTCATTTCCAACATGAGCCAGTACTAGCAGAAGGAGATACCAGTTTTCCTTTACCATGGCAGGAGCTGTGCAAACGCTGCCATTTCCTCGCTGTGACTGTCATCCAGTGAGGCCGGTGCGGCTCCCAGCACAATAAAAACTTTATGAAGAAGTGAATGCATGAATGAAAGAATGAATGAATAATAAATGAAAACAATTTTCTTTAGCAGTATGTGGTGTGGTATGTGTAAGAGCACATTGAAGCAGATTGATTCAGGGTTTTTTTTTTCTATCTGTTTATTCAAATTTATACACTAAAGGACCAAAAAGCTTCGGAGTGATATTACGGGTACTGGTAATTTGAAGAGATGAATCATTGGCCCTATGTTAATAAAACTGAAGACAGAATGGGATTGACAGTTTAGAGGAAATAAATAAACCTCAATGAGATTGAAAATACTTTGTAGGAAGGCACTAAGAATTTAATGGCAAAAAGATTGTTCTGAATAAAGTGAAGAAAAAAGTATTCTTATTAACACGTGGGCCATATGGAATAGAAATGATTCATGTGGAGTTTACCTTCAAAATTCTAAACTTATTAGCTCCAGAAGTTACCTAAACATAAAAACGTAATTTCTATAAATGAAGTTTCTTGAATTAAGCTAAATGTATTTAGAAACGTTAATGGATTAGTATTGTTAGTTGATCAGCACCAAATGCATCACTGAATATAGGAGAAAGTTGGTGACTGATGCCCAGGTTCCTTTTAGCTTTGCTGAGGGCGCTACATGCCCCCAGTGATTGTAGACTTTGGAGGAGTTAATGCGCTCCAGATCTGAGTGCAAGGTCTAGTACTGTGATGGCCACTAGTCATATGTGGTTATTTAAACTAAATTCATATTAATTAAAATTAATACGATTAAAAAATTCCATCCCTCATTCAGGTTAGCTATATCTTAACTGCTCAAAAGCTATATATAACTAGTGGCTATCATATTGGGTTGTACAGATATAGAATGTCTCATTTACCTCGGTGTGCCTGGGTGGCTCAGGTGGTTAAGTGTCCAACTCCTGATCTCGATTCAGGTCATGATCTCACAGTTCATGGTGTTGAGCCCTCGGTTGGGCTCTCCACTGACTGCGCTTGGGATTCTCTGTTTTCCTCTCTTTCTGCTCCTCCCTCACTCATTCTTTTTTTTTTTTTTCTCTGTCTCTCAAAATAATAAACTTAAAAAAAAAGAATGCCCCATTTGTCTCAGAAAGTGCTATTAAAGAGTGCTGGCCTAGTAGGTCATCACCAAGACACCCAGGAGTATAGTGTCTATAGCTATACTTCAAACTATAAATAACATAGTAGCTTGTTAATGTTGATATACTAGTAGGTTGTTTGTTTATATGACTTGCAATGAACTATCTCTCTTTTCAAAAAGTGGCATTTTTTTTCTTGAAAGAATTGGTAGGTTTTGAGATAAGATATGGTAATTATTAGAAATATTGAAGACTTCTAGAAGCCCACATGGAGAGATATATTTCCCTGGAATCCAGTAACCAATGGACTAAAAAAAAAGTGTTGACAAGATTCTCTCCATGAAAGAAAAATACCCCTTGTATTTGGCTGATTCATATTAGAAATGAGACATAGCAAACAATGCTATATGTATCTTACTTTTAATTAGACAACATTGTTTTTTACTTTTGTCATTTTCAAAAGTGTTTAGAATAAAATGGGATATTAAAGGAATATATCAGGGGCACCTGGGTGGCGTCCAACATTGGCTCAGGTCATGATCTCATGGTTTGTGGGTTCGAGCCCCACATTGGGCTCTGTGCTGACAGCTAGCTCAGAACCTGGAGCCTGTTTCAGATTCGATATCTCCCTCTCTCTCGACCCTCCCCCGTTCATGCTGTCTCTCTCTCAGAAATAAATAAAACATTTTTAAAAAAGGAATATATCAGATAATAGGATGTACAACAATCAACATTCTTAAACATAGATGAATTCATTACAAAAGGTGGTGATGTTCAGCAGGAGGAGTTTGGGTCACAGAAGTATGAATTGATTTGCGTATCAAATTCAGTGGTTATGGGATTGCCCACTTACATCTCAATTTATGCTGCCTTTTTATTCCTGGCATATACATCAGGACCAAACAAATATTCTACTTGTTATATATGATTGGTAAGGCAATTAGTAAGCAATGGACCAAGAGGGGGAATGTGTATGAGAAGAGGTAGAGTCATAGGCTCATGTCTAGAGATGCTTGAAGAAAAGCCACTTTTAGAGAAATTCCATAAAACATAATTGAGGGTGTACCACCTAACTACTAGGTACCCACATGACTTTATTGCATAAATGGCTGATTATCAATGAGAAGCAACCAATTCTTCCTATATGCAGACTTGCAAGCCAGGTTTCATTAGGGAAGACTTTGTTAGTCAGTAAAAATAATTAAATATTGGGAATCTAATTGATCATTCATAATATATTACTAGGACTTATACTTCCTAGACAGGGATGTGAGACAGGCGCCATGGTTCTGTTAGATCTACAACTCTGTGGGACACCCAAGGATGTGGAGAATGATGGATAAAAGTGCCAGAAGCACGAGAAGCATAAATTTGAAATAGTACTGTAAAGAAGGAGGGAAACTTGACAGTTTTCTCCCATCAATATTTATTTCTCAATGAATTTCTAAAACTTTCACCACATTGATATTTAATGCTCCTGCAAGGCCTGTTAAGAATGTTAATGACAACTGATGGCCCAAAGTAGCCTATAGTCCTGAATACCACAATATAGAGCCATTAGACCCTTTTGTGATTGAGCACCTGCAGTGTGGCTAGTCTAAAAGTGCTCTGCAAAATGCATATTAGAATCCAAAAATGTAGTAGGATAAAAATATGTAAAATATCTCATGAAAAACATTATATTGGTACTTGTTAACATGATCTTTTAGATATATGGATGTGTTGTATTGAGGGGGTGATTTAATGAATAATTCATTTTTATATCCCATTGGATCAATGCCTACCCTATTCTGCTTCACTGCAAAATGTGCAATTGATTATATTACTACTGGTCAATAAAAAATGTCCAGTACTACATAGTGTGCCAAGATCTAGCTAAAATCCAACAGGCTTTCTTTTCCTTTATACCAGTGACATTATTGTAAGAAGGCATAATAAAGATTAATGCTTTTAGATAAAGATTGGATAATAATTTATATACAGAAATGTGAGTGGGAAATTAAGCCCTAAGGTATAAATTTCCACCTCCTGAAAAAGAAGTCTGGAGGAAGTGCCCGGCAATCTGCATTAACAAGCTTTCCAGGTTTCTCTGATGCCTACTAGTCTTTGAGAATCTCTGCTCTCAAAAGTAATTTCAAATCATTTCTCCTGGAGGAAGTGTGTTATTTTTTTGGAAATGGTTAAATAATTTTACAATCGTTTCACCAGAGATTTCCATCTCAGGAGAGTTTCTTTTTAACAAAATTATACACTGGTCATCATAAGAAGAAGACATTAAGGGACACCTGGGTGGCTCAGTTGGTTAAGTGTCCGACTTTGGCTCAGGTCATGATCTCCCTGTCCGTGGGTTTAAGGCCTGCATCAGGCACTGTGCTGACATCTCAGAGCCTAGAGCCTGCTTTGGATTCTGTGTCTCCCTTTCTCTCTGCCCCTCCCCTGCTTGCACTCTCTCTCTCTCTCTCTCTCTCTCTCTCTCTAAAACAAATAAACATTTTTAAAAAAGGAGAGATTAAGGATGTTATATTCATAATCATAAATTTTCTCAAACCAGTTATGAATATGTCCATGTGTCTGTCACTAGGTTGTGGGAAGGAATGAGGTAGTCATTTCAGGGATCAATGGCAAGGAGAGAAATTCTAGAGATCTGAGAAGAGGAATATCTTGAGCTTCTCCATCAAATTCTTTTCCTCATCTAGCTTGGCATTACAGGTATTTGTGGATGAGGTAAGTATTAAGGGTGAGCCTTGAATTATTAACAGCAAAGTGATTTATAACTCTATCATCAAGGTGGGTCGTACTTTTCATTGGAAACAAGATATTGGATAACCAAACTTCTAATATTCCCTGAAAAACTAGTGCTTATAAATTACTACATCAGAATAATGTAAAAACCAGTTGTCTTTAAGGTGAACATTCTTACTAAGCCGATCATGCTGATGTTGCATTAGGACTATCATCTGAAAATCACACATAGGGCAGTGGATCTCAAACTTTAACGTACCTACAAACCACCTGAGGAAATTGCAAAAATTCAGATTCTGATCTAGTAGGTCTCAGTTTCTGCATTTCTAAAAGGATCCTAGCTAATGCTGGTCCACTGACTAAACTTTGAATAATAAACACCTTCATGCCAGACCTTTGGAATCTAAATCTGCATTTTTCAAAGTTTATTTATTTATTTTGAGAAAGAGAGTGAGAGTGCACGCACGCACACTCATGTGAGCAGAGGAGGGGTAGAGAGAAAGGGAGAGAATCCCAAGCAGGCTCCGTGCTGTCAGTGTTGAGCCTGATGAAGGCTTCAATCTCACAAACAGTTTAATCATGACATGAGCCGAAATCAAGAGTTGGTTGCTTAATTGACTGAGCCAGCCAGGTGTCCCTAAATCTGCATTTTTAACAAGATTTATGGGTGATTCTTAGGCACATTGAAGTTTGAGACACTCTGATAGCAATGATCCACAGTGATTTACAACTCTGGTTCTACTTCATAATCACCTAGGAAATTTGCATAAATGCCGGGAGCCGCACCGGCCTCGCTGGATGACAGTCTTAGCAAGGATATGGTAGCGTTTGCACAGCTCCTGCCATGAGAAACGAAAACTGGTATCTCCTTCTGCTACTACTGGCTCATGTTGGAAATGAGGCTGCTGGTATTGACCAGGCCTCACAATATTCCCTATTCCCCACGCAGATTGCTTATAAGGAAAGGTATGTCCTTGCCTTTCCAAAGAGAGTTCAGATGATAGCATTGTCAAAAGGCTCTTCCTAAGGGCCTTGCAGATCCAAGACTTACATAATAAAGGGGGCTTGAGTCTGGCCCTGAGGCAAAGAGCCTAATTTAGAGTTAAGGGCAAATATCCACCCACACCCATTTGTTTCTGCTTGGAGCATCTTCTGGCCTTGTATATGCTGATTACTCCCTGTAAAGGAACCTATTGAGGAACTTCTTTTGTGATTATGAGAGCAAAGGTGTTCCCTGAAAGACCTGTTTTTCTTGATACTTCCACCTTAAATAAACAAGCTGTTGACCCCTGCCCACAGAGAAATAACTTCACCCTTTTTATGCTGAAAACTTTGTCTGGTATGCTAAAGATGCCTTCCTTCCCCATAGGATAGGCATCTAAATCCGCTACCTCAATCACTATTGTAAACATTATACATGAGTCTTCTACGTATCTATGTTCCGGGAAATTCTTACATATCAAAGAAGTTTGTTATCAGAAACCATTGTCTAAGGCAAATGCCACTTCTGTGCCATCCCCCAAACACTTAATGATAAAATAAAGTTGAGCCCCAGTCAGAGCAGAGATGCCTGACTGGTGATCAGAAAGAATCTCTGGGGCTCTCTCACTCTCTCTCTCGCCGACACCGTCCATCCTTCAGGGACCCCTGGACCTGCCGGAGTCGGCCTCTGGCATATAAATCTGATTCTTTGGGTCTAATCTGGAACAAATAAATTAGAAATTGTAGGCTATAACCTATTTTAATTGTATTTTGAAAAGTTCCCATGGGTAGTAGGCAAAATAATAGCCCTTCAAAGATGTTCAGGTCCTCATGATTCATACCTGTGATTATCTTACATGGAGAAAGTGACTTTGCAGATGTGATTAATGTTAAAAGAATCTTGATTATCATGGTGGACCCAATGTAAACACAAGAGTTCTTAAAAGCAGAAAATATGTCCCATGTCAGAGAGATGATCACAGAAGGGAGAGAGATACACATGAGAAGAACTCTACTCACCTCTACTTTGCTGGCTTTGAAAATGGATGAATGGGGCCATCAGCCAAGGACTGAAGGTGGCCTATGGATGCTGGAGAAGGCAAGAAATGGAGTCTTTCTTAGAGTCTCTAGAAAAGAACTCAGCTATGCCAAATACCCTGATTTTATCCCTGGGAGATACATATCAGACTTCTAGCTTCAGAACCATAAGATAATATGTTTCACAAGCCTGTGCTGGTGATAATTTTTTTGTAGCAGGAATAGGAAACCAATACCAGCTGATAAGAATATGCAGTCACCGCTCTGAGTCTATAGTAAGAAGCCAGTGGATGGTGTCTGGAGTTCCCTAAACAGAACAATGGTTCCTCATGTCTGAGAGTTATTCAACTTCCAAGAATTTCCTGACCAGCCTAGCCACCCAGTTCAGTGTCTGCCATACAGGGATCTCTGAAAAATTGGGGAACCACTTTGTACCTATAACCTTGAAATTAAGTACACTTTTTCTAGTGTTCATATATTATCCCCTTAATCATTTGTGTATATTGTGCTACGTGGATCACTCACTTATGTGTGTGTGAATATACACACATATATACACGCATACATTCATGTTTACACACACATATGTCTAGATTCCTGTATTTAAAAAAAATGTACAAGAGTTAGTCAAAATAACATCGTTAGGGGCACCTGGGTAGCTCAGTCGTTAAACATTGACTCTTGATTTCGGCTCTTGTAATGACCTCACAGTTCATGAGGGCTTTACTCTGGCAGCACAGAGCCTGCTTGGGATTCTTTCTCTCCCTCTCTCCATTCTTTGGCTCATGCACACACTCTCTTTCTCTTAAAATAAATAAGCTTAAAAAAAAGAAGAAATGTCCTTTAAAAATAACATCTTTAAACCTATGTGTAAACAGCAAAGCATGCCAAAATCTAAAACAAGTCACTATAGTAACCAGTGAGTTAAATGATACCAGATAAATGATCTGGATGTGATAACTCAGAATGTTTGGATTGCTCTTAGAGGTTGCAAACATAACAGAGGCATGCTCACTTGGGTGTATAATAAGCATCTCCAACTCAATATGCCTAAAACATTTGGCAACCCATATTCTGGTTGCTCAGGACAAAACTCTGGCATCATTTTGCTATCCCTGGTTTCTCACCTCTCACATGTCTTCTGTCAACAATTCCCATCATCCTTCTCTCCAAAATGACCATGAACATCATGGGCTTTTAGACCCAGGCTTCCCCTGAAATATATACCAATTGTCTCTATTGATAGCTGTCCCTTCTGCAGAACCTAACTCGTGTTGGTCTGTTCTCTAGGTAGCAGCCAAGAGGATTCCACAAGAGTTCAAGTTAGACTGTACCCCTCTTCGCACATTGTTCTGAAGGCTCGCCATTAAGCGAGAGTCCTCCCTGTTACTCACTAGAGGCTTTTGAGATCAGGAGTCCTGAAAGTAACTCAGTTCAACCCCCCTTTGTTCCCTTCTTATTCCCCACAACTCATGTCAACTTTCACTCTTCCTCAGACACACAGGCAGACGTCTGCCTCAGTTTCCGCACTAGATCCCTCTGCCCTAACTGATCTTCTGTATCTGTATGACTCACTCGCATCTCTTACAAATGTATCCATTGTGGACTTTTTTTCTGCCTTACCAGAAATCTTCACCCCCAACCTACACATACATACTTTATATCCTTCTTTGCTTTATTCGTCTTTAGCTCTACTGCCTGTGTAACTCGTTTTATTTATTATTGTCTTCTTTATTGCTCTTTCCCATGGTGGTATGCAAGCTCCATGAAAGCAATAGCTATTGTCTGACTCCAATCCTATTGGAACTTCAATAGCTCAAGAAGTGATTTGCCCACTGCAGGCATTCGGTAAATATCTGCAAAATGAGTGAAATAACAATAATGATGTTTTCTGAAGAAATAATAGTATTGGTTTACCACTTACGAAGCAGTAAATACAATGATGACTGCATTGCAGACATGCTTTTATTGTTTACAACAAACCTAGGAGAGAGACGCTAACACTAGATTATTTTTACAGAGGAGGTAATAGGCTGGTGGGGGTGAGGGGTAACAAGCACAGCCATGAGGCAGTGTTGGTGATCTAAATCAGAGTCTTCCTGACTGCAGAACGTTTGTCCTGGTTGGCTAACCTGTAGTTAGCCAGGGGTGCTCTGAAAATGTTGTTGATTGATACATCAGGAGATTTTAATACAAATCATTCTTATTATAGGACAAACCATTTGATAGAATTGTACACCTTAATTCTATAAGCAAGCTGGCAAAATTGAAAAATAACTTACAACTAGAGCAAAATTTATCTTTCTGAAAGAGCAAAATTCAGCCAAGTTTGGGCTTCTCTCTCAGGAAACATTATTATGTAGCCATTTCCCCCTGGAGGGACTCAGAATCTGTGTTTTGAAGGAACACCAGACCCACTAATGACCTTCATGGTTCTCAGTGTTATATGAGCTGGTTTATAAAGAAGAATAGAAAGAATTACATCTGTTTCTAGATTGTATCAGAATCATATTTGACTCATTTTATAATTTTAAAATGTGCCAGAATTGAAAAAGATGTACAGTAAAGAAGCAGTATTATCCAAGTTCTTCATATCCTTGTAAATCATTTTATATTTTCAGATTGTTTTTTTCCTAGTAAATGTGAGTGGTATTTGTCTCCTCAGGATAAAAGTATCTTCCATTGCTCAGAAATAGAGCTCAAGGTGATTTAGATACAACATTATTCTATTTCAAAGGGAATTGTGTGCTTATAATTCATTTCTTCTGCTGTGGTTGGTATCTATGACACAAAAAGGAATAATATTTGGAGAGTTGGAGGAGAAAAATTAGTGGAAAACAGAATACTGATTTAAAAATAATTACTGAGAAAGATGCCACCTCGTCATACCTTCCATACCTTGCTGATGACTCATGACAACCCTCTGATCACAAAAGTGCAGCTAGGTAGCTAGTAGCCATACTTAAATGCTATCAGGTGGTAGCAGGCTGTGTAGGATAGTAATCAGAAGTAGAATTTTATCCAAAGAATTAATTAAACACCAAAAGAAAATTAGAATGTTTATGTCAAATTTGTAGACAATAGCTTAGACCATTCCACAATTAGAGCACAATAATAAATGAACAATATTCCTTTTCTCTGTGAACCTGGAAAGAGTTCTATTTCCAAAACCTCTCTAAAATAGTTTATAACTTCACATTTAAGCCATCGAATCTCTAGTTTTCCAAGTTGATTGATCCTCCTTGTAGGACGAAAGAATTAAATAATCCGATGTATAGAAGACCACCAATACCAATCTAAAATCCCATCAGGATTAATGAGAAAATCTGTAGCTTTTGATGAGAGAGATACCAGTTAAGAAACCAACAGCGATCTATGGAACACGTACTCTGTGTTTGAACTATCCTATAGCTAGAAGTAGCTAAAAGTAGGAAGTCTACCACTTAAGTAAGACATATTCTATTTAAAAAATCCAACTATAAAATACAATTTTGTAACAATTCGTGATGAAATTAAGTGTCAGATATGGCAAAGATTTTGATTCCAAAGTTTATAGGGAGGTGATTAAATAATTCATTGTGTGTAGCATGAAGTTTTGGCAGAAGAAAAGGGATCACAGCAGAGGCACTGGATTTGTATAACGATGGGCAATAATAAAGAGGAGAAATCAGGGAGAAGCTGTCAGAGAGGTGACGGTGAGTTGTAAGTATATGCTAGTCTGTTATTGTAACTGCATATTATCTGAGTAAAGTTTCTGCATTGTGTTCTTAGTTTTCCAGTTGCAGATACAAACAAACAACAGCATAAATCTGCAAGCTATGCTACTAAACCTAACCCATATGCTCCCCCTTTTTCCATTCAACTTAAGGTTGTGATATTTTCAAGTGTAAAATTAAGTTTACTTTAAGTAATGCTCACTAAAATGCAGAATGGCAGCTTTCTTTAGATTTATGCCAGTAAGGGTCTGTGGGGACAGGGACAGAAATATTGGCACAGCAAATGTTAATTCCAAATAAAATAACAATATTATGATTTGTAGAGATTGATGTGATAGAGATAAATAAGAGAAAGTTTGTGAAAAATTAAAGAAAACCATACTTTTGTTAACTTCTGACATGTGTGCATACATTTTACATGGTATTAGCTTTGAAGATCTTTCTTTTATTTACTGCCATCATTAAACTCGATAGGATTATAGAATCTATGAGTCTGAATTAAAAAAAAAAAAAAAACAGTTCCCAAAAGAAAAGCCATCCCACCTTTAAAGAAGGCAAATTTTATCGTCATAAAATTTTCAAATTTTAGTGAAAAGCTGTATGTTGAATTACAATTTATCAATATTGCAACAAGCACCTATTGGAAAAGGAGCTACAAAAATTTGGAAACAAGCCATGTTTCTCTATTTTAAAGAAAACTGCAAGCTAAGCTTGATATCAAAATTTACACAAAAATTATACCCTAGATACATAGATAGATATAAGCCAACCAAAACACAAATGTCTTTGAGAATGATTTAATGCTCAACTACTTCATACCAACCACAAATGCAGTTCAGAGATTATTATTAGTGGAGTAATTTGAAAATACTTGAAAAAATAAAAGTTTCAGAAACTCATACTACGGAGAGATTGAATTGGTGGAGGAAGGTGTGAAGAAATAATCTAGTGAAATTAAGTCATAATTATTATTATAAATGTTAATATTAAATGAGTACTGCCAAATTGATGCAAATAATAATTATTAAACTTGTACTTTACTTAAGGTATGTAATAAAAAATTAAATATTCCTTCAAAAATAAATAGCTAAAATATCTACAAGTGCACATGTATCTCATGGCTCTTTTATTTCTAGATTAACAGTACAAGGAGTGATTTTAACCTGCTTAAATTCTATCCACTATGAATCTGTAGAGAAAGATAATATTCTAACGCACACAGATAAAAATCCTGGGGGTGCCATGGTGGCTCACTCCGTTAAGATTTGACTCTTGATTTCGGCTCAAGTCATGATATCATGGTTCGTGAGTTGGTGATGCGGGGTTGGGTCCCACATTGGGCTCTGTGCTGACAGCGCAGAGCCTACCTGGGATTCTCTCTCTCTCCCTGGTGCCCACCCCAACTCGTGCTCATTCTCTCCCTCTCAAAATAAATAAATAAACTTTAAAAAAAAAGATCTTACTCTTGATTTTATCCCAGGTCATGATTTCATGGCTCATGAGTTTGAACCCTGCATCCGGCTCTGTGCTGATATTGCAGGATCTGCATGCTCTCTCTCTGCCCCTCCCCCACTTGTGCTTTCTTCCTCAAGATAAATAAATAAAATTTAAAAATCCTATATAAAGCAGGATAAAGTGGTGGATGAACACCCAAGTTAGATCGTTTAAGTTCAAATCCTAGTTTTACTAATCAGAAGATGGATACTTCACTACTCTGTGATGAAATTTTCTAAATTGTAAAATGAAGGAAATAATCCATATAAATGGTTTGTTCTGATTATTAAATGAGTTAACACAGGTAACAAAATATATAACCTCTGATTATTGCTGGAAAAAAAGTTCAAAAAGCACAAATTAATATATGAAAAAATATAATGGTATATATAACCCAAATAATAAGAAAAAAATTGTGCTCATAACTTTATAGTTTTTAGATGAAATAGAAAATTCTAAATCCTTCATTATCCTATGACTATGATAAATTGAACTAATTTATATTGAATTATATTATGCTTTATTGAATTATAAATTGAAACCATTATGAATTGAAGGGGTTATTAAAATTATACTCAGAAATCTCTGGGTTTAAACTGTTTTATAGAAGAGTTCTGCCAAAACTTTCAAGAAATAGATAATTTCAATGTTTTATAAGCATTTTCAGAATTAGGTCTAAGCACTTGATAAAGTGTGTCTAACTGAGAAACTACTACAATAGTATACATAGAGAGATATTTGAACAACCTCTTTAAAATTAAAAAAATGCTCACTTTCACCAATTTCATTCAGGTATTATTAGTTTATAGCATATACAAACATAAAAGAAAACAAATGCATAGAAAGAATAATTCATTTTTTATATTTATAGATAATATAATCGCCTGTATATAAAGCCAAAAATATACTATATACTAATTGAAACTATAACATATAGTTTCATATAATAAATGGGTTTAGCAGGAGGATAAATAAAAGAGCAAGACATATAGTACTTTCCATTTCTATACAACCAGCATAGAAACAGAGAATATAATTTTAGTAGAAACTGTTCTGACAATCTTTGAAAAAACTAAGTTACCTTGGAAAAACTCACTGTGTTTTCATTCACATGTATATTAATTGTGTAATAAAAATAAGGCTTTTTACTATTTTAAAGAGTGATATAAATAATTATTCCCATTGTATAGATCAGTTGTCCTAACAGATTGATCTTTTGATTCAATGAGATTATATTTGTCCGGATAATTATTGTTGTGACTTTTGAAAGTTGACTCTAAACTTTATGACTTTTGAATGTTGCTTTGCAACATGGTTTATCAATGAGAAAATAATGGGACTCATCACTAAATGGAATTGGAAACATTGCTTTATCTGTATGGGATAGGTGCTTTGGAATCTCTATGCTACAGGACTCATAGCATTAATATTCTAATGGGGAATAAGTGGAAAAAGTCAGTATTGTGTTAGTACTTGTTTAAAAGCTAGGTCTTGGGTGGGTGGGAGAACAACAGTCCTGATTTATAGCATTTGCTACAACATTCTCTGACCAATATTTTCTTAATGTTTTTAACATTTATTTATTTTTGAGAGCCAGGGAGAGACAGCACAAACAGTGGAGGGGCAGAGAGAGGTGGAGACACAGAACCCAAGCAGGCTCCAGGACCTGCGCTGTCAGCACAGAGCCCGACGCGGGGCTTGAACTCTTAGACTGTGAGATTATGACATGAGACAAAGTTGGACACTTAACCTACTGAGCCACCCAGTTGCCCCTAAATGATTAATCTTAAAACAAAAATAACACAAATAATAAAATAAAATATTCAGATTGAAGATTAATTTTGTTAAAAACATTTTAAGGATAGTAAAATTAGAAAAACTAGAGATTTGGAAAAGATATTTGCAACTCAGAAAGATAACAAAATACGACAGAATATATCCTAAAAATCAAAAGAAATAAACACTCAATGGGGAAAAAAAAGCAATGGCCAAAGACATAAACATATATTTCAGAGAAAAGGAAATATGCATGGTCAGCAAAATAGAGAAAAAATGCTAGGATTTGAGAATACATAATTAGTTTTAACACGTGCATTCCCTATGGCCCAAATAAAACATAAAGTCTGGCCTCCTAGAGCGGGAGGGAATTCATCGACAGACTGCCTTCTTCCTTCATCTGCACCATCGGCTCTCCTGGGTTTCGAGTCAGCCAGCCCACACTGCAGAGTTTAGACTTCTTAGGTTCCATAATTGCATGAGCCAATTCCTTATAATAAATGTCTATCTATCATCTATCTATCATCTATCTATCTATCTATCTATCTATCTATCTATCTACCTATCATCTGTGTATCACCTATTGGTTCTGTTTCCCCAAAGAATCCTGACTAATGACTATAGGAGCAGTCATGAGTCAAAGGTTAGAATTAATCCAATTCTGAGCACCAAGATTGAGAAGAGAGAGAGAGAAAGAGATGAGAGACAGAGAAACAGTGACCACCTTCAGATAAGGGAGAAGATTCAATTAGACAAGAAAAGGAAATGGGGACAGCACCAGTGAATTCAAATGGAACACAGATCTTTATTACACATCCAGCTATATCTATGACTTGTCTTGAAGAGGTAAATGTCTTCAGTAACTAAGAATTTTGTTTTTTTTAGAGAGAGAGAGAGTACAAGAGTGCATGAGGACTGGGGGCAGGGTTGGGGGTTGGGAGAGAGAGAGAGAGAGAGAGAGAGAGAGAATCCCAAGGAGGATCCACGCTTAGTGAGGAGCCCAACATGAGGCTCTATCTCACTGCTGTGAGATCATGACCTGGGCCAAAATCAAGAGTCTAACATTCAACCGAATGAGCCACCCAAGCATCCCAATATGAATTTATTTCTAAACGGTCCTGCTTGATTTGTAATATACTTTAGAGATGAGGGAATACTATAAAATGGACTTTTTAAGCTTTCTCTTTGATGTGTCATGACTTAATTTCCAGGTATTGCTATGTATTATGCAAAAGATAGCATTTTGCATTTTAAATTACACATAATAAACTTATGATTATGCCTGAGGTTGTTTTCTCTTCTTCTTTCCAAAAATAAGTGTGAGATCCAAATGATTACGTTTTCAGTTTGTTACTTGATTTTGCAATGTAAATACTCTAAAGTTCTTAATAATCATTAAAAAGTGATGATGGCTAAATAAATATTTTCCAAGATGTGAGTTTGAAATCGACCTGTCATTTTGTGCTTTTCAGGAGGAGAGAATTTCTGTATAGAAACCTTAAAAGTCACTCTTCATCCGTTTATTTCAAAATCACTCTTCATCCAATTGTATTACTCAGGCAACATTTAAATAGAAAAATCTAGTTAAAACATTCTAAAGAATGTTTCTCTTATGTGTTATACTGAATATAATTTTTTTATTATTAAATGACCCTAGCATTTCTGGAATATACTCTTTTTTTTTTTTTTGATAGTTTGATAGTCTTTTAGACCGTTAGATTCAGTGTTCTAATACTCAATTTGTATTAGTAAGATTGATCTATTGTTTTAGAATTTTTTTTCTGCTCCTTACCACAGTGTAAGTTATAAATTTAAAAAAAGTGGGTAATGTTTCATTTTTCTCTTATCAAAATGTATATATTAAAATAATTAGATTTCAGATATTTGTTTCTGGTAATCACTCTTAATTTCTTACAATTTATTCATAGCTTTTTATCTGCTGCAGAAGTTCATTTTAATAATTTATATTTCTTTTGTTGTTGTTGTTGTTGTTATGTACAAATTAGTTAGCTTAACGGCATAGTTTTGTCCTAATGGAAAGAGTGTGTTATACTCTTTTTATAAACAGACCTTTGTTTCTATAATTTGAATCCAGAAGTGAATAATCACAAAGGTTTGGAAAGTTCATGATTTTACTCACATTTACTCCTCTGTGCAGAGAATAGAATTTCTGGTTTCTTCAGAGTAAGGAGGAAATAAAACACCACTGAAATCGTAATGGAAAACCATCGTCAAAGGGCACTTGGGTCAAATATTGGTTCCGTTTCCAGCAGCTTCCCGAATGTCCGGTAAGGGGTGTGGACCCGGCTCTCGCCTTCCCCGGGCAGGTGGGACTTTCCCTAATGATCTATGCAGGTAAAGGCACACTGAGTCACCGTGCCTGTGGGCTTGTCACGTGAGCTAGTTTTACGGGGAACTGTCATTCGAGGGACCTGAGGGTGTGTCTTTTCTTTGACAGACTCAATGACGGTTCAAAACGTGAAGGGACTGCTGTTGCGTCTTCTCAGAGTTCCCGTGTCACGACTTCTGTTGTCCTACGAAAGTCCCAAAGGTGCCCCGCGAAACAGAGTCAAGCTTAGGTCCCCCAGTAAGACGCATCATTCACCCGCGGCTCTTTAGAGCTCGGCTGGATTCTAAGTGAAAAACAGACTTCTCTGACTTTAAGGGGAATCTGCATTTTGGGGGGAGGTATATGTAACATGGTGTGTTAGATCTGTCTTAAACATTCCCCTTAATATTTGTTCTAATCTTAGATGCTAGTCAAGTTGCTTTTGACCCAGGCGCTTTATGTGGACATCTCAGAGGGGTGCCAGACTTGGAATATCTTGAAAAGTCCTAAACAAAACAGTTATTCCTGGTCAACCATGATCCCAGCAGTGTGTGTGGGCATGTGGGGGAGGGGCAGACCCCTGAAAGCCAGTAGCTGAGCATAAAATCATAAGTAGCCCTCCATAAGAAATGTTGTTGGCTTCAGGAAGTGCAAGTCACAGGGCTTTGAGGAATCCTCAAAATTGCTTTAAGAAGGAAGTAGAATTTTATTTCAACACACAGACGACTCCAGATTACAGCTTTGGAATAATGGACACCACCCCTCCTAACAGGCAACTTCTGAACTGAGCTGAGAGGGGAGAAAATTTATGAAAATGCATAATAGAATGAATCCATGATATTACACATTGCTTAATTTTTAATATGTAAAGAGACTATTTGTATTTAGAAGTGACCAGAAAAGCTATGGGGTTTGCTACTTTCCATACAGTTAGTTGGTAGGAAAATAGTTATTTTATAATATTTTAAGTTCAATTAATTGAATACATTCGTGTATAGCACACATCCAGACCTATATTCAGGATGTATGTGTGTCATAATTCAATAGCTGTTTATTATTATCCTTCATGAATTTACTGTTTATTTAATGTTGCTTCAGGAGTCATTTGCTGACATTTTCAATGCTCACTGTTAAA
This sequence comes from Hyaena hyaena, assembly GCF_003009895.1. Lineage (NCBI taxonomy): Eukaryota > Metazoa > Chordata > Mammalia > Carnivora > Hyaenidae > Hyaena > Hyaena hyaena. The sequence goes on from NW_024081115.1 coordinate 1,135,484, forward strand.
AACTAGACAGCTTGTACCAGTTTTCATGCTGCCACACTAAGTATGACATTATTTGTTTCCATAAACCCTTAAGAATACAAAGTATTGGGGTGCTTGGGTGGCTCAGTTGATAAAGTGTCAGACTTGAGCTCAGACCATGATCTCACTGTTCATGAGTTTGAGCCTCACATCTGGCTCTGTGTTGATGGCACAGAGCCTGGAGCTGCTTCAGATTCTTTATCTCCCTCTCTCTCTGCTCCTCCCACACTCACACTCTGTCTCTCTGTCAAAAATAAACATTAAGGGCACCTGAGTAACTCTATTGGTTAAGCGTGAGACTTCGGCTCAGGTCATGATGTCATGGTTCTATGGATTTGAGACCCACGTCGGGCTCTGTGCTGACAGCTCAGAGTATGGAGCCTGCTTTGGATTCTGTGTCTCTCTCTCTCTGCCCCTCACACACTCATGCTCTGTCTCTCAAAAATGAATAAATGTTAAAAAATTAAAAAATAATGACAATAAAATAAATAAACATTAAAAAATAAAAATAAATTTAAAAAGAATAAGAAGCATTGTCAATAGTCATTTAAGAATTATCAATTGAATAACACTGCCAATTCAATAGGTTAAAATATGTGTTGCAACTCTGTTGTAATTTAAATGTCTTTTATTATTAGTGATTGTAAGCTCTGGTGTATCTTCTAATAATATCATATATATATCTCATATAATAATTACATATATTGAATACCCTCTATTCTTTTTAAGTCATCTAAGCTCTTTTGCATTTTAAATCATTTAAGCTCTTTTGCAATTTAAATGAATTAACCTTACAAATGTATCTATGTTGGAAATATGTACCCCAGTTTATTATTTCGTGTTAATTTTGTCTTTATGATGAATTAATACAATGCCATATCTGTCACCTTCATAGTTTCTATCGCTAGTGGAAGGCCATTTATGCATGGAAAGCATACTTTATCATTATATTTTAAAAGTACACTTTGGGGCACCTGGGTGGTTCAGTCAGTTAAGCATCCGACTTCGGCTCAGGTCATGATCTCGCAGTACGAGGGTTCGAGCCCCACGTCTGGCTCTGTGCTGACAGATAGGTCAGAGCCTGGAGCTTGTTTCAGATTCTGTATATCCCTCTCTCTCTGACCCTCCCTGCTCACACTTTCTCTCTCTTTAAGAAATAAATAAAACATTAAAAATGTTAAAAAAAGTACACTTCTAAACTTTATTAGTGTTCATATATTTAATCTAACTGAAATGCATACTGTGTGTTTGGACCTAGGACTATTGTTATATTTCTTTCCCAATGAGTAGTCAACTATTTCATTCATTTAATGAAGCAATATCTGTTTCTTAGTGCTAAAAAAAAATCTCTCCATTACTAGCCATTACTATTAATGACTGTGTTATCTTTTGAGTTACTGCCTCTTCTATATTTGGTATTTCGTTTGTTTTTGTTTTCTATTTATTTATTTTTTATTTTTTAAATGTTTTATTTATTTCTAGGAGAGAGAGAGAGAGACAGCGTGAGCAGGGGAGGGTCAGAGAGAGAGGGAGTCACAGACTGAAACAGGCTCCAGGCTCTGAGCTGGCAGTCAGCACAGAGCCCGACGCGGGGCTTGAACCCATGAACCGCGAGATCATGACCTAAGCGAAAGTCGGACGCTTAACCGACTAAGTCACCCAGGCGCCCCTGTTTTCTATTTATTTAGATTAGTTTATTTTTAAGAAATTATCCCAGTAACCTGGAGGAAAGGGCTGAGAATGTCCCATAGATTTAGGGAGTAATCAAACACATTTTGCACTGAAGGTCAACAAACGAACTACTGAGTAATGGAATGGACTCACCTACCAGCATGTTATGTACAGAAGGTACTTATAATTTAGTCAAGTAAATTGGTGAGTCAAACGAAGCTGACTTAGCTGACACCAAGTTAACATGTATAATTTTATCAACAGAAATCCTGTATTCATAACAGTGAGGAAGATTGGTCCTCTAACTTTATGCAGGTTGTATCAAAACTAAAACTTATGTCCACAGTGAGTTCTGAAATTTAAGAGGACGACTATGAAAATCTTTAGACAGATTGCCCCATGGGAAGACAACTGGACCATAAGTCATATGGGCATGTGAAAACCCGATTGAGATCTGCGGTTAGTATGGATTCCGGGAAAACAGCTCCACATACTAATGGGAAAGAAAATTTATATTCATTCTGTGTGAATTGCTTTGGTTCATCGCGCATGTGAGGAGATTTTTATGCAAGGCAGCCCTGCATTCCCTCGGCTCCTGTTTAGCTGCCAAAAGATTAAGTTTGTGCTCTGGTGACTGATTTATTCCCACTCCGCTTTAGGTTGTGTGGGACAGCTCACATTCTCAGTCAAGGAGGTAAAGAGTATGGCACCCAAAATTCCTTTTATTAGAATATTTATTTAGTATTAGATTGAATCGAAAGTCTGTGTTATTAGAAATTAAATCCGAGAGTTGGTTCCAGGTTAATGACCTGCTTTGTTTCGGTTCCCTTTTCTTTCTCCCTTGCTGAAATTAGAGATTTCATTTCCAAAGTGAATCCCAGCAATGCTCAACTAATTAGATGCCAAACAAAATGCTATCCTGACCCAGAAACTCCATATTTCTTTGCATGGCTTAGTGTATGTGTGTGTGTGTGTGTGTGTGTGTGTGTGTGTGTGTGTGAAGGATGAGATCTGGAAGTTTATTGCTAACCAAATTACTGAAAACACCAGGATGAGAAGGTCTGTTTAAGGATGTAGCATTACTCTTGGATTCGTCACAATTCAAGAAAGACTCACAGAAGTGGCAATGCCATAAAGCACATGTTTTCCCTGTATTGTTTGTCCCATGTCCTGAGCGAAGAGAAAATGTAGATCTATAGTAGGAAAGTCAGAGAGTAGGCTCTCAGAGTTAAATTGAAAACACAGATGGCTATCACTCACCTTACTTTGAAATTTTGCTTCTGTATTTCTTTGTTATTTGGGGTCTGTAGCCAATTGTGTAACACAAGTCGACTTATTTATTTTAAATTGTTATGCCCAGATCGCGATCTCCCCAAAATCCCAAGACCACCAAGGAGACAGAGTCACGTATGCAAAAGCAAAGGGCTTTATTACGGGCTAAAGCTCGGACTCCCAGACTTCACAAGCGTATGGATCTGTGCTGAGAGCCTCGAACAAGGGCAGAGTAGGGTTTTTATGGGGCTTGAGACAGGGGAGTTACAGAAATTGTGACATGGGAACAGTGATCCAATCATAATAATTCAACATCATTGACAGTGGGTTTGACCACACACATGGTCTAGAGTATTCATTACTTTTGGCGGGATCCAATTACAACATTTAGAGTACCTTTACATTCAACGAATCACAGAGCGAGCCTAGGGTCTTGTTTGGCCACTAACAGGTTAACTTTAACATTAGGTAACAGTGTCCTATCTATAGTTTCTATCTCCAGGCCTCTCCCTTAGTAATGTGGAGGGTGGTCGCTGGACTTTCCTGATTGGGTGTTGCAAGGTTGGTTTCTCCTGCCTTGGGCAATGTGTAACTGCCTGATAGTTTCAGAAAAGCTGAAACTCAGGCCTTCTAGTTCAGAGGGGAAACTTAAAGCCTGTCATGGAGTCAGTTTGGTTTGGACGTTTAGACTTGTGGCCTTACAAAATAAGGCAGCTTTTTAAAAATATCATTTAGAGTGTAACTTGTTTTGAGTCATGCATGGCTCCAATAATCGAAACTAACTCTAGTGGGCAGAAATGATAAGGAAACAAGAAAGTTCTAACAATCTGATTTGTCTTTACAAAATAATAACGCCCCTATCATTGCCCTGTGTCTTCATTTGCTCTCCAGGGTCTTGTGTTTTAAGATTTTACATTACTAATAAGAGCAAAACTGTAAATATCAGAGAGAAAGATGACATATTTCAATATGCAATTACAATAAATTCTATAAGAGAGGGGCGCCTGGGTGGCTCAGTCAGTTAAGCATCTGACTTCAGCTCAGGTCATGATCCCATGATTTGTGGGTTTGAGCCCCGCATGGGGCTTTGTGCTGACAACTCAGAGCCTGGAGCCTGCTTCAGATTGTGTCTCCCTCTCTCTCTGACCCTCCCCTGCGGTCTCTCTCTCTCTCTCTCAGAAATAAATAAAACATTTAAAAAATTAAAAAAAACAAACACTATAAGAGGATAATAATTAACTAAATATATATTTAGTAAAAAATTGATATCAGGTAATTCCTAAGAGTAGGTTTGACGATGTGACTATTCATGGTTTAGGTTTTTCAGAAAGAGAAGAAACACTTATGGAGAAGTAAAATATATGAGGAGAGGAAAAACTGGGGTTATATATAAAATTTTTCTTAGGATTGGGCCAAATCAAATTAGGACTTTTAATTTAATTTTCTAAATGAATAGTTTTAGGTCACACTCCTAATACATCAGTTTTGACTCAGTTTTGACTGCTTTTTTTCATTCTGCTGGGCAGGGGGTTGGGGGAGGAATGTGCTTGGGAACCTTTTCAAAGTAGAATGGGGTAATTTGCAAAGCAAAGATGAATGAGACATGGTCATAAAAATGCTAACCATCAGTATCTATCCGCAAATCAAAATGTATTGGTAACATACCTGAAAACCCCAGATGTATAAAATATCTTATATATTCTGATGATGCCAAGATAAATGTGAAACGATAAATTATGTATCCAGAAAAATGTATTCTATAGAAAGGAGAATTTTCTGTCTCCGATTGTTCATCAAATATATGGTCATGTCTGTTTTACTTACTTTGTATAATACTATGTCACAAATGTAAATTGATGGCTCTATTAAAACTGTCAAAGAGATTGGTGAAATTTATTTGCTAGTTCATGTTTCATGTGCAACTGTTTTTCATTTGTTGGACAATTCATTTACCCTGACAGCTCTAATTTTCCAGAACTGCTTTTTCAAACACGGAGTTGAGGTTGTTCTTTATATCAATATTCCATAACCTCCTTCATATTTTCTGCACTCACTATCTAGACATAACCCTCACAAAAATGACCTACTTTTGTTATTGTTAGTGTTTCTGCTGTCATTGCCAACATGCAGAAAAAGTTAGGACTTGATCTCCAGAGGCAAACTTCCTGGCAGCCAGCATTTCGAGGGTAAAGTTCATAACTCAAATAAACATTGTTCCAGAACAGTAACAAATTCCCCAAACAGGCACTGACCAAGTTGCATCTTCCTTAGTCTATGAAATCTGTTGTATGCATCAAATGTGGATGAAAATCCGTCCCTTTTTCTACATAAGGAGGAAGGCAGAATAATTATGTTAGTCTTCTGGCACTGGTGTTAATAGAATACAACCAATTTCTTTTTTTTTAATTGATGAAGTTAGCAAAGCTACTCTCTGTAAATAACATTGCAGGAAAAAAAAGTTTTTTTCTCACTCTTCTTTATACATACCTTTCAAGTCTGTGTCCTGTGAACAATCCAAATTTACAGTTTGGGTTATATTTGTATTTTTGCCAATCTTCTCCTCTTTGTATGCTCCATTTGTTTAAAATTCTAAATATTTGTTTAAAGTTTCATCTTTTTCTTTCTTTTTTTTAAAAAATTTTTAAAAATGTTTTATTTATTTTTGAGAGAGAGAGAGAGAGAGAGAGAGACAGTGTGAGCAGGGGAGGGTCAGAGAGGGAGGGAGACACAGAATCCGAAACAGGCCCCAAGCTCTGAGCTAGCTGCGAGCACAGAGCCCAATGCAGGGCTTGAACCCACAAACCATGAAATTATGACCTGAACCGAAGTCGGATGCTTAACCGACTGAGCCGCCCAGGCGCCCCAAAGTTTCATCTTTTTCTTCAACCGGTGGACTTTAGATAACACTTGCTCTTCTTTTTTTCTGAATAACTCTTATTCTATATTCAATGGTATGCGCAAGTATTGGGTACTTTTGGGTTTATGTCTATTTAACACTGCTTTTCCTCTTGGGCCAGCTGTATTAAGTACACCCCAATAGTTGACGGCTTTGACCTTCGTGCGCAATATTCCAGAGAAGTAATTCCTGACTGGTGCAAGGCTCAGTCATGTTGGCTTTATTTAAATTACCCAAGGCTGTCATGTAGACACCACTAATAATAACTATGGGCAAAGTAGAATATGAAGCTCTCTCTATATATTAAAATCTTTTCCCAACAAACCAACTTTGTTCTTCTTCAAAGTTGTCTGGTATTTCGAACTCCTTTGTATACCCGTAGAAATTTTACAACCAATGTGTCAAGTTTTAAACAAACAAACAAACAAACAAACAAGCCTCTTTTGGTTTTGATTAGATTTTCATTGAAGCTAAGAATCAGTTTAGAGAGTAGCCATCATAGCAACACTCAGTATTTACAAAACCATTAATATAGTACATTTCTCCATTTATTTAGGTCTTCTTAATACATCACAAAATTGTTTTGCTACTTTTGGTCTACAGGTTTTTCACATCTTTTCTTATCAGAAATATTCCTAAATTGTTCATACTTTCATGTTTAAAATTCCATTACATTTAAAATTCTAATTTACCATTTTTTTTTAAAGTTTACTTATTTAGTTTTGAGAGAGAGAGAGCACTAGCAAAGGAGGGACAGAGAGAGGGAGAGAGAATCCCAAGCAGGCTCCAAGCTGCCACTTAGAGCCCGATGTGGGGCTCAATCCCACAAATGCTGAGATCATGACCTGAGTGGAAATTAAGAGTCAGATGCTTCACTAACTGAGACACCTAGGTGTCCCTCAATTCCCTATGTTTTTCTGATGATATATGGAAATTTAAAAAATTTTAATGTTTATTTATTTTTGAGAGAGAGAGAGAGTGTCAGAGTGTGAGTAGGGGATGGGCAGAGAGAGGAGACACAGAATCCAAAGCAGGCTCCAGGCTCTGAGCTGTCAGCATGGAGCCCTATGTGGGGCTCGAGCTCACTGACTGCAAGATCATGACCTGAGCTGAAGTTGGACACAACCGACTAAGCCACCCAGGTGCCCCAATAAACGGAAATTTGTGTGTGTTGATCTTGTATCCAGCTACTTTGCTAAATTCACTTATTAGTTCTAGTAGCCTTCTCGTAGATTTTCAGAGTCTCAACATAGACCTATCCTTGACAGGACCATATATGAGATATTAGCCTTTGCAGGCCATAATATTTCTTCCCAGCTGCTCAAGTCCACCATTGTAGTGTGAAAGAAGGTAGAGACAATACATAAGTTAATGAGTGCGGTTGTGTTCCAATATTACATTGTTTAATTTTTGGGTGTTAAATGAATCACGAATTTCTTGGATAAATCTTACTTCATCATGATGTTTTATTATATTTATGTATCATTGGATTCCACTTGCTCAACTCTCATATGGAATATTAGCATCTATGTTCTTGAAGGATATCACATTGTAGGTTCTTTTTCTCCTAACATTTTTTTCCTAGTCTTTGATACTAGTCTTAGTATCAAAGTAATATTAGTATCATATAATGAGTTAGAAATTATTTTGCTTCTCTTTAATTATCTAGATAAATTTGTGTGGAATATTTATTATTTCTATCTGAGATGTTATATAGAATTATCCAGTGAAGACATCTGGGCTTCAGGGTTTCTTTGTGGGAAGATTTTTTACTTATAAATTCAACTTCTTTAAGATATGGTGCTACTCATAATATTCATTTATTCTTTAAATGAACATTTGTAGTTTGTGTCTTTTAAGGATTTTGGCCATTTCAGTTATAGTTTCAAATTTAATAGTATAGAATTATTCACAATACTTTCTTACTATGCTTTAAAAATCTGTAGTTTATGTAATGATGTGACCTCTTTGATTCTTGACTGAAGAACCAAACCAGCGCTATGACAGGCTTCAGAAGGCCGCAGAGATTAGAAGACCCAAGTCTCTGAGGCCTGACTCAGCAGGCTTGAGCCACCGCCCTTCCTTGTGTCCGAACCAATCACTGGAGTTTGGGAGGTACCAGACGTTCCGGCCACTATTCTGGCCCACCTTGCTCTAAACTCACCAATCCCTCTGCGCCGTAACAACCTCTGCCATCACCCTGTCCTATCACATTGTAGTCTCTGCCCATCACCCCTTTCCCCACCCTAGAGTTAATAAAAACCCTACTCCTCCTTTGTTCGGGGCTCTTAGCACGGATCCATTGCGTTGGTGAGGTCTGGGAGCCCGAGCTTAAGCCCGAATAAACGCCCTTTGTTCTTGCATACGTGACTCGGACTCCTTGGTGGTCTTGGGATTTTGGGGAGATCGTGATCTGGGCATAGCATTGACATTGGTTCTTTTTGTCACCTTTTTTCTGATCAGTTTGGCAAGAGGTTTATCAATTTTATTGGTTTCTTCAAAGAGCCAGTTGGTTTCGTTAATTTTTTCCTATTTTTTTTCAGTGTTTGGTATCACTAATTTATTCACTGAACTTTATTATTCCCTTTCCTGTACCTACTCTGGTTTTAACTGTTTCTCTTTAATTAATTGTTCTCTTGAAAAGTGAGGTCATTGTTTTGATACTTTATTTTTCTAATATGGGCCTGTAATGCTATAATTTTTTTGTAAATAATATTTAAGTGTCATCCCACAAATATTTTGTTTTCATTTTCATTAAAGTGCCTTTTTCTTTTCCTTTGGGTTTCTTATTCATCCATTCGTTACTTGCTTGCCTATTATTGAACTTCCAAATATTTAGAATGTCTTCCTCTTATTGATTAATAACTTAGTCCCATACAGGCCAGTCAACATATTTTGTAAAAATTGGATCCTTTTAAATTTATTGAGATATGATTAATGGTCTAAAATATATCCTAGGTAGATATTCCATATGTACTTAAAAGCAAATGAGTATTCTGATATTCATAAATGTCGATTAGGTCAAATTGCTTTATAATACCATTGAAATATTCTAAATTTTTATTGACATTCTAAATATTTGCTTTATTGCTGATAGAGGGTTACTGAAATCTCCAGTTGCAAATACTGACTTGTGTACTTGTCTATTTCTATTGTTTTGCATCTTTATGTTTTGAGGTTTATTATTAGGTACATAAATAGATTTTTAAAGAAGTCCTCTTAAATAATCAAATTTTATTGTTCTAAAATTACTTTCTTTGTCCTTACGCATATTCTTTATTCTAATATCTAATGTATCTGATATTAATGTAGACACTCAAGTTTTCTGTTGATTAGCTTTATCATGATGTGTACTTTTCTTATGTTTTAGTTCTAACATTTTTCTTTTAAGTGTTTATTTTTAATTTTTTTAAAGTTTTTACTTTTTATTCATTTTTGAGAGACAGAGAGAAAGAGTGCAAGTGAAAGAGGGGGAGAGAGACACACAGAATCTGAAATAGGCAATAGTAGGGCTCAAACTAACCAACTGTGAGATCATGACATGAGCCGAAATTGGACACTTAACCGATTGAGCCACCCAGGTGCAGTAAGATTTCTTTTTAGTAAGCAGTACATAGTTTGGCTTTACACTTTTATCAAGCATCTAAATCTTGATATTTTAATTAGCTACTTATAGTTAATATATTCATGTTATAGTTATGCTCAAATGTATTGTTTACTATACATTTTGTTGGCTCCATTTCTTTTTTGTCTCCCTTCCTTCTTTGTCTTCTTTTGCATTAATTGAATATTTTTTTAGTTTTTCATTTCATCTACTTCGTTAGTGAGTTTGATCCTAGTCTTTACTATTTTAGTTCTTATTTTATGTTTTATAGTATACACATTTAAATTACCAGTCTACTTTCAAGTGATATCATACTTCATCTACATTGTAAGTGTCTTAAAATAGTTTATTTTTATTTCTCCCATGCAGACTTCTGTACTATTATTGCCTTATGTTTATTTTTTACATATGTTTTACGTTCCACATTCCATGGTTATTTTTTTAATTGTTTAATGTTTATCTATTTTTGAGACAGAAAGACAGACAGGATATGAGCAGAGGGAGAGGGAGACAGGCTCCCAGATCCCCAAAGCTCCACACTCTGATCTGTCAGCACAGAGCCCAATGCGGGGCTCATACTCATGCAAAATCATGACCTCAGCCAAAGTCAGATGCTTAACTCACTGAGCCACCCAGGCGCCCCCATGTTTTTATTTTTTGTGGTTTTTTTAGAGTCCATTTAAATGATAAGAAACAAATTAAGTGTGTAGTTACCATTTCTGGTGCTTTTTATTCCTTTGCACAGATGGCTAACTCTACCCAGCATAATTTCTCTTCTGCCTGTAATCCACTATTATTCTATTATACTAGAAGCCTGTGGAAATGGCACTAAGGTGTGGGAGAGGTAAAACTCTGTTATGTGTACATGTCAGTCTATAGAGGTCCTGTGTCCTGTGTCCTCCACAAGTGTGAGTCAGAAAGACTAGTGGGGCTGGAGATGGGTAATGTTTTCTTTAGAACAGACTTCTAAAGAAGTCTACGCTGAGGACAACAGTGTAGGCATAATTCAACTTGGTTACTTTTCCCTCCTCCTGCCAGAGCCATGGGGATTCTTCCTGGCTCTTCACAGTGAGAAATTGTGTTTTACTTGGAGCCGAAGACCATTGGAAGTCTGGTGGCTCCCTAAGGCGGCAGCCCCTAAGAGTTTATCACCCTGGTTTATTGTAAATTTGACAAAATTATCACTAAGATTTCCTACCTGTTTATTGCTCCAGCGGCTTCTGCTCAGGTAAGATGAACTCAGCTGTGTTCCATATTTGCCATCCTCTTCAGAATTTTGGACGGTAGCTTATCCTGCTACTTCACCTCTGTACGTTTCAAGAAAAATCAGTAATAATCAGTTTGTTCAGTTTTTGCTTGTTCTAAGGATGTGAAAGGCAACTTCCAAGGTCTTTACATATTGGACTTGAAACCAGAAGTGGAAATCATTTTTATTAACTGGTTTAATGTATTTCACAGTGAATTCCAATATCCACACTGGGTTAAATAGACTAATTTGTCCTCTCATTATTGATCTTATTTTCCTAGTATGCCTGGTAAACTTTAGCTGGATACCAGACATTGTAAATCTTACCTTGCTGGAGTGCTGGGTGTTTGGTATGCCTAAAAATATTGAGCTTAAGTTACTTAGAAGTAGTTTGATTCTTTTAGATATTGTTTTCGTGATTTTTTTTTTGGCAAAACTAAAGCAATGTCAGTCTAGGGATGATTATTCTTGACTACAGAGGCACCCCACTGTGTAATGCTCCCCACTGTCTTGTGGATCATGGTTTTCCAGTCTGGCTACCAGGAGCAGGCACTATTCTCAGTCATGTGTTAGATCTAAGCACTGTCACCTCTTAGATTTTAGGCTATTCTTTCCAAGTCTCTTGCTAGCCAGATGAACCTTTTATTTTTTTTTAAATTTTTTTAATGTTTTATTTATTTCTAGGAGAGAGAGAGAGAGACAGCGTGAGCAGGGGAGGGTCAGAAAGAGAGGGAGTCACAGACTGAAACAGGCTCCAGGCTCTGAGCTGGCAGTCAGCACAGAGCCCGACGCGGGGCTCGAACCCACGAACCGCAAGATCATGACCTAAGCGAAAGTCGGACGCTTAACCGACTAAGCCACCCAGGCGCCCCCAGATGAACCTTTTAATCTTTACCATCTGGATAACCATTTTTATTCCAAGGGTATAGAAAAATACCTAGCTAGATGAACCTTTTAATCCTTACCATCTGGATAACCATTTTTACTCCAAGGTATAGAAAACTACCATTTGGAATTTTTATATTTACATTTGGATTACAAAATCTATGTTAAAACAGTTTAATGAAGGGCACCTGGGTGGCTCAGTCAGTTGAGTGCCCAACTCTTGATTTCATCTCAGGTCATAATCTCATGGTTCATGAGCTCAAGCCCTGGATTGGGCTTTGAGCTGGCAGTGCAGAACCAGCTTGGGATTCTCTCCCTTTCTCTGCTCCTCCCCTGCTTGTGTGCTGTCTGTCTTTCTGTCTCTCTCTCAAAATAAATAAATAAACTTAAAAAAATTAAATTAAATGGAATAATATGTAACAAGAAACTAGGTTACCTATAAACCCTGCTACAAGTAAACCTTACAGGTGAAAGTTTTTATTATAGCATTAGCCTAAATCACATGACAGCTGTTTTTTTTTTTGTTTGCTTGTTTTTTTACAGAAAACAAATACCATCAGGATTTCAAAAAAAAGTAAAGAGGATTATATGAGGGGTAGGAGGGTCATATAAACTCTGTAGAATTGGAAAATAAATGGAAGAAGGAAGAAATAGTCAATCTCAAAGGCAACCCTGAAGGAAAAGTACAGAAAGGTGGAGAGGAGAAGAGGCCTAAGTGAGAAGGGGGTTGATGATTTGAAGATATAATGTAGATTTTGATTCCTGAAACATCATTCTCACTTCATAATGACTATTTCTCTCTCATTATTCTGATGGGGTACGGAGAGTAATGGATGAAATTCTACAATTTAAGCCACACACACACACACACACACACACACACACACACACATTCACAAAAGACTAGCTAACATCACATATATAAGTCCATTGGCTTCTGAGGATAGAAATTTCCAACCAAAAGCTTTTCCCTAAGTAGCAAGATATAACTGGGCTAATGGCATTGTGACAAGGCATAATCTACAGCTAATATCTACTCAGAGCCATTAACTAAGATTTATTAGCTCTGGCTATGATTCCTTTTATTTGTCAACAAGAGGAACTATTTTTCCAGACAGAAGGGAAAATTCAGAGGCATAGTACAAATAAATCATCTCAGGGATATAAACATTTTGGTGAATTATAGTCTCCCTAAAGCCAAAGGGAATCCTGTTGCCACATATATTTTACTGTTGCTTTACCTTGATGTGAGCTTTAAAATTAAAATTTGGAAACTTGTGTTTTTACTTCTATTTTAAAGTGATATATTCCAATTGGTAAGTCAGGTTTTATTTGATCTGTGTAGAAAGATCATATTCCAGGTAGCCAATAGCTATGGATATAAATAGATACAGCTATAGAAAGATTTATTATAGGAATTGGGTACACAAAGATGGACGCTGAGAAGTCTTATGATTTGCCATCTGCAAACTGAAGAACTAGGAAGGCCAGTGGTATAGTTCAGTTCAAGTCTGATAGGCCGATGGCATAAGTGCTGGTCTGAGTCTGAAGCCTTAAGAACGAGGAGCACCGATCTATGAAGGCAGGAGAATATAGACAGCTCTAGCAGAGAGAGAAAATTCACCCTTCTTCCACCTTCTTGTTTTGTTCAAGCACTCGGGGGTTTGTAAGATGCTCACTCACACTGGTGAAGACAATCTTCTTTACTAAGTCTACTGATGCTAATCTCCTTTCCATACACACAGGAACACTCAAAAATAGTGTTTACGAGCTATCTGGGGATCATTATGCAGCCAACTAATGATCCTAATAACCTAGATATTGCAGAATGTAATTTTGAAAGGTAGCTGCACCCGTTTTTAACCTAACTCCTACTTTTCCATTGAAAGGTAGATCTATGTTTCCTTTCCCATAAACTGGATGGATCTACTTAAATGCCTTGATCAATAAACTCCAAAGGAAATGACACTGCATGGCTTTTGTGGTTTGGTCGTAAATGTCAATAGGTTTACTCAAAGCTAGTATCTGTCTTGATTCAAGTGCTATTGTAGCCATGCTGGGACATGAAAAATTAAAGGCACAAAATGCTGCAGAAGGTATTTCTTTGGAGAAAAGTAAACTACTCTGCAGCTACTTTTCCATAAGACAATTGACTTCTCTGTACAAGGCAAGAGACAGAGATTCCCAAGGTTGGGACAAACACACTAAAGTAAGAAGTGACTAGTGGCTCCTGGGTGACCCAGTTGGTTAAATGTCTGACTTAGGCTCAGGTCATGATCTCCCGGTTCATGGGTCTGAGACCCCTGTCGAGCTCTGTGCAGACAGCTCAGAGCCTGGAGCCTGCTTTGGATTCTGTGTCTCCCTCATTGCCCCCCTGGCTTGCGCTCTGTCACTCTCTGTCTCTCAAAAATAAATAAACATTAAAAAATAATAAAATAATAATTTAAAATGTAAGCTCCTTGGTAACCACAAGGAAAATAGTTAAAGAATATATGCATAAGAAATTGAGAACGGAATTTAAATGAAACACCACAGTGATATACCATTCACAACTATTAGAGTCGCTACAATCATAATACCTCCCCAGGTCAGAAAATAACAAGCATTGGTGAGGATGTAGAGAAATTGGGACATTTGTGAGATATCGATGGGGTGTAAAATGATCCAGCCACTTGAAAAACAGTACGGCACTTCCTCAAAAAATTAAAAATAGAATTATCATATGGTCCAGCAATTCCAGGTCTGGGTGTATCCTCAAAATGTTTCAAGCAGAGTCTTGAAGAGATATTTGTAAACCCCAATGCATCATAGCAGCATTAATTACCAATAGCTACAACATGGAAGCAATACAAGTGTCCACTAATGGATAAATAGGTTAGCAAAATATAGCAGATTCATACAGTAAGATATTATTCAACCTTAAAAAGTTAGGAAATTCTGTCATAGGTTACAACATTGATGAACCTGAGAACATTATACTAAGTGAAATAAGCCAATCACAAATAGATAAATAATGTTTCATTCCACTTACATAAGGTACTGATAGTAGTTAAATTCATAAAGATATAAAGTAGAATGGAGGTCACCAGGGACAGGGGAAAAGGGAATGGTGAGTTATTGTTTAATGTATATAGAGTTTCAGTTTTTCAAGATGAAAAAAGTTCTCAAAATGGATGGTATTGAGGGTTACACAAAAAATATAAATGTACTAATTTCACTGAACTGTATACATAAAAATGGTAAAGACAGTGAATTTTTTGTGTAGTTTTACACAAAAATTAGAAAAATAAATAATTTAAATATTTAAATTTCATATGAAGAAATCCAACTTATATACAATCAACAACTATGTAGGGCACATTATTTTTAATTGTACATGAGACAATTGTTACAAACATTATGTATGAGCCATAAAGTAAATCTCAACTCAAGCTCCTTGGTAAATTTTGAAGAATTGACATTATACAAAGTATATTCTCTGACAAAAGAAATTAAAGTTGAATACAGCAACACAGATAAGAACTATAGAATTCTCAAATATTCATCAGAACACTTCTAAACAACTCATAGTAAAAGAATGATATTTTAAGAAATATTTTAATCGAATGTTTCTAAACATAATGCAGGATACACAAATTGCATCTATAGCAGTGCTTAGATGAAAATTATATCCTTAAGTGCATAAGCTTTTCAAAAAGGCTACAAATCAATGACTCAGGAAGTTAAAAAGAATAAACCTAGTAAATTAAAGCCAAATAAAGGGGAAAGAAGGAAACAACAAAGATAAGAACAGAAACTTTTTAGAAAAGAAAGCGATGAAATAGGAAGGTATATATTAGAAAAGATATAGAATAGAAAAAATTGGTATATATTCTCAGAATTGATAATACCCTAAAAACTCAGGGAAGGAGGCAGAAATAGGGGGAGAGAGAGGATATGGAATGGAATAGAATGGAAAAAGGGCATCACTACAGATCTTATTGATATTAAAAAGAAAGTAAGATAATATTAGGGAAAGTTTATTCAATTGAATTTGAAAATATAGATGAAATTTAAAACTCCTTGAAAATCAAATAATGCTTAAAGAAGGAGAAAGAAAATCTGAAAATTCTCTATCTGAGAAAGAAATTGAATTATGTCAGACTTTTCTGCAAAGAAAATGCTTTGACGACATGCTTCATCAATGGATTTATGAAAAAGACAATACCAACACAGGGGAAGAAATCATAATTACTTAAGAATTTGTTTTATGAGTCCCACAGGATTATGATACTAATGTTGACATGTATTACTATTGGCATTATTAATACCTGACAAGGCTTTTCAAGGAAGAAGGAGGTTTATAAAATTTCTCTCATAAGCATATATGCACATATCTTAAAATATCAATAAATTGAATCTGGCAGTATGTAAAAAGGAAAATCTGAAACACGGTCTGAAATTTGACCATGTGTAATTTAGTTCAGGACTACAAGGTTGGCATAACTTTCAAAATTCAATTATTTCTTTAACAGAGTGAAAAAGAAAAATTACATGATGATTTCAATTAGAAACACAAAAAGCATCTGATAAAACACAATACACATCAAGGACAAAACCCCTGTCAAAATATAAATCTCATAAATATACATTTTTTAAATGTTTTTCATTTATTTCTAGGAGAGAGAGAGAGAGAGATAGCGTGAGCAGGGGAGGGTCAGAGAGAGAGGAAGTCACAGACTCTGAAACAGGCTCCAGGCTCTGAGCTGGCAGTCAGCACAAAGCCCGACGCGGGGCTCGAACCCACAAACCGCGAGATCATGATCTAAGCAAAAGTCGGATGCTTAACCGACTAAGCCACCCAGGCGCCCCTCATAAATATATCTTAAAACAAGCAGCAGTGAAGTTTATACTTAATGGTGAAATTTTTAATGTTTTCCCTCTGAAATGAAGAATAAGATAAAAATATTCATCATTACCACTTCCATTCAAGTTTGACCAAAATTTCTAGAATTTTAGTAAGAAAAGAAAAAGAAACAAAATTGAAATTGTCTGAAGAAGAAAATGAAGATATTTTATTTGCTGTCCCTTAATGTAGAACATTAAAAAGAACCTGCAGATAAGATATTAAATATAATAAATGAATTTAACAGCTCACTGAATAAAACGAAGTCACTGTAGTCTCAAATAATTAAAGCATACAATTTAAAAAGAAATCACTTGTAAAAACAACAGAAAACATCAAATACCTAGGAATACATCTACAATTATGTTACTCCAAAAAGTACCAAATTAAAGATGGCCTAATTAAATGGAAATATATACCATGTTCAAGAATTGTATGGCCCAATATAGCTAAACATCTCATGTGTTGCCAAATGTAATCCTAATAAAAATCCCAATAAAAAAATCTTTGTCAATATTGAAAGCTGATTCTTCAAATTGGATGAAAAATGAAAGTACCACGATGAACCCACATAAGCTTAAAGAAGATAAAAATTGGAAAGCATATATCATCAAACATCAAGATTCATTATAATGTCATAATAGATAAAACAAATTGGTATATGTGACAGAAGAGCAAAAAAACAAAAATTGGAAAAAAATAGATTACTGATACATTTCAACACAAATATGGTCACTGGATTTAACAGGCTGTCTCTGACATGTGGTTGGAGAAAGAATGGTCTTTTTATTAAATGGTGCTGGATTTAACTGATACATAGAAGAAAAAAGATATTGCAAAATATCTTACAGCATAAATAAATATCAATTCCAAATGGACTACTGCCCGGAATGTGAAAAGTAAAACCATAAAACATATTAATGATAACGTTACAGAGTACCTTCATATCCCTGAGATAAGCACAGATTTATCAAAGGACATGAAATCACACTAAACACACATGAACATTTTATTTAATAAATAAATAAATAAGAGGCACCTGGGTGACTCAGTCAGGTAAGCGTCCGACTTCAGTTTAGGTCATGATCTCACAGTTCGTGGGACAGAGCTCCACATCAGGCTCTGTGCTGACAGCTCAGAGCCTAGAGCCTGCTTTGGATTCTGTCTCCCTCTCTCTCTGCCCCTCCCCAGCTTGTACTGTCTCTCTCTCTCTCTCAAAAATACATAAACATTAAAAATTTTAATAAAAAATAAATTTGATGTCATTAAAATTAAAGACTTTTGTTCCTCAAGTAATTTTCATATATCATATAATATGTAATGATATATAATAGTTTTGAAATGGTAATTCAGTGAAAATGATGCCTACATTCTTCATAATCATATAAGAAAGGACTTTGTGTTATTTGCTGTCAGTGATTTTCAAATGAAAATCAAAATGAAATCCCCTCATACACCTATAGGAATAGACTAAAAATCAATATAGAAGAAAATTGTCACTAACAAATGAGAAACAAGCTCTTAAACACTGCTAGCAAGCTT
This sequence comes from Hyaena hyaena, assembly GCF_003009895.1. NCBI lineage: Eukaryota > Metazoa > Chordata > Mammalia > Carnivora > Hyaenidae > Hyaena > Hyaena hyaena. The sequence continues at coordinate 1,153,503 of NW_024081115.1, forward strand.
CTTTCGGAAATATGCCAGCGTCCTCTAAACTGAACATACGCATATTCTAACACTGGTGTCATTTCCAGCAATCTACCGAATGGAAATGAGGCCATATACCATTAACAGACATTCACACTAATGATTATCGTGGCTTCATTATTTACAGACAAATCCTGGAATCAATTAAAATGTGTATCAACAGTAAAATGGATAAATGCATTTTATGTGCAATTTGTTGTATGCATGGTATACATCAAATCAAATATTAAAAAATTTTCCTAGCTTGCCTTTATTAAGCTATGTTTTTGGTGGAAGCCATGAAAGCAAGTATCTACCAGGGCTCATAATCCACCATGCATCATCTAAATGAAACCTACCACGTGTACCTCCAGCAAAATGCTGTCATGAAAGATTGTGAACGTAGTATGGCCATATTTTTTAATAATTAAAGAAACTAGAATTGTTTTTCTAAACTATATTTTCTAACATATTATGGAAGCTGGATGTTTTTGTGAAATTTTCTGATTTTAAGGGTCTTTTTTATCCTCTAAAACAATATTCCAGTATTTAAAAAAATGTGCAATGTGTTTGATTTAGGGGTAGATGCCCTGTGCTTATTGTGATCTTGGTATGGTCATTACTACTTGGTATTTACCCAAAGAATACAAAAGCACTAATTGAAAGGCTATATACACCCCATGTTTGTTGCAGCATTATTTACAATAGCCTAATTATGGAAGTGTAGATCCACAGATGAATGGATAAAGAAGTGGTGTATAGTATAATGTATATTACTTTAATTGTGTATAGTATATTATATAATACATGACACAATGGAATATTACTCAGTCATGAAAAAGAATGATATCTTGCCATTTGCAATGCCGTGAATGCTCTCCACCTTAATGCTAAGCAGAATCAGTCAGACAGGGAAAGACAAATACCATCTGATGTTACTCCTATGTGGATTTAAAGAAACAAAACAAGAGAACAAAGGAAGAATAAGACAAACCAAAAAACTCTCTTAACTATAGAGAAAAACATATGGTTACCAGAGGAGACATGCGTAAGAGGATGGGTAAAGAGGTGATGTGGATTAGGAGGACATTTATCTTGATGAGCATTGAGTAATGTATGAAATTGTTGAATCACTAACATAACACTATATATTAACTACACTGGAATTAAATTGAAAATTTAAAAATATTGAAAATAGAGTTCTGTATTTTATAATTTTTTTGGGGGGGGAGAGAGGTACACTTGTCCTTTTGTATTTGCTTAGACAACCTCTGTGCAGTGTTATGGTGGTTGTTTTTTATGTTGTTGTTGTTTTTCTTATCATGACATACTTCCCTCTCAGATACCTCAGCTTTCACAAGTCACATTTATTCTTTCCTCCAGATCAGCTGACCATGAACGAACCATTCTATATTGATGATTCTATGTTGAATCATCAATATAGAATGGTTGCAATCCAATTACTTGTCAGGATGTATAACCTCAAACCTGCTCTAGCTCAATATTTATGAAAAGCAAGTTGAGAGGCACAATATTTATGGGAAATTTTCTAAATGGTAAGCATTGCACTCATATCTCTAAATGCTCTAATAGCTATCCGTAAATTAATTCTGAGTGTAAGTGTACCAGCAGCCCAGACCACATAATTTTACCGCCTCCTAATACAAGAGCATTTACAGAATTGCATTTTGGCGAGATGCCATCATCATGTGATGTAGGATAGTATAAGAAACATCCCTGAGGCATTTGCTGCTTTTATGCTACAGGCTGCTCTTCCTATGACAGATCCCCAGAGAAATATCTCTCAGATCTCAGAATCAGAAAAAGGCTATGCATGTTAATTGAATTGCCTTTGTTTCATGGACTGTCTGATTTATTTGCTTCCCTGCTTCTCAAAATAAGGGTACCTGGAGCTATATCCATGTAAAGAAAACCAGAGAACAAAAATTGAGTATGGACATTTTCTCTGGAAAATTAATTTCTCTCAAATGTGTAGAGAAAACATGTTGACTTTGGGGGCTCTCAAAACACTCTTGTCACACATGGGCATAAACAAATTCACCTAAATCCAATGACTTCATTTTGAGAGTTCAATATGTTTAGCTTTTAGTTGATTTTGTTTCACAAACATCTTAAAAGGATAAATTTGAGCATAAGCTTCAAGCCACTAAAAATGTATGAGAAAATTTAGAGTATAAAGAAGATATAAAATAATTAAGACTATGAGAGACATAGAATCATTTCTGATGTAACCCCCGAAGATCTTTGACAACAAATGTGAAACCATTAGTCAATTATACCCAGGAATTTGGTAGAAAACGTACTCAAATGCTTACATAAAATATGTACTGAAATAAAAATTAACTGTGATTCATTTTATACAAAAAAAAAAAACCCCTGAAATGTGACAACCTGAATACATGACCTTTATGTGATTCTTCATATCTATTTAGTACTTGTTGACCTCTGTGTAAAGAAGGACTAAGCAATTTATTCATTGTAACATTAAAGGCAGACTTACAAAGTTGTAATTTTACCACATACTAGTTTGAGAATGAAATTTCACTTAACCACTACAAAACAAAATAATGAATGTCTATGAATTCACATGAAAAGATTGCAGAGTTGAAACAAGTGTACAAAGTAAGGACAAAAGGGTACTAAAAGTTTCAAAAGGTAAAGAAACAGGATACTAACAAGAATCACACTAGACTCAAACATTACATTAACAGTACTCCAGATCTGTACAAATCAGTATCTCCAGATTTTTACAGGCGGGTGATTATGGACACACAGTTCCAAATCAAATCAAAACAGGCAAATTAAACATTACCATATATTATGTTTTCAGAAGTTAGTCACATTTCCAAATGTTCCTTACAAAAAGGATCAGGATCACTAATCATCAGGGAAATGCAAATCAAAAGTACAAAATCACCTCATTGGTGAGAATGGCCAAAATAAAAAAGACAAGAGATATTAAGTTTTGGCAAGGATCTGGGGGAGAAGAGGAGCCTTTGTGCATTTTTGGTAGGAATCTGAACTGGTACATCTACTGTGGAAAACAATATGGAGTTTCTTCAAAAAATCAAAAATGGAATTACCATAAGATGTAATAATTCTACTACCAGGTACTTATCCAGAGAAAATGAAAACACTAATTTGAAATGATACATGCCCCTTTATGTTTACTGCAGTATTATTTACAACAGCCAAGATATGGAAACAACTCAAATGCCCATCCATAGGTAAATGGATAAAGAAGGGGTGCTATATATACAATGGAATATTACTCAGCCATAAAAAGGGTGAGATCTTGCCATTTGTAACAACATGGATAGACTTAGAGGGCATGATGCTAAGTAAAATAAGTCAGAAAGAAAAAGATAAATACCATATGATTTCACTTCTATGTGGAATCTGAAAAACAAAATAAATGAGTAAACAAAAAAATCAGAAACAGATTCATAAATACAGAGAAAGAACTAATGGTTTCTAGAAGGGAAAGGGGCGGGGTCAGGGCACTGTGGGTGACAGAATGGGGTGTACAAGCTTCCAGGTATGCAATAAATAAGTCGTGGGGACAAAAGCTATAGCAAAGGGAATGCAGTAAGTTTTTTTTTTTAGAGTTGCATGGTGACAGATTGTAGCTACAATTGTGCAGAGACACCCAAAACTAATATTACACTGTGTGTTAGCTAACTGGAATTTAAATGAAAACTAAAAAAAAAAAGAACGCAAAATAGAATGTATTTAAATTTCCCCCCTGGATCATTCACCTGGAGATGCAGATTTAGTAAATTTTGGCTAACTCTCTTTTCTACTGTATCAATATTATATTTTGTCTATACGTTGATATTTAAATAATCACAATAGTATACATGCTGTTCACTAGTTTTCCCTTTAGAATAAACTGATAGAACAATTGGAAAAGACTGAATTTTAGTTACTGATCAGAATATAAATGTTATATATAATATATTCAATGTTCTTGAAATAATATTGTAGCAGCAGCTGGTAAGTGAAGAGACTGCAGACAGCATCCAAATGTAGGCTCAATAAAACACTACAATATAATTTCTAATGTTGACAGATTCAGATATAATTGTAAAAATATATGATATAAATAAAAATAACCACAAAACACAACATTTGAAAGCAGTGAATGAAGAAATGGAAATCGTTTCCATAAGCTAAATTCTTTTTTATTAGTTAACAAATACCTGAAACTAGGGAATGAGCATATATGCATGGAGCGTACATTTTATCAAGAGGATTAAGACAATAACTTTTTTTTTTTTATTTCTAGGAGAGAGAGAGAGAGAGACAGCGTGAGCAGGGGAGGGTCAGAGAGAGAGGGAGATACAGACTCTGAAATAGGCTCCAGGCTCTGAGCTAGCAGTCAGCACAGAGCCCGACGCGGGGCTCGAACCCACGAACCGCGACATCATGACCCAAGCGAAAGTCGGACGCTTAACCGACTAAGCCACCCAGGCGCCCCAGACAATAACTTTTAAAAGTGGTTTCTTCAGGCACCCTTCTACACTGTTGGTGGGAATGTAAACTGGTACATCCCCTCTCGAAAACAGTGTGGAGGTTCCTCAGGAAACTAACAATAGAACTCCCAGCAAGAGCACTGCTAGGAATTTACCCAAGGGATACAGAAATGCTGATGCATAGGAGCACATGTACCCCAATGTTCATAGCAGCACTCTCCACAATAGCTAAAACATGGAAAGAGCCTAAGTGTCCATCAAAAGAAAAATGGATCAAGAAGATGTGGTTTATCTATACCATGGAGTACTGCATGGCAATGAGAAACAATGAAATCTGGCCATGTGTAGCAACATGGATGGACCTTGAGGGTGTTATGCTGAGCGAAATAAGTCAGGCAGAGAAGGACAAATATCATACGTTTGCACGTATAGGAGGATTAGGAGGAACTTGACGGAGGACCATGGGGGAGAAGAAGGGGGGAAATGGTGGGGGAGAGGGAGAGAGGCAAACCATGAGAGACTCTTGAATGCTGACAAAAACTGAGGACTGATGGATGTGGGGGGGAGGAGGGATGGGCATGGAGGAGGACACTTGTGGGGATGAGCACTGAGTGTTATGTGGAAACTAATTTGACAATAAACTATTTGTAAAAATAAATAAATAAATAAATAAATAAATAAATAAATAAATCTGTCAGAAAAATAATGTGGTTTCTTTTGGGAAGCTTGGCTGGCTCATTTGGTAAAACATGTGACTCATGATCTTGGGGTCATGGGTTCGAGTCCCACACTGGGTATAGAGATTTCTTAAAAACAAAATCTTTTACAAAATAAAATAAAAGTGGTTTCTTCTAAGAAGACATAATTTAAGATGATATCGAGCAGACATTTTTATTTTTAATTTTATACTACATGGTTCTATTCAATCATTTTTAACCATTTGAATATGTTACTCAACATCAAATTATTTTTATGAAGCCTGACAGTTTTGTGTTCCGTGCAATTTTTTAAAGCTGGAAAGAGAGATATCAAAAATACAACAAGTCTTAAAGAACAAAATGTGTGTGTTTTATTTCCTTCAAGATGCTTAAAAGCATCTTGACAGATAATGTTACCATAGTAAACCTTGGGTTTGACTATGCTGATCAAACCTTGGGTTATAAATATAGTTACATTGAATATGAATAAAAAATGATTATAAAATCTACGTATAATGTTATCAGATGCTTTTTTAAAAATTGTTTTTAATGTTTATTTATTTTTGAGAGAGAGAAAGAGACAGAGCATGAGGGAGGCGGAGGTAGAGAGGGAGACACAGATTCCAAAGCAGGCTCCAGCCTCGAGCTGTCGGCACAGAGCCTGACATAGGGCTCAAACTCACAAAGCATGAGATCGTGACCTGAGCCAAAGTCTGATACTCAACCAACTGTTGAGTTGGTTCAGACTCCCCTCCAATGTTCTTTAAGGTACTTCTGAGACCTAATTAAACCATTGCTTGGTAAATAAAGGACACCATTTTAATATTAAAGTTTATGAAGGCATTAGCAATGAGACAATTTTATACGTCTTTAGTGAAGATACATTTTATATAGAGTGCTTGGTTGTGAAATAAATAATGAACACATTTTCAAATCAAAATCCATTTTAACTCATTCTTAAAATAATATGTGAAATGTCTACAGACTCAATTAATACTATGAGTTATATAGTATATTTCAACAGCATTTGCAGACCAAATGTCCTGTGTGCCTCTATACTATTGTGTCAATAGCTCACCTCCAGGTGAGCTTCAGGTCTTCACAATGTGAAAAATATCCATGTTGTTGTAAAAATGATAAAGCTTGTTAAAACCATTGACTAATTCATTAATCTTTGTGGAGCTTTCTTTGAAGAAATGTGAAACAACTATGATGAATTATTCTATTATAAAATTAGCATACCTTCCTTCCATCACTGTTTGGCAAATTCACCATCTAATTGCACCTGACAACATCAGAGCAATGAAATTTAAGTTTGATTGGTAAAGATCGTTGATTGCTTGAGGCTTCTTTTCACATGATGAAAGTTAAACTTTACTTATAAAACAAGTAACATCATCAGTCATTTTTCTTCACGGTGAAATTCCTTTGATGACTATCATTGAGAGAGAAAAAAAACCTTGGGGCGCCTGGGTGGGCTCAGTCAGTTAAGCATCCGACTTTGGCTCAGGTCACGATCTCACACTTGTGGGTTCGAACCCCACATCAGGTTCTGTGCTGACAGCTCAGAGCCTGGAGCCTGCTTTGGATTCTGTGTCTCCCTCTTTCTGCCCTCCCCCCCTCTTTCAAAAATAAATAAACATTAAAAAATTAACAACAAAAAACCCTTGCCTATTGAGTCACGGAAACTTTGGCTCAATCATATAGCAGAATGAATTTGATCTCCAGTCAAAAAGATGTATTGCTTACTACTTTGCTAAAATTGAGCTTCTCTTTCAAGAAATATGGCAAGCCAATTACTCCAGGAAGCCTTTCTCATAATGATCAACCATAATTCTGGATGGAAATGTTTTTAACTTTATAAATGGTTGATGTAACAGAGAAAATCAGAAGGTATTCTTAGAGCAAAAAGAGAGAGAGAGAGAGAGAGAGAGAAATAGAAAGGAAGAAAGGTAAGATGGGAGGGAGGGAAGGTCAGATGGAGAAAAGGAGGAAAGAAGAGAGAGAGGAAGCTAAGAAGGAAAAAGTGTGAGTTCAGAGAGATAAATAAGCATAGAGACCATTATACCCTGAGGTTACCAACTAAGGTGGAGTCGAGACCATGATTCAAACACTAGCTTAAGGTACAGAGGACAAAGCCTGGTGACTCGTATTTGGGAGTTCAGATCTGAGATTGCTATATTAAAAAACCTGCTATCTCAGAATGTGAAAGCCTCAGTTGATGAATTAGAAAACACAGCAGAGGGAACAGAATATTTTAGACTTTCTCTACCTGTTACTTTCCCTTGGGTGCTTTCAGGGTGCTTGATCATCTGCATTTTGAAGTCATCTATGAATATGGTGAAATGTTTATTTAATCTGATTTTGGTTTACCAAACTGTGACTTCCTTCTTTCCATGATTTTCCCTTTTAGTAACTAATCTCCAAGGCAGCTACAAACTCTACCTCCTCAGGCAAGTAAGATGGCTGACTTTTACATGACTGCCATCTCTCTGTGGACTCAAATTTGGGAGTGTTTTCAGTGAAACAGCCAATTAAATGAAGACTTAACCGAGAGTGTTTCTCTTCTTCCAAGGATCATATTACTTTCAGTTCTTGCCTTTCTTACTTATGCTTGAATGTCATCAAAGAGGTGGTTTTTTTCCCCCCTCATATTTTCCCCCAAATTTATAATGGTTTCTGAAACAAGATACTTTACCATGCAGAAATAGAACATAATTTCAATTACGTAAGTATGTATTAGCAATAGTAAATACGATTTTAAATTACTATTTGAGGGACACCTGGGTGGCTCAGTTGGTTAAATGTCTGACTTCAGTTCAGGTCATGATCTCATGGTTTGTGGGTTCAAGCCCCGTGTCGGGCTCTGTGCTGACAGCTAGCTCAGAGCCTGGAGTCTGTTTCGGATTCTGTATCTCCCTCTCTCTCTGACCCTCCCCTGTTCATGCTGTCTCTCTCTCTCTCTCTCTCTCTCTCAGAAATAAATAAAACATTAAAAAATTACTATTTGATACCTAAAGAAAATAATACAGAGTAAACATTTAGTCCTATATCTTGAGGACATAGATACACACATACTGCAGGAAATTTATCAGCTGTTTAAAATATCAAACATTTGTTCTTCCCTTAATTATAAAGAATCTTCCTCTTTATCAGAATTTGTTTTGCTGAAGGATGAGTGAATCGTGAGGCAAAGTAAATCTACAAGATCATTATAAATGGCAGCATTTAGAAGACGGTGAGGGGGCAATCTATCTAGATAAAAGAAAATTGCTGGGTATTTTTTAATCATTGAAAATAATCTAGGACAGGCTGCTCAGGGGGAAAAAACATTTACTTTCCTCTTCTAATTTTCTAAACAACGTGCTGATTTTACATGGCTCTCCTGATGCAGAAGTAATTGGCAATTCAGAAGAATATATCATACAATATTCTTGAATATCTTAACATTTCTGTCTCAATTTGGTAATCACTTAGCTCTGTTTTCTTATATTATGATTCCTTAATATAGATTAAATAACTGAATCTTGCAGTAATACTCTCTTTACCCATATAAACATACACTATTGATTTGTGAAATATATATTCTGAGGAGTCCTCCTATGTAACATCAAATATAAAATTCAGAAAACAGTGCCTTCTGTAACCTAAAACACTATCTAATACAAAACATTAATCAGCCTTAGAGTTTCAGGGTGTGGAATCTCCTGTAAAAATCTCTTTTTGCAATTTTTTGTTAAATAATAAGGTGGAAATTAATATGATGAACAGTGATGAAAGGAAATGATAGTATAAAATAATGATGCAAAGTCTTATCAATTAGAAAAGAAAGTTTTGCTTTGGCAACGAAGGGAGAAAGGAGCGTGGTATGATTTTTATTCTAACGTCGAGTCCGTTTATTTTGTATAAGCACAGGCATCTTCTGCGAAGGCTTGGCTGTGCCTGTACAATGACTATATCAGAGGCAAGCCGCCTGGAGTTCGCATTATTAGGGTTCTTGGTTCCTGATCCACTGCTCCATCATATCCAGGAAAACTGAGAACACTTCTTAGACATGTATCAAAAAATAAATAAATGAATAAACTCTGTTGTATTCTGTAGAACTTGCCCTGTGAAAATACCACTTGCATCAGCTCTGGGCAGAGATGCTACAGAGGGCATGGCTCATATGATGAATGGGAGCACTGCCAGAATTTCTATCACTTCCACCCATAGGGATCTGAAGTAGCCACAGGCACCATGCAAAATATGTAGACATAGCTGCCGCATTGTAGAAATTCACATTGTGGTGTAAGAACGCAAGGTAGACTGAGCTTAGGTATATGTCATCAGTGCAAGGCTGGGAAAGTGAGATTCTGGCTTTTTCAACTTTTACTGTAAAAGGCAGGACTCCCTTCAAAAAGTGGGGACTTACCAAGGTGCCTGAGAGGCTCAGTCGATTGATCAACTGACTTTGCCTCAGGTCATGATGTCACAGTTCGTGAGTTTGAGCCCTGCTTCCGGCTCTGTGCTGACAGCTAAGAGCCTAGAGACTGCTTCGGATTCTGTGTCTCCCTCTCTCTGCCCCTACCCTGCTCACTCTCTGTCTCTGTCTCTCTCAAATATAAATAAACATTAAAAAAGAGGGGGATTTCCCAGAACAGAAAATGTTTATTTCGATGCTAAGTGGTCAAAAAGAACAATAAATCTCCACTATGGAAGTCTAGATAAAATTAAATGCACCATTGACAAACTAATGAGAAATAATAATGTCTACAAACTGGAAGTTAATTTTAAAATTCTAATTGCACCTAATTTGGTTTTAAAAGAAGTCCACTGACATAATTTTCCAAAAGTAATGAAGAATCGTTCAAGAACCCTTTGAAAATAATAGTACGTTTGGTTTGCAGGAAAACAAGTGTTATTCAAAGAGAAGTATTTGATGGTTTTTAGACAATGATTCTCTCATGCATATTGTCTCTCTTTTCCTCTAAAGGCAGATACATATGTGAATTTTTATATTTCTTGTTTGGAAGATTTTCTTTTTGCTTGTTTGGTTAATATTATCTGTTAGTTCCTCATCAACACAGTCACCAGTATGTTGGGGGTAAGAACATGTAACAGGCTCCCTTAGATTTAACCGGCTGCCATATTGTTAAATCAGAATACTATCTAAGGTCTGTAACTTCAACTATGCCTATGCAAACTATCCTTGTGTGTATGAACTCCTACTCCATTTCATATGGTTAAAAGTACCCTGTTTTGCAAATGTCCAAATTAAAATATTGTATTTTATTTAATCTGCTGGATAATGATGATTTTTCTTTGGTTATTTAGAGCCATGCTGACTAATGAAGAAATTACAAGAAAATTCTCTAGAAGATGCAAGTATAGCACCTATCATGTAAAAGTTAGTCAAATATAAAAGAGATGTTATTTTATGACTACTTAAAATGATTATTCATTAAACACTACACCAATTCCTTTGCAGTTCCTCGTATTGAATTATACAGCTTTAAGGTAATTCCAAATTAACAACAGATAGTATCTGAAACTAATATAACACTGTATGTTAACTCTACTGGAATTTAAGAAAAGCTTAATAAAATTAAAAAAAACAATGGATCTACGTTCATTTAAAACAATGTAAACATTAAATATTTTATTCAAGGAAATATTCAACAAGAACTTATAAAAGGTGGTAATATTCCAAAATAGAAAGGCACAGACATAAACTCTAAACAAAACATCCACTAAAGTATTCTAGGAACAAATGTTGCTAATTTCCTCTGATACATAACGTTGGCTCAGACTCGTCCTAAAGGGTTTCTTCATTGAATTTACCTCTGTGCTATCCAACTCACCTTCACAGCCCTTGTCCTTTGCTGTTAAGCCTAATCAATATTTTCAGTCCCATATTTTTCAAATTCCTCATGTTTACCCCAATCGCTTAATCATGGATCTCATTGACTTCACATTCTCAGGATGAAGATCTCCCTTCAAGCCACATAAAAGTTCATTATAGGAAGCACTGTCTGAAATATTGACCACATTTATACCATAGAAAGAGCCAGGTAACAGAGCAGTTAAAGGACTGTTTTCACAATTCTCAGGACTTTGTTCCGAGAAAGTCAAGACTGTTTTTTGTTGTTGTTTGTTTTGAAGATGGCTGAAAACACTACATCAACTATACTCAAGCCACTTCATTCATGGAAGAAAATAATAAAAGCTATGTGCTAAATGCCCCGTTAGGATTAGCATGGGGTGTTCATAAAATATAGAGAGATAACACAAAGATCAGAATCCTGACATCCTAGACTAGGAGAACTTTAAGGTAAATCCTTAAACATTAAGTAAAGGAGAATAGGACACAATACTAATCAATTTGCTACAATTTGTCCAAATTGCCTCCTTTGTTCCTTATATATTTATTCTGTAGCTGAACCATATATTGAGTCTATATAATTCCTGCCATATTACTGATGATGCAATGAACAAAATATTTGCTTCTTTATCATCTTTTATTTATTTATTTATTTATTTTAATGCTTATTTATTATTGAAAAAAAGAATGAGCATGAGTGAGGGAGGGGCAGAGAGAAAGAGAAGGGACACAGAATCGGAAGCAGGATCCAGGCTCGAGCTGTCAGGACAGATCCCAATGTGGAGCTCAAACTTACATACTATGGAACTCAGACTCACAAACCGTGAGAACATGATCTGAGCTGAAGTCTGGCAATTAACCAAGTGAGCCACCCAGGCACCCATCATCTAATTTACTGATACTTGAGGAAGCAAGACCTTTTTCTCTTCAATTTCACCCAAGTCCATAGACTGGCTCATTCAGTTAAGAAGATTTGGGTATTGTATTGAAAACTTTGTAATTATATTTGCTTTAGTTTAATCTCAGCTTCAACACGGCTAGATGGAACCACAAACTGGTAAACTTTAGTGAGCTCCATTTAGAAATGGAGGGTTTCTTTATTTATTTTTGCAGGAGTTTCATTTAGAAATCATTCGAAAATGATTATATATATATTTTAAAGTTTGTTTATTTATTTATTCATTTATTTATTTATTTATTTATTTAGAGAAGAGAGAGAGAGAATCCCAAGCAGGCTTCATGCTCAGCATGGAGCCTGACCTGGGGCTTTATTTTATGACTATGAAATTATGAACTGAGCTGAAATCCAGAGTCGGTCAAGAGTCAGTCACTTAACCTCTTGAGCCATCAGATCCAACCCCTCAAATGATTACATTTTCTTTGTAATATCAATTTGAGGGTTAATTGAGATATCATATGCTCTGCTAATAATATTATTCTTATTATAGTATGGTGCAACAATATAATTTTGAGGATTAAGCTAATAACAAATTTTTATTATTTGTTGTTATCTAAACAAATACACATGGTGTCGGTGAATGATAAATCTCTAAACTTTCTTTTTAAATTATAATATAGAGTTAAATATTTCCTGTCAGCATGTCAGAGAAACTCTCTTATTTAACCAAAGTATAATAACCAAATTTAGAAAGTTATACAATGAGTAATACTATTATCTAATATAAAGCCCCTATTCAAATTTTTCCAATTGCTTCAATAATGTCATTCATAGTGATTTAATCCAAGGGATTATACTTTACTTATCATGTGTGTATACTCTCTGTTAACAGTTCTCACTCTTGGTCTTTCATATCATTGTTATTATTTAAAAGAATGTTCTTCAACTTAGGTTTGTGTAACGGTTTCCTCATGATAAGTTCCAGGTTATACATTTTCATCAGGAATATTGTATGATTGATTTTGTGTTCATTTTCCTATATTGTATCAGGAGCACGTGATGTCCACTTGGTTATTTATCAGTCATATTTATTCTGACCACTGGGGTGTCTATTCAATTTCCCCACTGTTAAACTAGTTTTATCCCTTTTATAAGAAATGAGTAATCTCAGGGGGGGATACAATATACTATTACCCTTTAATTTTAGCAGCCATGAATGATTTTAGCCTTGAGTTGGTTATTATTAGGATGATTGCACAGTGGGGGGTTTTAAACTTTATTACTCTTTTTACATGTATTTTTGGCAATCTTTTGTTATTTATGACATCTGTATTATGGGTGCATGTATGTATGATATGTTAACACATGTCTATTTTCCCATACCAACACCATATTTTACTGTGTTTTGAATTTTGCTAAAATAGATGAAAATTTGTAATCCAATAGTTTTATTTGCTTTATTCATTAGAGTCAAGTTGAGCATATTTTCCCAAGTTTAAGTGTCATATTTATATATTTTTTAAATAAATTGTTCATATTTCCCCATTATTGGTTTTACTGAATTTCTGGTCCTTTACTTCCTTAGTTTTCAAATAATTAATATTTCAAGAATATTAATCCTTTTTTGTCATAAATGCTGGGGATAGTTGCTCCTTTTTATCATTTGATTTTTGGTTTTGCTTAGAGTATTGTATTTTCCTATCCAAAACTTTTCCCCTTTTCTGAGTAGTTGAACTTCATCTTACTGCATCTAGATTTTTGAGTCATAGTTAACAATGCTTTTCACCATACCTATGTTATTTAAATACTTCTTTAATGTTTGTGTAATTTGAGAGAGAGTACAAGCAGGGGAAAGGCAGAGTTAGAGGGAGACAGAGGATCCAAACCAGGCCCCACACTGACAGTGGATAGCCAGTTGAGGGGCTTGAACTCATGAACCCTGAGCTACCTGAGCTGAAGTCTGTCGCTTAACGGATGGAAGCCACCCAGGCATCCCCGCCATGCCTATGTTATAAAGGAATTGATGTATATCTTCTTCCAACACTTGTAAGACTTTAGTGTTTATATTTAGTCTCTGGTAGATTTGGAGTTATTCTTTTGTGTGTTGTGTGAGGGATGGATCCAGTTATGCCTGATTTTAAGTATCTACTACAGAATGATTTTACTATGGAGAGATTTGGAATGGTTTTGTTCTAATGTGCAGATCGGATTATTTTGCCAATTGTTTTTGCCAATAGTTAGTACTCAAAGCCCTTTTGAAAATGTGATCACGTGAGCTCTTGAAGAAAAGAGCATGCTCAGAAAACATTTCTACCTGGATATGGGACTCCAACTCAAGAAGCCGCTAGATCATGACCTAAGTGGAAACCAAGCCAGTCGCTTAACTGACTGAGCCATCCATCCAGGTGCCCCTAAAGTCATTTTAACTATTTATCATTAAAATCCAAGATATAGGATTGTGCACATTAGAGACAAAAGTGCTTTACTATAAGTTTGTGGTGGTTCTGGCAATCTGCATGTAAACGTTCTGAATAACATATGTTGAAGTATTAAAGTAAATCAAGAAATAAAAACCAGTCAGTTTGGGATTTTAGATTTATTTGCTATTTTTGAAATTTATTTTCAAAATACTCTGCAATTTCTTTCTGAGTAGAATATCTACTTTTCAGTCAATCAGTATCAGTTATGAATTATTACTTTTTGCTTTTGTTTAAACAAACATAGGTTAAAACTAATTCTTGACCAGTAATTTGTGCTAAGTCAGTGAGTTCTGTAATGGATAAGAGAATCAATCAATCAAAAATGAATATTCACAGTATCAGTTTTTCCTATGTGGATAAAATGGCTTTGTCTCTGGAAAGCAAACTGAATGGTAATCAGCCAACTTGTATCATGCATGTAATGGCCTTTCAAATAATTTCCATGAAGGCAGGACTTCATGAAAAAGAAGCTATTTTACACAATAAGTATAATGTAATTTGTCCTTCAGGATCACCTTCAGGGTTAAATTGAAATCTAACCAAAAAAATACGTATATAAAAAGGAGACTCTTTTCTATTTTTTTCTGCTTAAGCATGATAGAAAATACAAAGTTAACTAGATCAATTATGGTCTGAACAGCATTTACTAGAACACTGATAGCATTGATAGTGTGAGTCTTAACACTGCTCTCTTATTTGGCTCAACAGATTTTTAATGCAGGTACAGAAAAATATACTTAAGTTACAGTAAGTAACTGCTTCGTCTCAGAAGAACTTCTGACAACTCAATCCTGCTGTGTTAGGTAATAATGCCTATAATTCTTTTTTCTTGTAATATGTTTTTGTGAGTTTCTAAACTACAAAATCAAGCTGTGAAACTGTCTTGATACACTGTTTTTATTTTTGTTATTTTTTTTCTCCATTAAGTTGACAGGGGCATCTTTCTCCTTTGATAAAAAAGGCATTTGATAATAAAGGCATATATTTTTAAAATTTTCATTTATGAATTAGGTCCCTCTTGGGTTGCTCAAATACTTTTGTCTAAACCTCATTATCACTTATAATAACATGGAGTGTTAGGGGTGAAAATTGCTTGATTGCTTTTTATTTCAATGACTAGAATCTGTAAAATTTACATTTTGTAAACTTGTGAGCAAGACATCAACAAAACCAGTCCAGACTTCCTGCATTGGACTTCAATACTTTTCCCACCAAAATTACGTCTTGGTGAAGGTGTCTCTAAGGGAAACTATCTGCACATAAGAATCATATAAACTTTCAAAACCTGGAAATTTTCAGATTCTTAACCATCACCCCAAATCAACTGAAGCAGTTTTATGAATGAAGGTCCAGTAACCTTAACTTAGAAATAGTTTTGTCGTGTTCTTTCTCTTCCCATAAAGGATCCTGCTACTTGAGTTGGTCATTCAGTGCCCACAGCTTATACTTCTTCATCTTCCAAAAACATGGGAAAAAAAGGGAGAAGTTACAATGCAAAAATACAGTAATACTGGCCTTGTCTTGGCCTTTTGTAGTTAACCTTATTAGAATTATGTATTTCTTCATATGATTTCAAATTATCGTCTTATGTCTTTCATGAAGGACTCCCTGTAGCATTTTGTGTTCAGTAGGTCGACAACTCATGAACTCAGCTTTTGTTTAAATGGGAATGTCTTAATTTAGGTGATTTATCCCTCATGTTTTAATGCTTATTTTTGAGACAGAGAATGTGAGCAGGAGAGGGGCAGAGAGAGAGAGAGAGAATCCCAAGAAGGCTCTCCACTGCACAACCTGATGTGGAGCTAGAACTCATAAGTTGTGAGATCATAAACTGAACCAAAACCAAGAATCAGACACTTAACCTACTGAGCCACCCAGGTACCCCATATCCCTCATTTTTAAGGATAGCTTTGCCAGGCATAGAATTGACAGGGTTTTTTTGGTTTTGTTCTTGTTTTCCTTCAGGACTTTAAATATGCCATCAGATTGCCTTCTGACCTTCATAGTTTCTGTTGAGGAAACAGCTTTTAATCTTTTGAGGATCCCTTAAACTGACAAGTTGCTTGTCTCTTGCTATGTTCAAGATTTTTTTTGTTTTGGTCTTTGCCTTTAGATAATTTGATTATGTGTCTCAGGGTGGTTCTTTTTGCATTTATGGTTCTTAGAATTTATATGAGCTTCTTGAATTTGTATCTTTTATGTCTTAAAAAATCTTCTAGATCTTCTTTTGTATCTTCTCCATATTTGTATCTTTATATCTTTTAAAATTACACTAAAGAAGCTGTCCACCATTATTAATTGTCTATGCTTTCTATTCTTTTCTCTTTCTCCCTCTCTTCTTCTTTTTTTTTTTTTTTTTTTTTTGTTTCATTTTTTTTTTTTTTTTTTTTTTTTTTTTTTTTGTTTCAAGATTTTATATAGATTCTAGTTAACATGTAGTGTAATATTAGTTCTGGGAGTAGAATTTAGTGATTCATCACTTACAGATAATACCCAGTGCTCATCTCAACAAGTGCCTTCCTTAATGCCCATCACCCATTTAGCCCATCCCCCCAACCCACCTCTCCTCTAGCAACCTTGTTTGTTCTCTATAGTTGAGTCTGTTTTATGGATGGCTCTCTCTCTTTACACCCCCTCCATGTTCACAAGTTGTGTTTCTTAAATTCCACATATGAGCAAATCTTATGATATTTGTCTTTCTGACTGACTTATTTTGATTAGCATAATATAGTCTACTTCCAACCACGTCATTGCAAGTGGCAAGTTTCATTTTTTTCCATGGCTGAGAAATATTCCATTGCATATGTGTACCACTACCTCTTTATCCATTCACCAATTGATGGACATTTGGTCTCTTTCTATAATTTGGCTATTGTTGATAGTGCTGCTATAAACACTGGGATACGTGTGTCCCTTCAAATTAGTATTTTTGTATCCTTTGGATAAATACCTATTTGTCCTCATCTTCTGATAATACCATTTATGTATGTGTTGGTATACTTGACATTGTCTCAGAGGTCTCTTTGTTTCTGTTCATTTTTCTTCATTATTTTTTCTTTCTGCTCCTTAGAGTATATATTTTCAACCAACCTGTCTTCATATTCATGGGTTCTTTGTTCTTGTCTATACAAATCAACTGAAATCCCCTTTCACTTCAAATTTTGTTCTTTTCAGCACATTTGTATTTAGTTTGTTTTTATTTTTTTATCTGTTTGTTGAAATACTCTATTTGTTCTCACATCATTCTTCTGGTTTCCTTTAACTCTTTGTCCCTGATTTCCTCTGGTCTTTGAGAAAATTTAAGATAGTTGACTTAAGTCAAATGTTTACTTCCTCAGGGATATTTTTGGCTTTTTTTCTTTTTCTCTGTTAGGCCATATTTTTTTTTGTTTCTTTGAGTGCTTCCTATTTTTTTGTTGAAAATTTGACTGTTTGAATATTATAATGTGGTAATGCTGGGAATCAGATTATTTCCCTTCGGTGAGTTTGTTTTCTATCTTGCTTTCTTCTATGACTCCTTGTTTCAAAACTATTTTTGTACACAGTGTATTCTTTGTCATATATGTTGTATCAATTCTGTTTCTTAACTTGTGTTCAGCTAGTGTTTTGACAAAGATTTTTGTCAATTACAGGAGCCAAAAAAGATAAGGGTAGATATATAGATAATAGATGATAGATAGATAGATTGATAGAGGGATAGAAAGATAGAGAGAGAGAGAGAGAGAGATTAAAAAGAAAATTAAAAAGAAAGGGGGAAAATCCTTCTCTAATCCTTGAGATCAGACTTTATGCTTGGCCACTCCTTAAATACTTAGCCACTCCACTTACATATCTGCTTCAGCTTTCAATTCATTGAGTCCAGAGGGCAGCCACTGGTGAAAATTTAGTGTCTTTCAGGTCTTTTCTGAACATGTGTCCTACCTTTGGCATGCATGTAACTTTCTTAGTTCTCCAATATACACAAATGCTTTTGAGAGCCTTAATTTCTCAAAGATACTCTTTCTTCACCGTCTCTTCCTAGGTTTTCAGTGCTCTCTTCCTTGTCTCAACTGGAATATTTGCCACAAGTGGTTGCATGTTGGTTGTTTGTCCTAAAGTGTTCAACCACCGCTTTTACAACCTCTTTTCCAAACTTTGTGAGTTTTGAGTTAGTCAAAACAAAGATGAGTGCTTCGTATCACCCCTTTAGGCAATCCCCAGACAGAGTAGGACAGACAAATACAAATTGACCGTAAGATCTACTCTTCTGTAAGAATCAGAGACCAGAATCTCATACTTGGATCACAGGCTTCCATCTTCAAAGTGACCAGTGATGGGGATGGGGGGGTGGGGGGGATAAGCTCTCAAAGGTCATAGAACTTTCCTACCACCTATAATTTGCATTTGTATTGATTCAACATTTGTTTGGTTTCTGTAAACCATTGATGGCTTTACAGAGTTCTGACAAAGTTTGTTCATAGAATTCTTGATGGATTTTTCGGTGTTTCTATGGAGGAATAAGCCAGCGGCACTGCTTGGTCTGCTATTTTCTATAGTGTCATCTACCCTGTAGACTTTTAAATCAGAGAACGCATTTTTCTTTTCCATCTCTGTGAAAATCATGAATAATTAAAATTCTATTGTTGTTTTTTTTTTTCCCTGAGGTTGGTAAGAAATAGAAGTGGTTGGGAAGGATCTTTTTCTGCTGTGGAAATGTCTATAAAATTCAGGTTGTGCCCTATACTTGCCCCCTGTCTTTTGTCATATTGAGGATTATTTGTGAGTTTATATTTACCTCCTCCTTCACCCACCATTCCCCTTATGACTTATTTGATACACACACTATTTATCCATAAGTGGCTATGGTTAGGAACAGTAGGGAAATGTTCCTAATTAAGCTTAATGGAGTCCAAAAATCTATTATACTCTTTTGGGAATATAGTCTCTAATTCTATAGAAAAAATAAAGCTTTAACATGAAACCCCCCTCCCAGCTTTCCATATTTAATGTATAAGCTAACCACAAATCATCCCTTCATTTCCTTACTGTATTGCCAGCTGTATTTCTTAACTTCAAAGTCAATATCTACCTCTGCTTTTCATGTACTTCCATTCTTCTCCAATTTCTAATAAAACAATCTCATAAAAAATACTGACCATGTACTTGAGCTCTCCAGGTTTTATGAGCAACAATCACTACACAGTGTGTATGTGCCTTTCAAAAGAAGGGAAATAATAATCGTTCAGGGATATAATTTTATAAAATAAATAATTACTTTTCTCATAATGCATTAAGGAAGTAACTGAGATTTTTTTCTTTTAAGTAAGTTTTAGGATCTGAATTTTTCTTTTGGGGTCATTGTACTAAAGCCCATAATATATGTTTTCCTTAAATGTTGGTTTAAAATTACTTTATTTTTCAAATTTTATTTAAATTGAAGTTGGTTAAAATACCATGTAATAAAAATGAACTCAGAGGTAGAATTTAGTGATTCATCAGTTACATACAACACCCAGTGCTCATCCAAACAAGTGCACTCCTTAATGCTCATCACCCATTTAGCCCATCCAGCCCCACTGCAGCCCTCTAGCCAACCCTCAGCTTGGAGTAAAATGGAACGTAATTCCTATTCTAGTTATCTAAGATGGATACATTATAATCTATTGTGGCTAATTTCGATGTACTTTTTAGTACTAGTTTGTTATACCATTTTGAATTATGTGAGGTTTACACAGCCACCATATTTTAAAGCTTTTTCCTATCATATTTGTCAAATGGACTTTATAGTCTTGAGAAAGGATACTAAAAGTCAAGATAGCTTTTAGCTCTTGGGGTACTTGGGTGGCTCAGTCAGTTAAGTCTGACGACTCCTGATCTTGGCTCAGGTCATGATCTCACTGTTCATGAGTTCTAGCACTGCTTTGGGCTCTGTGCTGGTGGTGTGGAGCCTGCTTGGGAGTGTCTCTCTCTCTCTCTCTCTCCCTGCTCTCCCTCCCTCTCTCAATAAATAAATAAATAAATAAATAAATAAATAAATAAATAAAATAATTATTACTTCTTGATGGAAACTAAAATCTGTCAAACCAAATAAACTCATCAGGATTAAATTGCTAATGTATGCAGTTTTTTGAAAAAATGAAAGAAAAGACAAGATACCCTAAGTATTTTAAATCTGAAATATCACTTTTTACCGTAGACTAAGTGTTTGAGATAAACTTTTTTTTATTTGGAAGACTCTTATAGGGGAATATTTTTCCAGCAACAAGAATATATCTACATATAGAAGCAAATGTACATCAAAAGGTCTGATATTAATAATCTATGGTATGAAGAAAGCTTATTGTTTGCAGATATTGCTATGAACAATTACAAGGGTAGACATTTCAGTGTTTTTTGAGTTCAGATGCTTGGTTAGATGTGGCAGAAGATGGCTAGTGTTTTTATTTATTTTATTTTATTTTATTATTTTATATTTTACTTTATTTTATTATTTTATTTTATTTTATATGTATGTATGTATTTTAGAGAGAGGGAGAGAGCATGAGTGAGGGAGAGGGGCAGAAGGAGAGAAAGAAAGAATCCAAAGCAGGCTTCACAGTCAGCAAGGAGCCAGACATGGGGCTTGATCCCATGACTCTGGGATGATGAGCTGAGCCGAATCGAGAGCCAGATGCTCAGTCAGTTGAGCCACCCCAGCGCTGCTGCATGTGCATTTTTAGACTGGTATAATTGTAAACAGTAACAACTCTCCATAGGGATAAACTAAGCCACCAACAAAACAATATGATAAACTGCACTCATATTAAATTAACTCTCCAGCATTGCTATGAAAGTTATCCCTGAAGCCAAATCACTGAGGACCAAGTGCAGGTAGCTGATTAAAGCCAGTGCAGGCTGGCTGAGCTGAGATACACCGTTGGAGGTAAGTGGAGCCCTGGAAAAAAGAGGGATACACTTCAGTATTAGGAACTGTGGTGCTCATTTCCATCACTCTGATGGTTAACAGGGATTATTTGAGAACACAGGAGAGAAAACTGCAGTGACTTTATGGCAGCTTCTTTTATCTGATGCATTTGCTGTCAGTAGTCTTACTCAGTGTCTTTGTGAATTCTATTTCTAATATTTAAAAGCAAACAAACTGGGCATCTGTGTGGCTCAGTCAGTTGAGTGTCTGACTTTGGCTAAGGTCATGGTCTCATAGTTCATGACTTCGAGCCCTGCATCAGGCTCTGTGCTGACAGCTTAGAGCTTGGAACCTACTTCAGATTCTATGTCTCCCTCTCTCTCTTCCCCTCTCCCACTCACGCTCACTCTTTTCCTCTCTCAAAACTAAATAAACATTAAAAAATAAAATAAGATAAATAAAAACAAAATGATTCCTACTTCAAGCTCATTGTACATGGGGTTAGTATAAGGACAAATTTGAGATTTTAATGAGTTTTATAAAACCATTGTTTTTTAAATCAAAAGATAATAAAATTCTTGAAATTTTAGTCTTTGAAAAATCTCCAGCTGATGTTTAGACAGTAATTCAGTCTCAAATATGGAATGGAAATTCCTCTATATTATCTCAGATGAGCAATAATCCAAATTCTGCCTAACCACATTCAGAGGCAGAAAAATCAGGGCTTAAGTGGAGAGGTCTGATTCATCTTCAGAAAGTTCTGTTTATTAAAAAAATTCTGTTGCATTAAGCCAAAATTTAAATTCCTACTCATTAGTGTTAACTCTGCCCTCTAGAGAGTATATTTACAAAATCCCTCACTTTCTTTTATATTTGTGCAAATATTGAAGCAATTGCCCTGACTGCTCTCTCTTCTATACCTAACAGAATTACTTAACGTTATTGTACTTTGTATTCCATGGCTTAGTTACTCAACATTTCAGTCAATTTATAAAATCCCATCCAGGTGGTTCAGTCGATTAACTATCTGACTTCGGCTCAGGTCATGATCTCGTTGTTTGTGAGTTCGAGCCCCTGTCAGGCTCAGTGCTGACAGCTCAGAGCCTGGAACGCGCTTTGGATTCTGGGTCTCCTTCTCTCTCTGCTCCTCCCCACCTCATGCTCTTTCTTTGTCTCTCCCTCAAAAATAAATAAACATTTTTTTTAAAAAATCCCATCCACTAGTAATGCATTGAACTTACATCTGACCATGATTTAGGAAGTGTGTTCTAGCTAAGGTAAAATTTTCAGATTTGTAAAAGCTGCAATTCCTCCCATTTATTCAAGCGGCATTCAAGGCATTGCATTTTTTTTTCCAGGAGCTATAATCAAAAAGTAAGAAACATAGGACTTTGTCTGGGAGCCCACTTTTCCCATCCATGCTACATCTGGTGTCATTCTGAGTGACTTCCACATTCTCTGGTTCCACCTAGCCCAAGCACCTAGTGTTTCTGTAATACTTTCTCAGAATCATGTTTTGTTTGTTGGAACACGGGATCTCTACAGCTGGGTCTCAGAAAACTGAATGTCAAAGTTACCTTCGGTTCTATTCACTATAGATATTCATTATATTTTGACAATGACTGTTCTAGAGTCTCAGTTCCAATAACGCATCTCCTTTGATATGCTGTTTTTATCTGCTTCACTTAAACAGTCGAGTGGTCATGTTCATTTATGTTTTCACTAACAAGTGCTCAATTTCTATCATGAGTTCTACTGTGCTCTCTTGGAATCCATTTGTGAAAGCTCTCACCTCAATACCTCAGAATGTGACTGTATTTGGAGATCAGCTTTCCAACATAGTAATTAAGCTAAAACAAGACCAGGCCTTAATCCATGATGTTAAAAGAAGAATAAGCCTTATTAAATCTGACTGGTATCCTTACAAGAAGAGCAGGTTAGGGGCACCTGGGTGGCTCAGTCAGTCAAGCGTCTGACTCTTGGTTTCATCATGATCTCATGGCTTGTGAGTTCGAGCCCCACATCGGCCTCCGTGCTGACAGTGGGGAACCTGCTTGACATTCTCTCTCTCTCCCTCTTTCTTTCTCTCTGCCCTCTCCTGTTCACTCTCTCTGTCTCCCTCTCAAAAATTCAAAAATAAACTTTAAAAAAAAGGAGAAGAGATGATTAGAACACACAGAGACCAGGGCACTCATGCAAAGAGAGACAACCATACAAACCATCAGCGAGCTCAGAGGAAATCGACCCTGCCAGCATCTGGATCTAGATGACCAGCCTCCAAGACTGTGAAAAAAAATGTCTGTGTTGTTAGAGCTGCCACGCATCTGACAGCTTGTTATGGTGGCCTTAGCTGACTCTTAGTTTATTTTCTAACCATGACCCATTCTTACTATATCTACCCTTGATCTTCAGGTTTATACCTTTCACACCTAATTATGCTTCTGCTGGAAGGTTGGCTTCACCTCTCCCAGAATGTCACCACCTTGGACGCTCAGTGTTGGTATTTGTTATTGGCGGCTTATTCCAGTGGCGGGAGGAAGATTGGCCTTGGGGAAAGGAAAATCCATGCTACTGATTACATCTAGGGTCTCCATCCCAGCTCGTAGGCTCCTTTTGTCATGACCCCCTTAAGTAATCACTATGTTGACTAGGAAAAAAATTAACATCCCTCTCAAGTCATAGTGTCCAGCTGATTATTCCCTTGGAGTCTGGCGCTGCTGTATGACTAAGGTTTTGTAAGTAGAATTGAAGTGGAAGTGTTATGTCATATCCAAAAGGATGTTACCCATAAGATAGTCCCATGGTGTGGGGTGAAAATATGCCAATACTTTGTGCCACTTGTAGAGATCTATTATATATCTCTTCCTTGTCCTCTTAATCATCAATCTCATCTTTTCCAGGAACATGATTGTTCAGTCAAAATATTGAACAGTGCCCATTAATTGGTGTATTTCTGTCAGTCAGACCATCTCCCATTTTAAGCAAGGTGAACAACTAGTTCTATCACATACAATTTAGCAAATGATGGATCTCTCTTTTCTTCTGTACCTTCCAGGCACTCTTAGACAAGTGCCTGGAGTTCACAATCTCCAGCTGATGGGGTGTAGAATAAGGGAAGATGGTGAAGTACTTCTGTCACTGGCAAGTAAAATCAAGTGGTTTCTAATGATCTTAGTTAATAACTATGGCCAAAACAAAAAGGCTAAATCAACACTTGATGTTGTGGCCTATGTTTATTTGCCTCGCTAAAGAGATTGGATCCAGAATCGCAGCTACAATTGGAGTTACTACCTGAATAAGTTCATAATGATCCACTGTCAGTTTCCAAAACCCACATGTCTCTTACATAAGCCAAGCAAATAGGCAAATGAATTAAACGGAATTTAATAGCAGAGCACCTGGGTGGTTCAACTGGTTAAGTGTCCGACACTTGGTTTCGGCTCAGGTCACAATCTTATGGTTTGTGGTTTCGAGCTGTGTGTCTGCACTGACATCCCAAAACCTGCTTTGGATTCTCTCTCTCTGCCTCTCCCCCACTCATTCTTTCTCTCTCTCTCAAAATAAATAAATAAACTTTGAAAAAATAGAATTTAATAGGAACTGCTATTATGTTATTAAAAAGGGGTGGTATAGAGGGGTAGATGAGGGGCTCTTAATGCATTTCTTCTTGTGACAATAACCCTGGTCCAGTAGTTAGGGAACTATTATAAAGATTCCCTTCCTCCCTCCCTCCTATCTTTCCTCCCTTTTAGTATTTCTACCCAAACTTCTTTTTTTTTAATTTTTAACGTTTTTTTTTTTAATATTTTTATTTATTTCTAGGAGAGAGAGAGACAGCGTGAGCAGGGGAGGGTTAGAGAGAGAGGGAAACAGAGACTCTGAAACAGGCTCCAGGCTCTGAGCTGGCAGTCAGCACAGAGCCCGACGCGGGGCTCGAACCCACGAACCGCGAGATCATGACCCAAACGAAAGTCGGACGCTTAACCGACTAAGCCACCCAGGCGCTCCTTTAATTTTTAACGTTTATTCATTTTCAAAAGACAGAGACAGAGCGTGATTGAGAGGAGTAGAAAGAGAGGGAGACACAGAATCTGAAGCAGGCTCCAGGCTCTGAGCTGTCAGAACAAAGCCCAAGGTGGGGCTTGAATCCACTAACCGTGAGAGCATGACCTAAGCCAAAGTCGGACACTTAACCAACTGAGCCACCCAGGCGCCCCTCTACCCAAACTTCTAAACTATACATTCAAGAACTATAAATATAACTAAAGCTTGGGCCATTGAATCCACCTGTCCCACTATAAAAATCCTAAAATAAAACTCTTTTGTCACCTCTGATTAGTAGACTACAGTGACATTTTCTATTCTCAGGGAGTTACAGCACCTCAGTGACAGTACACAGTAAATCCCTGAAATTATGAGTCATACTGGAACATTTTCATGGTTTTTTTTTTTTTTTTTTTTTTTTTTTTTTGAGGGAAGGCCTGGGGAATATTAAGTACATACTTGAGAATGTCGCAGGTTTTTTTTTTTTTATGTGGATAAACTTCTTTTCATTTATGGACTCTGAGTCTGTGAACTCACTCTGATATAAAAATGGATTAACAAAAAGAGCATGACTTTTGAACACAGTCTTCAGCAGCCTGACTAAAATTCTTTCCATTCACACAGATGAAACAAAACTTTAGTTCACTGCTCACACACTAAAGTCCTTAGTCCATGATGATTAATCAGTGACCACCAAAAATCTCCAAGGATCACACCATTGTGATTTCTGCCCTGAACTCGCAATCCATGTTAGAAAACACATTTACTTTGACTCTGATGGTAAAAGCTACAGCTGAAAATGCCATTGCAGAAATCCATCAACCTCAATGAAATCAGGGAGTACAATTCAGTCTAGAAGTCTACATGGTGAAGCATTATAAGAAAACTTGAATCATCTCCAATCATCTACCTTTTCTGAGTAGTTGGAAGAGAAGGTTAGAACTCTGTGAGGATACTAGAACTCGAAATATTTTTTTACTAGGTTTTGGGTTCCATAATTTCCACTTTATCAATGCACATGTACTGGCAAACAGACCCTGTGATTCAGAAGAGAGTCTAAAAGCGAAAGGGTGTTTATGAACACTGATGGACAATATCTCAGGTCAAATGAGCTAATACATTTCCTTAATAATTAATACAGTTTAAATTAGTCTTCCCATTAATGTTGAGATTTCAAAGGGACTAGGCTATCTATCTTCCACCTCTGTACCAACCAGTCCTTGGGTGCAAGTTGCTCTAGAAAGAGAGAGATAATAACCCCAGGCAAAGTAGTTTCCTCCACTGAGGGCAAAACCTGGGCAGCAACTAAACTGTGAGGCTGGACCGGCAAAGTTCCCAGAATCTGGAGTAGGGAGACCTTTGGTTTGTGCACCAGAGTGTCCACCACCACATGTCACCACTTACACCTGTATGCACCAAAATTATTGTTTACTTTTGCCTTATTTTAATTTTATACAAAACCATCTAACTATGTGAAATATTCTGGCACTTTACTCTCATGAATAGTTACATTTATATCGGTCTAATATAATTGCAATGATTACATTTTCCTTGCCATAAAATATTAAATCATGTCAATATGCAACATCGCATTGTCAATTTTGTTGGGAGTTTTCATTTATGAGAACAGTCCAAGTTTTTCTGCAGCTATACAGAGCACTTCTATATATCTTGGTGCACTTTGTAGAAGTTTCTATGAGACATAATCTAGAAGTGTAATACACAATTCCTAAGTCTTTGGTTATACCAATGTTGAACTCAATATGGAGTGTTATCTATTATCAGTAGATGATTGTTAAACCAACAGGGGTTCCATTTTTCTATTCCTGTGAATATTACCATATTTCAAAATAAGCATAACAGTTTGTATAAAAATTAGAGAAAAAATGTCTACAGGAATGACACACATTATAATACATCACTCCACACATTAAAGCAAACGAACTCATTGTAGAAAGACTTCTTCTGAATAATATTTAACTGACATGATAATCTCTTAGCAGAAGTAAGAAGAAAACTACAAAATCATATATTCAAAACATACTAAAATTTGAAAAGTTAAGGAATATTAAGCCATGTGAATCGAGGGGAGGGTCCAATGTGATTTCTTTTCTATTTTTCCTTTCCCTTTCCTGAGAAATATTCCTCCTACTGCTATGTTTCCTACTCTTGTTGTCTAACCATTTATGAAAAGTCATTTAATAGAATGAGGTCAGAGGCAAAGCTCTTTATTAGATATTCTCATTCTGATATTAACTTACTCATTAATATTCTAAAGAAGTTCATAGGAATACAGCCTATTTAGGGGAAGATTCTATTAGTTAAATGTATTGAAAGAGAGACCACATTGTGGAATATTTTCTAATGAGGCATCTCACAAATGCTTAGCAAAATTCAACATTCATTATATTAAAAATGGATCCATTTTTGGTTGGGTTTGGAAAATGGATTTCCAACTCCAGTGTCTGAAAAGTGAATATATTCTGAGTGTTTATTCTTAAGGAACACATTCTAAATCCTAGTGACCTTCATTTAGCTAGGTGCACAAATAAGGCTTCTAATAATACATTGTAGTTCGTATGAATTGCTATACCAACTTTCAGTTTTAAAGAATCTTAACTTTAAAATTCTGGATGTTTGTGAATTTGTGTCCCAACACCTTACTTGCCTCAAGATACTACACTGTATGTTAGCCAACTGGAATTTAAATAAAAACTTGAAATAAATAAGTAAATCACACACAAATGAAGAATATTTAGAGCACCCCCATAAGACTTTTATAGAGTGTCAATAGCCATTTATCAAGGTTATATGAAACATTGTTTAATATTGTGGAATACACTTCATAGAAGAAAGATTATTTGAAATGGTTGTAGCAATTAAAATTAGATTAATCAACTCATCTCCTATTTTTGTCCTCCTCTTTGGTCCTCTGGTGAAAGATATGTATGCAGCAACAGTACCAGATCTCCATCTCTGAAATATTTATATAAATATTTAATGCTCATTAATATTTAATACATAATAAATAAATATTTAATAAAAATTAAATCAGAAACAGGAAGTATAATACGTAAAATGGAATGTATGTATTATTGACACAAATGTGCACTGTAAATTATAACAGCATCTCAACACCGCCTTTTCAGAAAATCAAGGATCCATTAAAGTATGATGAAAAATGCTTAAACATTTAGATTCTTCCTTAAAGAATGAGGAATTTATAATTGAATATTAACTGCCATTATCTCCATTTGAACATTAAGTTTAAATGTAAGAGAATATTTGGACATTTTAAAATATCCCCACATATTGTAATTGGGGAAAGAAGAGGAAATATGCTCTTAGGGGTCTCTATAAGCACCTTCTCAAAATTTTCATTACTTCTTCAGAGTTACTCCATTAATATATATCTGCATGTTAGACCCTTAGTTTCCAGTATTCCACAATCAGTCCAAGCATAGCTTTTACTTTATTTATGTGTCCAATATTATTAAATCTAAATGTTCTTGGATAGAAAAATGCACATAAGTGGCTCCAAATGTTAATCATAATTATACTGATTATAGTGTTATAGTTATGGGGCACCTGGGTGCCTCAGTCATAGCTTTAAACTCAAACATCATCCAATTTTTAAGCAAATCATGCTTTCTTATTATTTTTTCTTATTATAAATGTACTCACAAAGAAACATCTGATTCTTTATAATATCAAAAGCATTCATGTTTTATTTCTTCCTTACCATTTTGGTTGCCTTTTGTGTCTTTTTATTGTCTGATCGCTGAGGCTAGGACTTCCAGTACTATGTTGAATAAAAGTGGTGAGAGAGACATCCAGTTCTGTTCCTGATCTTAGAGGAAAAACTATCTTTTACCATTGTGATGTTAGCCGTGGGTTTTTCATATATTTTCATATCCTTTATTATGTGAAGGTATATTGCCTCTAAACCTACTTTGTGGGGAGTCTTTATCATGAATGGATGTTCCTCATTATATATCTTCTTTGTATCTATGGAAAGGATCATATAGCTTTTATTTTTCCTCTTATTAATGTGATGTATCACATTGATTTGGGACTATTGCAAGACCCTTGTCCCCTTGGAATATATCCCACCTGATCAATGTGAATGATTTTTTTAAATGTATTGCTGTATTTGGTTTGCTAATATGTTGTTGAGGATTTTTGCATTTACGTTCCTCAGAGACATTGGCCTGTACTTTTCTTTTTTGTAGTGTCTGTATCTGGTTTTGGTATCAGGGTAATGCCGGCCTCATAGAATGAATTTGGAAGTTTTCCTTCATCTTTTCATTTTTGGAATAGTTTGAGAAGAGTAAGTATTATCTCTTCTTTAAAATGTTTGGTAGAATTCATCTGTGAAGCTGTCTGGTCCTGGATTTTTGTTGTTTAGAGTTTTTTGATTAGTGATTCAATTTCCTTGCTGGTAATCACTCTCTTTATATTTTTTCTTCCTGATTCAGTTTTGGGATGTATGTGTTTCTAGAAACTTACCTATTTCTTCTAGGTTGTTTGGGTGCTGGCATATAATTTTCAAAATATTCTTTTTATAATCCTTTGTATTTCTTTCTTTTTTAAATAATAAACTTTATTTTTATCTTTTTTTGAGAGAGAGAGAGAAAGAGATGAAAGAGCATAATGGGGAAAGGACAGAGAGAGAGAACTAGTATAATTTATTTTTTAATGTATTGTAGTATTCAGGGAATTTGGTGCTTTTTGTTTTGGGAAGTTAATTATTGTTTAAATTTCTTTTTTAAATAAAATTTTTAAATGTTTATTTATTTTTGAGAGAGAGAGAGAAAAAGACAGAGCACAAACAAAGGGGTAGAGAGAGAGGAAGGCACAGAATCCAAACCAGGCCTAAGACTCTGAGCTGTCAGCACAGGGCTGGATGTGGGGCTTGAACTCACAAACTGCGAGATCATGACCTGAGCCAAAGTCCCACGCTTAACTGACTGAGCCACCCAGGTGCCTCAATCCTTTGTATTTCGGAAGTGTCTGTTGTCATTTCTTCCCTTTCATTTCTGATTTTATTAATTTGAATCTTCTTTTGTTTTCTTTGCTTGCTTGCTTTCTCTTTATTTCTCTTCCTTCCTTCCTTCCTTCCTTCCTTCCTTCCTTCCTTCCTTCCTTCCTTCCTTCCTTCCTTCCTTCCTTTCTTTCTTTCTTTCTATGTGTCTGACTAAAGGTTTATCAATTTTGATCATCTTTTCAAACAATCAGTTCCTCCTTTTATTGATCTGGTTTTCTTATTCTCTTTCATTTATTTCCTCTCTAGTCTTTATAATTTCCTTCCTTCTACATGCTTTGGGTTTTGTTTGCTCTAACTTTTCTAGCTGCTCTCGGTGTAAACTTAGCTTGTTTCTTGGAGATTTTTCTTGCTTCTTGATATAAATCTGTATTGCGATAACCTTCCTTCTTAGGACAGTGTTTACTGTGTCCCAAAGATTTTGAACCTATGTGTTTTCATTTTCATTTGTCTCCGTGCATGTGATTTCTGCTTTGATTTCCTGGTTGATCCATTCATTGTTTAGTAGCATCGTATTTAACCTCTAGGTATTTGTGTTCTTTCCAGATTTTTTCTTGGGATTGATTTCTAGTTTCATACTATTGGGGTCAGAAAAGATGCATAATATAATTCCAATCTTTTTTAATTTGTTGAGACTGTTTTGTGGCCTAACAGGTGGTCTATTCTGGAGAATGTTCCAAGTGCACTTAAAAAGAAGGTGTATTATGCTGTTTTGGGATGAAATATTCTGAATATGTCAATTAGCTCCACCTGGTTCAGTGTGTCTGTTTCCTTGTTAATTTTTTGGATAGATGATCTACCCCTTGATGCAAGTGAGGTGATAAAGTCCCCTCCTATGATGGTATTACTATTAGTTTCTTCCTTTATGTCTGTTAATATTTGTTTTATGTATTTTGGTGCTTTCTTGCTGAGTGCATAAATATTTACAATTGTTATATCTTCTTGTTGAATTGTTCCATTTATCATTCAGTAATGTCCTTCTTTGTCTTGTTTTAAAGTCTATTTGTGTGGTATTAGCTTTGCTACCCCAGCTTTATTTTCACTTCCATTTGCATGATAATTTTTTTTCCCCATCTGTTCACTTTCAATCTGAATGTGACTTTAGGTCTGCAATGACCTACTTTTTTTTTTACTGCAACATTGAAATTTACTTTCAACATGCTTGTGTCTAATTTTATAGCCACTTGGGAATCTTCTTAAACTGGGATTTAATGGATGCAAGAGATTTTCTAAAGGTAAATTGCATATCTAACTGCAGTAGCGTAAGTACATCCGGGTACCCACCCGCCTGGGCCCAGAGCAAATGTATTGATGTCTTTTCTGTTATTAGGTAGCTTGAGGTTGACAGATTGATCAGCTTTCCAAATGACTTCCATTTGGTCTTCTTGTCAAAGGTTCTTGAATGTGTCTGACTTTCTGTCTTCTTCTATTAGCAGCTCTAGGAATGGCCGTTGAACAAATTTGGTAAAGGCAGATATCTGCTTTTTGTCAATGATCAAAGGATAGGTTGACTACAGTTGGTCTTGCTTTTTTATCTACTCTATGTCTTTTGATTGGAGCATTTAGTCCACTTACATTCAAAGTAATTATTGATAGGTTGACATTTTGTTGCTTGTTTTACAAGCAACAAACAAGTTGTTTTTGTAATTCTATTCTGTTTCTTCTTTCTCTTGTTTTCTTCCTTTGCAGTTTGATGGCTTTCTTCAGTGGTATGCTTCGATTCCTTCCTCTTTATTTTTTGCATATCTATTACAGGTTTTTGATTTGAGGTTACCATTATGTTTGTATATAACATCTTATGCACATAGCAGTCTATATTGGGATGATGGTCACTTAAATTTGAACCTATTCTCAATGTACTAAATTTTATTCCTCACCCCTACATTTCATGTGTATGATGTCATGGCTAACATCCTTTTATTTTGTGAATACCTTGACATGCAAGGTAATATTTTCCCCTTTTTCTTATAACTCATGATCCTTTCAGAAATCTCCACCTGTTTCATACGCATAAACATTCTCAAATGAAATGCAGCAAATAGAATGTTCACTCGTTCTTGTTAATGAGTATTATGAATGGAATTACTGTAACCAGGAACTTGCTATTCTAAAATATTGTAAAAGCCCACTCTATTCGTGGATCTAAAATAAGTATTGAGGATCTGTTCTTTGTGTGACACTCTGTTTGGCAATATAGAGAATAAAATAGTGAACGTTAAGATTTTTACCTTTACCATCCAATGGGAAAAAATTATACCCAACTAGTAACAGCACACTATAGAACATGTTCAGTTATAAGTAGTAAAAATTAAAAATTTAGCACAAACAAAAAAAATATAGACATCAAACAAGAAGGCCACTGTAATAAAACTGTTTGGGAAATAGTTTATATCCACCCACCCATTTGTGCCTCCATTCATTCATTCTGCATACCTTGAAAGAAGTCATAAGGTAGTGGGATTAGACCTATGGTAAAGTATAAAAAAAAATTGGACAAAAATTTAGCACAAACAAAATGTGATTAAGCGTGGGAGAAAATAATCAATTCTTAACATACATGAGACATAGAACAAATCACTTTATACTAAAACCCTTCCATGCATAATTTAATACCTTTCAGATTTATAAGGCTATTAAATGCATAAATAACCTATGTTTATCATACTAAATTTCAATTATAATTATGCCACATAAATACAAGTTTAGGCTTTGGGATTAATTCTGATTTTTCCCCTACTTATCAACTGTGTGAGCTGTTGCAGGTGAATCATTTTAAAGGTTAATTTTTAAAAACTGAAAAATGTAAATTATGTATGTTATAGTGGTGTTGTGAGGATTAAAAGAAATAATGTCTATAAATCCCTCTTCACACTGTCTGAGCCAGAGTAACCACTCAGGAAATTAGATATTGTTATTATTATTCCTGTTACAAATGATAATTAAACATAATGAGATTTCAGACTATGAAACTTTGGAGAAAAGAGAGTCTGAGTCTACATAGCTCAAAGCACAAGAATGTGAATTTTTTATTAACATTGATTATGTACAACTATACATTGCTAAGCATTTTAATTCCCAAGAAGGAAATAACTTTTATATGTTTTATAAAATGCATGATTAGTCTTTTGAAATATGTCCATATTTTCTGTCACTTCCTATTTTGAAATATCGAAAGGCTGACTATTTTTTTTATTTTTGAACCTCAAAATACCAATATATTTATTTTAAAAACTTCCCAGAAACAACTTAGCTTTATATACATACACTTTATAATTACCCAGAACCGTGTAAATGATATTAAGTGTCTGGCCTGACCAACGCCAATGAGAGGGGCTTATTTGTGGGGTAACATCTTTCCCTTCCCTCACTTTATTAACCACCAACCAGGAGTCTCAAGATGAGCCATTTGACAAGCTGACTTTAAATTTACCTCTAAGGGCACCTGGGTGGCTCAGTTGGTTGAACGTCTGACTTCATCTCAGGTCATGATCTCATACTTCATGAGTTCAAGCCCCATGTAGGGCTCTGTGCTGACAGCTCAGAGCCTGGAACCTGCTTCCGATTTTGTGTCTCCTCGCTCTGCCCTTCCCCTGCTCATGCTCTGTCTTTCTCTGTCTCTCAAAAATAAATAAACATTAAAAATAATAATAATAAATAAATTTATCTTTCCTATATATTCTCACAACTTTCCTCACCTCTTTATGGATGTTTTTATCTCTTATATTGGGGAAGAGGAACTATCATACTTTTCCATTTTACGTTCTGCCTTTATTAACAATGCTGCTCAGTATCATTGAGGGACACTATTGTTCCAAAACTGCAAAGTTAATTAATTAGGAGTCCGGTAAAATTAATGATAGCTCTATAAAACTCTTCCTCAGAGCCCTTCTTTTTTTCCCCTGAAAGACTGCAGTGAGATAATAAAGGTGTTTTTAAATGTTCAGTCTTAGTTTTTTTAGATTTCTGCAAATGAAGAAGTGTGTTTCTGCTGGTAATAAACAAATATTACATGGAAACTCTCTGTGTGAACTGCTGCATATAAAGCATCTCTGGGTTTCCAAGAAAAGGGAGACAGGAGACAGGGAGGAAGGAGAGGCAGAGAGAAAGGGGAGTGGCGGCACGTCACCTGATCTTAACCCAGCATTTTCCCTAAACCAAAACCAAAGTCAGGTTATTATTTAATTCATTTCAACATCCCTAAGATATGATCCATTCTTCCTATAACTAGGTTCTCCTGATAAAATGCTTTATATCAAAGCTGTAACTGACAAAAATTTATTTAAAGGAGAATTAAATTAATATTTTAGGGAAGGAGATTAAGTGTTCTTTCCTTTCATCTGAAGGGATTGCCTTTTGGATCTATCAAAGGTGGAGGAATATTTGTCTTTAATTACCCCTGCAGACTGATTAAATTCACAAATTCATTTGTCTTGTTCTTGTTTTTCTTTGTTTTTTTTTTTTTTTGTTTGTTTGTTTAACTCTTCCTTTATCCCCTTTTAAAGATGCATGAAGTTGTTTGGGAAGCATTTCAAGCCTTGGATGCAATCAAATCTGTTCTGGAAGCTGACTTTACCTACTATGAGACACCATTTTGCTACATCAAAAAGGCCGCCTAATATTATAACGGAGATAAATGCCTTGCTCATAAAATAGTAATAGTGAAAAGTTTTCAATCATATTATTTCAAGGGTAAAAATAATAAGAGTATTCTTCTTTCCAGATATTATGATTTCTGTTCTCATAATACCTAAAAAAAGTAAAACCCACTGTTATGAGATTGTTGTTAGAATGCATCACAGAATGAAGTGAATGTTACTTTTAGAAGCTATTTAGTAACTGTTCTTTTCTAACAATGACATATCATTAATGTGGACAAGGATATTCTTCTTTTTGTTATTTTCCTTATAACCATTTCAGTTTCCACTATTGAATCAAAATTTTCTTAAAGAAATGTCATATCATTTTTCCCTTCTGTGGTCAAAAATTTTTTTTTCTCATTAATGATGTTGTCACAGCATGCTTCTTAAATTCAGAATGTAAATCAAGTAAAATGAGAATGCATTATTGTTAATCTCAGATAAATGTGAATGTATAATTTAAAAGTCTACATGATGGAATACATTTGAAATATATATTCTTTTACTTATCAATTTAAAAATATTTAGTGAGCACATATTGCTGACTGATCTTGTAACTCTCAAGGGATCATAGCAATGAATTAGACATAGCTCAGACTTAAAGTGGCTGATGGCCTTAAGAGGTGAGTCCTCATCACTCAAAGTGTTACAGGTGCTATGATGGGAATATCTAGAGTTCACTATATTAATGAGACGGATGGAGCCCAGGAGAAATCTACACCTCAGAAGGGACAAAGACACTTGTGAAAGCCACGCCCCAGAAATACAGTCCCACTAAAGTGTGATTTAATCAAAAGCCGATAGGACACTCCACCTTCCCACCATGCTGCTGGCACCCAACAACACTCCAGTATAGAAATAGCAAGTTAAAGTTGAATGATATACAAGGTACAAACCCTCTCTGTGGAGCAGTAAAAGTGGAATCCAGGAAACCAAGAAGATAAAAATAAAAGCAAGGACACCAGCAGATATTGAAGTCTGTGGCACGTATAGCTGCACTAAACTCGGCCATACTCCTAGCCAGATTATTATCAAAGCCCACATGAAAGGTCTGATTACTTGATTACCTCGGTTGGTTTGTTTTTTATTAAACATTATTTTTTAGAGCAGGTTAAAGTTCACAGCAAAATTGAGCAGGTAAGACAGAGGTTTCCATGAACATCTCTTGTCCTCCGCACATGTAGAATTTCTCCCATTATCAACGTTCTTTAACAGAGTGGTACATTTGCTGTAATCAATAAATCTGCAGACACATCTTAATCATCCAAAGCACATAGTTTAAGTTACAATTTACTCTTTGCCATCTATATTTTATGAATTTGGATAAATGTATAATGATATGTATCCATCATAGTGACATCATGCAGAATAGTTTTACTGACCTAAAAATCTTATGTGCTCCATCTATTCATTCCTCCTTTCTCCCTCACCCCTGAGAACCATTGAGTTTTTTACTGTCTCCATGGTTTTGCCTTTTCCAAAATACCATTTACTTGAAATCACACAGCCTGTAGCCTTTTCAGAATGAATGAATTATTCCATTTAGTAATGTCTGTTCATGTAAGATTTCTCTATGTCTTTTCATGGCTTGATAGCTCATTTGTTTTTAGTGCTGACTAATATTTCATTGGATATATCACAGTTCACTTATCCGTTCATCTGCTGAAGCACATCTAGATTTCTTCCAAGTTTTGACAATTATAAATAAAGCTGCTATAAACATCCATGTGCAGACTTTATCATAGATATAAATTTTCATCTCCTTTATGTAAATATGGAGTAAGTGTTGGATCGTCTGGTTACAGTATATTTGGTTGTGTAAGAAATTGCCAAATGGTCTTCTAAGGTTGGTTTACCATTTTGCATTCCCATCAGCAATGAAGTTGCTCTATATCCTCTAAAAGGATATTGAGTAGCAACAGCATCACGGTAGCAATGAGCACATCCAGCTTTCAGACTGTGGTTTCTATCACCATCTTGCAATTTAAAAAAATTCAATGATCCTTAAGAAAGGATTTCTTGGCTCTATCGTTGGGACAGGAAATATATAGGATAAGCTTGGAACACCTGTGCAGCCAAAAAATCCCACAAGAAACAAACAAAAAAGAAACAAACAAACAAAAAGAACAGAACAAACAAAC
This sequence comes from Hyaena hyaena, assembly GCF_003009895.1. NCBI lineage: Eukaryota > Metazoa > Chordata > Mammalia > Carnivora > Hyaenidae > Hyaena > Hyaena hyaena. The sequence continues at coordinate 1,190,687 of NW_024081115.1, forward strand.
AAAACAGGGAAGTGTCCATAACACAAAATGATGGGATATATCAAAAGGACATAGAAGCCCACCCAAAAAGGCTTCCAAAGACAGAAGCAGGGAAAGTTTGATTAACAAAATAAATAACATAGTACTGGATTGTAAGACAACGTGACTCTGCCTTGACTGATAGATGTTCTAAAAATTGAGAAGCAACAACCAAATAGGAAATCAGAGAAAGATATAAACAAACAGGAAAAAAGAAACACAAATGATGCTTAAACATATAAAAAGATGTTCAGCCTCATTTAGGCACATGCAATTGACAATTAATGCAATTAATTCTACCATTAGTTAAAAGTCTTCATTTAACAGATTGTTAAAAATCTAAAAATTTGAAAATACATACAGTGGATGAAGTATCCTTATGCCTTTGTAACAACCAATGCAAAATGCAACAACCGCTTTGGAAGAGAGTTCGGCATTTCTAGCAGAATCATTTAAGAATTTATCCTTTGATCAAGAAATCCCACTTCCGTCAATCTATTTCAGCATTTCTCTGACACAAATATGAAATGATTAATGAACAAAGATAGTCTGTGACACACTGCTGGTAACAACAAAAGTCTTGAAATAACCCACTTGCCCATAGGGAAGTGGTTGAATAGACATGACACATGCATGTAATATATTGCTATGCAGCTACCAAAAGGAATGAATACTGCAACACATTCTTTCCACTATATATCATCAAACAAAGCAAAATAATAGTCAGAAGACTGCCTATATTTTTCTGGTGCAAAAAATAAGCTGTACATAAATATGTGTATACACATTTATGTCGTCTGAAAGGAAAAATGAAAGGAAACCAAAAACTATGCAAAACTAGGAGGGATAAAAGACAGATAGGAGAATCTTTTTGAATGTAATTTGTATAGGTTTTATTCGAAACCATGCTATCATTTTTTCATATAAAAGGCATAATTACACTAGCCTTCCCTTATCTGCTGGATACATCCCATGTTCCAAACACCCTCACCAGATGCCTGAAACCACTTATCTTATATTTTCTTGCCCCAACACCTAGGAGGAGCCATTCCTGCAATTAATCCTAGTCTTTCCAAGAATAGCATTTAGAAATCAAGAACCAGACTCTGGGTGTGCTGGTTGCTGTTAGATGGCAAAGCCTGTGTGTGCTCTCAGGAGCAAGATAGAAAATATGCAAACTATTGTATATAATTATTATATTTGTATGTATATATGTATGTATACATGCATGGTGTATATGTATGTATATTACCCAATTGTAGAATTAGATATAATATCTATGATGAATTTTAATCTGTACAGAGTAGAGTAACACTATAATCTACAGAAATGATCAATACACAAAAATTTTCAAGATTAACTCCAAGACTTCAAATGTCTCAAGAAAATGAAAAATGCTCAGCATAACTTAATTGGGACAAAAATAAAATAGTGCTAAGGCTCAGTGATTTTAAAAATATAGACATACATATAAAATCAATATTTTGATTTATTTCATTTAATTTACATGTTTGCAAATGCTGAATTGCTCAAATATATAACACTAAAAATGATGTTGTGTGACTAATTTGACTACACATATGAAATGTCAAAGGGCTTTGTATATTCACCTCTGCATTTGATGATCGATATTTCTGAAATTGTGCTGACTAGACACAGAAATTTATATTCAAAACTACACACTCAATCAATAGCCTGAGTCACATAAAGTAGAAAAAGCCATTGTCCTTAGTGACACAATCATCAAACATAATATATTAAAGGCTTTTCTGTGTAATGCTGATGAAGTGACCTGAGAGTGTGCTTTTCAAATGCAAGAGATTACAAATTGAGGTTTGAAGCATTGATCCCCGGATAAAAACATAATGCAGTCCATATGGGACATGAACTAACAAATATGCTTGGGCATAAAATGTTGCTGCATAATTATAGATACACCTGAAACTAAATAATTAATAATAGGACATAATTTTTGCCAGGTAAATCTCAGCAATGAGTTGAAATGAACAAATTTGTAGGAAAAAATTACCAGACAGACTTAATACTGATTGAATTTAAAAGTTAGGTGAGCCAAAAAAGAATAAATGAACTTCTTTCATATTTTACTTTATTTATAAAGTGTATTTATGTATTTTGAGAAGAGAGAGCAGGGGAGGGGTAGAGAGAGGAGACAGAGAATCCCAAGCAGGCTCTGTGCTGATAAGGAGCTCAGTCCCACAAACCACGAGATCATGGCCTGAGTCGAAATCAAGAGTCAGACGCTCAACTGACTGAGTCACCCAGGCGCCCCAAGAAGAGTATTTAGAAATGAAGATCTGGACACTGTGTGTACTTGGTGACACATGTCACAGCCCATAGGCACTCTCAGGGGAAAGATAGAAAATAGGTATGCTATCCAATGTAGAAATCCAGTCTCTATTTTGTAAAGTAGTTTTCAGTGTTGGTCACTTACATCCCTGTGAGAAACAAATTTCCCAACCAGAATATAATGTCAAAGTACAGGTATCTTTTTCCTTAACATTACTGTTTCTAGTCAAAGATACAAGTTTCCCAAAGTTACTTCTGTTGTTGTTTTCCCATTCCTTCAAGTATCTCATGTCACTCATTTATAGTTGGATTCATGTGTCACAGTTTGGATTACACCTTGGGATCCTCTGACATTTTATTTTTATTGTTTCTGTCATTGTTATTTTGTATACAGTTAAATTTATCCTTTGCAAACAGGGTTTACAAATGCATAGGCATGTATCCAGAAGATTCATATCCTACAGAGCAACGTCATCACTGATAATTCCTCTGTGTGGCATGTGAACACTAAGCCCCTACCATATCTCTCCCACTCAGGCAATACTCTTCTGTTTTCATCTCCACATTTTACCTTTCACAGGTGGCTTTATAAATGGAATTATATATTATATAGATTTTTGGGTCCGAGCTTCACTTCTTAATATGTGTTTAAGTTTCATACGTGTTCATACATGAGGAAATATCTTGCTCCGTTTAAAAATTTCCAAGTAGAGTTCCATCGTGTGAATGTTCCAAAGTTTATCTGACCACCCACTGAAGAATATCTTGGTTATTCTTGATTTTGATAATGAATAAAGCTGCCATAAACATTCATGCACAGATTTTCATATGAGCATGTTCACTTGGTTAATAACTAGAAATTTCTTTGTTGATGTAGTTGAAAGTCTGTGTTTAATATTAGAAAAAAACTGCCAAAGTACCTTCCAAACTGGCTGTACCCTTTTACAGTGTCACCAACAATAAATGAGAGCTCCTGTTGTACCTTTTCCTTGCAATTATTTGATATTATAACTAACCCTCCATCCAGTCCAATAAGTGTGTAATAGAATCTCATGTGCATCGTTACTTTGCATTTCCCTGATAAATGAGGTTGAGCAAATACATACATGTATTTGGAACCTGAATATCTTCTTATGTGAAGTGTCTGTTCATATCGCTTGCCTATTTGGTTTGGCTTTTCCTTTTGTCTGTTTTGTTTAAATTTTTAAATGTTTGTTGGGGCGCCTGGGTGGCTTAGTCGGTTAAGCGTCCGACTTTTGCTTAGGTCATGATTTCGCGGTTTGTGGGTTCGAGCCCCGAGTCGGGCTCTGTGCTGACTGCCAGCTCAGAGCCTGGAGCCTGTTTCAGAGTCTGTCACTCCCTCTCTCTCTGACCCTCCCTTGCTCACGCTGTCTCTCTCTCTCTCTCCTAGAAATAAATAAAACATTAAAAAAAATTTTAATTTTTAAATGTTTATTTTTGGAGACAGCGACATACAGAGTATGAGCAGGGGAGAGGCAGAGAGAGGGGGAGACACAGAATCCAAAACAGGCTTCAGGCTCCGAGCTGTCTCACAGAGCCCGACGCCGGGCATAATCCCACGAACTGTGAGATCATGACTTGATTTGCAATCGGAAACATATCGACTGAGCCCCCCAGGTGTCCCTGTTTTTTCGTTGTTTGTTTGTTTGTTTTTACTTTCACTTTTAAGGGTGCTATTGTTGCAGGATTCTCGCTCAGAGAGTCGTGATACCGAGACTTTTCTTTCCAGGAAGCAACTTTATTTTGCCGGCACCGCTCAGTTGGGTTCGTACCCAAAAGAACTGAGCGGCCCACATCATATGGCATAGGTTTTTTTATGCATTTTCTATTCCTTTGTCTCCCATATATGGTAATACACATAAACATGCAGTCGGATTAAATTGTTTCAGTTTACAGGAACATGGGGGATGTAGGCAGCTGGACTCATATCTAGGTGACCTTGAAGTCTTCTCTTCTCTCTTCATTTTTTTTCTTTCTCCTAGGGAGGGGTTCCTACCACACTATAAATATCCTGGATATTTCCTTCACATATTTTGTATTTATTTGGCATGACCAGGTGAAAAATGAGGAATAGTTATACAATTAACTATTATAAATCCAGAATAGTTTCCTTTCCTGAGTCACGTTTCCTTATGTATTTCAAAACCTGATTGTTATTTCATAATCAAAACACATCCTGGTGTAAAAGAAAAGAAATACTTTGTGAAGCTATGTCAAATGATTTGGACAACTTAGGAAAAGAATATTTAATATATGCTTGGTGTTTGCCAAAATCTTTTTAATCAGTAATAAAGTTGGGTGTTGGATAAGATCTATAATTCACATAATTCTATGTTGACAATTCAATTCTTTGTGTAAACTCAATTTCCTATTTGATTTAATGAGGCCGAGATAACAAAACATGACAAACAGATAACAAGAAAGTAAAAGTATAGGCTAATCTTATTCCAAAACACTAATGCAAAACTCCTTAACAAAACATCAGTAAACATAGTATAGAAATATATGAAAAAAGACGAACATTATAACTAACTTGGGCTCATTTCACAAACCAAATCTAGATTTATAATTCCAGGATTTTCCACCAAAGTGAGAAAACAAATTTTAAACATTTACTAATCATATCAATAATATATATAATGATATATATATAAGAAATTTGAATATCCATGTAAGCTCGAAACTTTATTTTTGCTTTTCTTTAAATTCCAGTTAGTTAACACACAGTGTAATATGTTAGTTTCGAGTGTACAAGATAGTGATTCAACACTTCCATATATCACCCACTGCTCATCACAAGTGCATTCCTTAATCCCCATCACCTAATTTGACCCATCCCCCCCCCACTTCTCTTCTGTCCACCATCAGTTTGTTCTCTACAGTTAAGAGTCTGTTTCTAGGTTTACCTCTCTCTTTTTCCCCCCCACTTGCTCGTATGTTTTGTTTCTAAATTTCCACATATGAGTGAAATCTTAATGATATTTGTCTTTCTCTGACTGATTTATTTCTCTGAACGATTCTCTAGTTCCATCCACATGGTGGCAAATGACAAGATTCCATTTATTTTGATGGCTAATATTCCACTGTGTACCACTTCATCATCTATTCATCAGTCAATGGGCACTTGGTCTGTTTCCATAATTTGGCTATTGCAGATAATGCTACTATAAACATCAGGTGTATGTATCCCTTCAAATTAGTATTTTTGTATCCTTTGGGTAAATACCTAGTAAGACAATTTCTGAATTATAGGGTAATTCTATTTTTAACTTTTTGGGAAAACTCCATAGTGTTTTCCAGAGTGGCTGCACTAGTTTGCATTCTACCAACAGTGCAAGAGAGTTCCCCTTTCTCCACATCCTCACCAATATCTCTTGTTTCTTGTGTTGTTGATTTTAGCCATTCTTACCTTTATGAAGTGATATCCCATTGTAGGCTAATTTATATTTCCCTGAATGAGCGATGATGTTGAGCACACTTTCATGTGTCTGCTGGCAATGTATGTTATCTTCTCTGGTAAAATGTCTGCTTATATCTTCTGACCATTTTTAGACTGGATTATTTGCTTTTGGGGTGTTGAGTTTTATAAGTTCTTTATATATTTTTGATACTCTTTATCAGACCTGTCATTTACAAATATCTTCTCCCATTCTGTAGGTTGCCTTTTAGAGTTTTATTGTTTCCTTTACTGTGCAGAAGTATTTTATTTTGATGAAGTGCCAATAGTTTATTTTTGCTTTTGTTTCCCTTGCCAAAGGAAACATATCTAGTAAGAAGTTGCAATGGGCAATGTCAAAGAAGTTACTGTGTTCTAGGATTCTTATGGCATTACATCACACAGTTAGTTCTTTGATCCATTTTGAATGTGTTTTTGTGTATGATGTAAGAAAGTGGTCCAGTTTATTCTTTTGTATGTTGCTGGCCAGTCTTCCCAATACCATTTGTTGAAAGGAATATCGTTTTTCCACTGATATTCTTTCTGCTTTGCCAAAGATTAATTGACTGTATAGTTGTGAGTTCATTTGTGGGTTTTCTATTCTGCTCTGTTGACCTATGTGTCTATTTTTGTGCTAACACCAGACTGCCTTGATCACTACAGTTTTGTACTATAACTTGAAATCTGGGATTGTGATGCCTCCAGCTTTGGTTTTCTCTTTCACAGTTGCTTTGACTATTTGGCAACTTTTGTGGTCCTATACAAATTTTAAGATTCTTTGTTCCCTCTCTGTAAAAATTGTTTTTGGTATTTTGATAAGGATTGCAGTAAAGGTGTAGATTGCTTTGGGTAGCATAGATATTTTAATAATATTCTTCCAACCCATAAGCATTGAATGTCTTTCCATTTCTTTGTGTCATCTCCTATCTTTCATCCATGTTTTATAGTTTTTAGAGTATAGATCTTTCAGCTCTTTAATTTGTTTAATTCCTGGGTATCTTATTATTGGGATTACAACTGTAAGTAGGATTACTTTCTTAATTTCTTTTTCTGCTGCTTCATTATCTGTGTGTAGAAGTGCAACTGCTCAAACGTGTTAGAAAATTTTAAATAGATTGGAAAAGAAAACTGTTTCTAGCCTTTTGACAGTCTTTCCTCTAGCTTTAGAAAACTCCTTCTTCAAAAGTAACTTGAGAAATGTGTTGGATCAAAATTAAATGAAGGCCTTGATGAATTAGCTATGTGCTGACAGAGATTATTTATTGAGTGATGTCTTATTGATAAGGTACACCTACCCAAAAAACAGAAACGAGTAACATGCTGATGTGGGGCTGTGTATTTAGCAATGAACAAAAGCCTATGAGACACAGATTTTAGGTCTTTCTTGAGCTGAGGTGGTTGATACCCGCTTAGAGCCATTTATGTTACCAACATGGTCCCTAAGTACGATATAGTTTGGGGACATCAGAAGCTGCACATGGGGATCAAGAATCCTCAGGGGCGCCTGGGTGGCTTAGTCGGTTAAGTGTCCGACTTCAGCTTAGGTCATGATCTCGTGGTTAGTGGGTTCGAGCCCCGCGTCGGGCTCTTTGCTGACTGCCGGCTCAGAGCCTGGAGCCTGTTTCAATCTGTGACTCTCTCTCTCTCTGACCCTCCCCTGCTCATGCTGTCTCTGTCTCTCTCTCCTAGAAATAAATAAAACATTTAAAAAAATTTAAAAAAAATCCTCTGCTAAGTTATCACTTTATCAACATCTGTGTTGTGTATCTTTACTATTTCTTAAAGTTACATACACTTGGTGATGAGTTAAGTCTGTAGCATCCAGCCCATGGATTTGAGTATAAATTTAAACCCACCTTTCCTAATCATTCAAACCATGTACGAATCAATGAAGGAAATATCCTAAGTTTACTAAGAAGTCATCTTCAAAAAATAAAGTAAATGACATCTTTAAGACTGAAAAATTTAAAGCTTTCACATCTGAGTTTAATATTCAGAAAGGAAGGACACTACCATTTCTATGCAATATTTTACTTTAGGTACTTACCAGTGTAATGAAAAGACAAAGAATATGTTAAGGATGAAAAGGAAGCATTAATATTGTCATTTTAACAGATAATGGAATAATATATTTAGAACAATTTTAAAATCTACTTATAAAATATTAAAAGTAAAAAATGGTTTTGGCAAGTTTACTGAAATCATATCTATATCCAGAAATAAATGCATTTGTTTTCACTATTAGGATAAATTAGAAAATGAAAAAAAACTTAAATATCATTTACAGAGGCATCAAATATGAGCTATGTGGGAAGAAACATAGCAGAAGCTTTAAAGAATCAGTGAGAAAAACTAAAGTGATTCTAACTAAATAAAGCAATACATTGGAAGTTTCAATATCGTAGAAATATCAATTTTTCTCAAATAGATCTATAGATTCAGTATGACTCCAATCAAAATCTTAACAGGATTTGTAAAAATGTATAAGCTAATTATAAACTTTTGTTATTAAATTTCAAAAGACCAAATTCAGTCTGAGCAAGCAACTTTGAAGAAAATTTTAAAAATCAAGGACCTATTTTACCAGATGTTATGATTTATTATAAGGGTGTTAATTAGTGCAGTATGATATTGGTACAAATATAAACAAATCAAACTATAGAACCTAATAAAGGATTCAGAAACACAGCTGCACATATACAGACACTAGATTTTAATTCTGAGAACATGCCCAGGAAGAGCAGTAAGGAATTGACAGTCCTTTTAATAACTATTGCTGGGTCAGTTGGATAACCAGGTGAGAAAAAAACCAAAAACCTCCACTTTGGGGAAGTGTTTCATATTCAGGATCAGCAAACTTTTTTTTAATAAGGCAAGATAACAAACATTTTATGCTTTGGGGCCAAGTCACATCCATAGATATTATATAGATGCTTATATAAACCACTTAAAATCTAACAAATTAAATATATAAAAAGCATTTTTAGCTCATGAGACACACATACACAAGAACCAGGCATCTGGTCAGATTTGGCTCTTGAGTTTGCTGCCAAGCTAATGAGAAAAGGATGGGCTACCTAGTATAAAAATGGGCAAAGACCTTGAACAGTCACTTCATAAGAGATGATATGTATATGCTCAAAATCAGGAATAATCAGAGAAATGCAGGTTAAGTCAAAATATATTCAATTATATACTTCCAAGATAGGCAAACATTCAAACTCTTGACAATGTCACGTGTTGATGGAGTGGGTGTGAAACTTTCATAGTTTGCCTATGAGCAGAAGTGTAAATTAATACACTTTGGGAAAATGTTTGACATTTCTATTTAACTTGATAATGGACACACCAAAATCCTTAACAATTTTACTCCTGGGCATGCATCCAACAAATATGCATACATATTTGATCCAACATGCATGTACAAGGATGTTTATAGCAACATTGCTTGTAAATGATCTAGAAAAGCTCAAAGGTCTACTTTTGATAGAAAGGATAAATAGTTTAAGTGGATGGTAAAATACTACAGAGCAGTGAAAATAAGCCAACTATTCTGAACACAAAGATAAATTTCACAAATACCATGTTGAGCCGAAGAAATAAGCACAAATCAGTATGTACCATTTAATTTCATTTTTTAATTAAAAGATAAATAGACAAGCAATAATCAATCTATGGTGCCTAATATCAGAATAGTTCTGAGGCGCCTGGGTGGCTCAGTCGGTTAAGACTTCAACTTCAGCTCAGGTCACGATCTCACAGTTCGTGGGTTCGAGCCCCGCATCGGGTTCTGTGCTGACCACTCGGAACCTGGAGCCTGCTTCGGATTCTCCCTCTCTCTCTGCCCCTCCCCTACTTGTGCTCTGTCTGTCTGTCTGTCTCTCTCAAAAATAAATAAACATTAAAAAAAAAAAAAGAATAGTTCTTATGTTTAGGGAGGAAAAAGGAAAAGTGATTGGGGTGTGATCAGCTCTAAGGTATTGCTAAAATTCAAATTTTTTATTTTGTGGCATTAGATTAGTGTGAATGGACTGCTTTGTGAGATAATGAATCATGGTATGCTCTTGTCTTTTGTGCATTTATATTTAAATAAATAAATATCAATAAACAATACAAAAATCTTTCCCCAAGATAAATATTTGTCATGGAAAATACTTGCTAAAGTCCTCACAGTTTTCAAAGTCTAATTCAGTACCTCCTATCTCTCTGCAAGCCTTCTGGATTACTCTGTCCCTAGAAAATGAAACATTTGAGGTACAGGAAACATTAAAGGCAGAAGGTAAGTTTCTCACAGAAGCTAAACAATGTTGCATACCTCTGTGTGCTCACTGGACTTAATGTCACAGTGCCTGATTTGTAACAAGCTTGATCTCTTGCTCAAGGCACTAATTCACTTGAAATATAGGAAGGTCTCTTATCTGCAACTGCTTCTTATCTCCAAAATCTGGATCCATTTCTGTCCTATGGAGGAACCTAATTAGCCATTATTTCTGTGAAGTTCGTCTTTTGCCTTTCCTTTGTGTTACAGAGGTTTCTGTATATGTCCCTTCTATTACCAGTATAAATTCCCTGTTTGTTTCTAAAAATAGTTAGCTTCTTTATTTCCTTTTTGTGATACTTTTCATTATCTTATCTGGGAATTTTTTAGTATTGGATAAGTACAGTAGAGCTAAATATTGCTTAAGCTTATTCGTCTTTTATTGTATGGATTGAGATTTATTTTTCCAGCTCACAGCCTTTAGCAAGGGTAATGGTAGAGGTACAGAAGTTATTCCTTGGTTCTCATCATTTACCCTAGATGCACTATCTCTGGGTGGATGATATATTTTGAAAATATGACTAGGCCAACTCCAGCCAAATGTGTCTAGGTCCTACTTTGAATGCCTTCACAGTATTTACTTCTGGAAAGAGAACTGTATATTATGAATGTCTACTTCTGACATTACTAAAATGGAACAAATTATATTTTATCATCTAGATACTCATCTTTAAAATTTCAAGCCTGGTTACATTATTTTTTTCTTCTCTTTTGAAATCTTATAGTAAAATCATTAAGGATGGAAACCAAAGAAATGAGCAAACCGATCCAGAACAAATAACATTAATGGAAAACATTTGTGGCAGAATTTCACATGGGGGTAAAATTAAGAAGTCATAGGAAGAATTGTCAATAGGCAGTGATTTCTCTTACCATAAATCGGCAGTCACTATCAAGGGTACCACCCTCCAAATTACTTCCTAGAAATTTAATAAAAAATCATTACAATTTGACGATTAATAAATTTTGATAAATTTTTTAAAAGTTAGCTGACACAAGTAGATACCAGGACTTTTTTTTTTTTTTTAAAGTACTCTTGGAAGCTCAAATTTTGAAATAAGTATGAGCTGCTAGTTTTTAATATTTTGAGACATGGAAAGTATGAATAGTGAGGGGCACCTAGGTGGCTCAGTCGGTTGGGCAGCCGACTTCGGCTCAGGTCATGATCTCATGGTTGGTGGGTTCGAGCCCTGTGTTGGACTCTGTGCTGACAGCTCAGAGCCTGGAACCGGCTTCAGATTCTGTGTCTCCCTCTTTCTTTGCCCCTTCCCTGCTCACTTGCTCTCTCTCTCTTCCTCTCTCTCTCAAAAGCAAATAAATAAACATTAAAACTTAAATAAGTATGAATAGCTAAAACTATAATTTAAAACTAGTTTTATAGACACACTTGTATGAGGTCTGCATGAAGGCTACTTTTGTACTTAAATAATACACAGTCCATTGCATGGTTGTCCAAAAGGACTTGTATATAAGGTCACAATATGAAAACAGTAAATAATGCTCTACCCCCCCCCCCATTCCTATTCCAAATAGAAAATAGGGTCAGGGGAGGAGCAGTAGCAAGAAAATATTCTTCATTTCTAAGTCACAGACCTCTAGGACTCTGTGATAGATGTTCCTGAGTTTTAGACCACCTGGAGACAGACTAAGAAAAGGGTTAGAGAACAGTGTCTGTACCTAGCAGGTCATCCCGGAAGACACTATTAATGCAGTAGAGGAATTGAGGCAGGAAAGAGAAGGGAGTCAGAGAAGGCTGTGTTAATCAAGACAGTCACAACATCTGGGTAACTCGAGTTCAATCCAACTGATCAGCTTTGGGAGGTAGTGTATGTTTACAGGTTAAAGACATCATGACTGTGTCACAAATGTTCAAATGGTATACGTTATTTTGGGCCTCTTTTTATTATTTAAATTCAAGTTAGTTAACATACAGCGTGGTCTTGGCTTCAGGAGTAGAAGCCAGAGATTCATCTCTTACACGTGACACCCAGTGCTCATCCCGAAAAATGTCCTCCTTAATGTCCATCACTCATTTAACCCATCCCCCCACGCACCATCCCCACCCCGGACCTCCACCAGCAACCTTCAGCTTGTTCCGTATAGTTAAGAGTCTCTTATGGTTTACCTCCCTCTCTGTTTTTATCTTATTTTTCATTCTCTTCCCCTATATTATGATAACAGCATCTTGCTGGATATAACATAACTCTAGTATTTGATAGTTTGAAATGCAATGTGCTCCTGTATGTTGAGTAAATGCTTCTGAATTACTGATAATAATGTTTTGCCATAAATGTGAATTTAGTTCACAGTCTTTCCTCAGAATTAAGGATTATTTTATACACTGTGAGATGTGGACTTATAAAGGTTTGGTTCAGGTAAAGAAATAAAGCAATGACCTATTTAAGAAGAAAGATTTATTTGGAGGAGTGAATGTCTTAAAGAATCTCGTGGAAGGCTGAAGGAGGTCAGGAATGAGTTGAAAGTCACATCAGAACCAGGATATTAAGGAATGATTGCTGCATCTGTCATTAAGAAAATTTTATGATTGGGCACCTGGGTGACTCAGTCAGTTAAGCATCTGACTTTGGCTCAGGTCATGGTCTTGAAGTTCAGGAGTTCGAGCTCTGAGTCAGGCTCTTTGCTGACAGCTCAAAGCCTGTTTCAGATTCTGTGTCTTCCTCTCTCTCTGCCTCTCCACCTCTCTCTCTCTCTCTCTCTCTCTGAAAAATAAACACTAAATTTTTTTAATAAAAAAAAAGAAAATTTCATGATCAAGAGGTGAGTGCAGAAAAACCAAGCATTTCCACAACAGTAGATACAGACAGAAATGGCAGAAAAAGCTGACCAAATGTAGTCTAGGTTTTTATCAAATCTTCCAAATTATACTTATATACTGAAGATCCAGTGTATATACATGTGTATATGTAGGGGCTCTGAGAAATGCATCCTGTAGTACAGAATCACATACAGTAAGAGACTAGTGTAACTGAAGTGTGCCGCCCCCTACAATGGGAAAGTTCCCCACGTTCACTTGCACATCCCAGTAAGTCAAAAGAAATCTGGAACATAGTGAAGAAAAAAAAAGTAAAGGATGCACCTTGAAAAAATAATATAATAATTAAAATATCTTAATGTGTTTTCTGTAAATTGCAGGCAACTTAATTATTGATAGCTTTGAAATAATGGAATGAGTGAATCTACAATTCAGTGCAGTGATATGTCTAGTCTACAGAAAGTACACAAAATCTGATACAATTATATTCTTCATAATAATTAAATAAGAATTAGTCTAGTACCAATTAAATAATAATAAATGTAATAAGAATGATGTGGTATCCATGCTACTTTGAAAGACGTTCTGTTTTAGTTGTTGATAATATCAGGCCAGGAATCTCTGAAAAAGCATTTCCCAGCTCTCTGTGAAGACACCAGGAAGACCATCATCAACTCTAGAAATTGATCAAAACTCATAAGCCCATCCCAACCCCAAATTTACTAACCTCCCAAGTTCATAATTATAGAATCACCTTTAATAACTGCAAGGAGTTAGATAAAGCTACATTAAAATAAAAAAAAAAGAATATGCATTGACCAATGAATGCTTTCCTATTGGAACAGAATAATTGCACAGGAGAGCAGAAGATACATCACTTTGCCTCCACTCTCTGGTCTTCTCTATACCTGTTCTGGGTATGTAAAACCCTACCTCAAGAAAACTAGCACTTTTATCTGTGAGGTAATAAATTTTAAGGCAGACAAAATAACAATCACTGAGTCCTCTTATATTTGTACATCCTTCAAGGAGAGCAATTCTCAAAAGACAAAAAAAGAAAAAAGGTCAAAACAAATCAAAAGAAAGGCTCTAGTGTCTGAAAACCTCAGTGTGCTTTATATCACAGTGATGCTAGTTATCTGATCTTAGGCAGGTGAACTAAACTTTGCAAGCCTGGGTATACTAATACATAAAGTTTGGATATAATAACTACCCCAAAGAGTTGTTGAATATATTGACTCTTATTCACTTTCCACATAGACAATAATTTTATTTATTATTGTTATTTTTTAATGTTCATTTATTTATTTATTTTGAAAGAGAGAGAGAGCACACATGCATATGCACATGACTGAGCAGGGGAGGGGCATAGAGCGAGGGAGAGAGAGCATTCCAAGTGGGCACCATGCAGTCAGTGCAGACTCTGACATGGGTCTCAGTCTCATGAACCATGAGATCGTGGACCTGAGCCTAAATAAAGAGTGGATGCTGAACCAACTGAGCCACCCAGGCACCCCCACAATCATGTCATTTCCAAGTAATTATATTCTTATATCTTTTTCCCAGTTATTATATTTAAAAATTTTCCCAGTTATTATATTTAAAAATTTTTCTTTTCATTGCCATATTTCACTAAGACTTCAAGCACCATGATGACTTTTGTGATCCTGATCTCAGAAAGAAAGCTCTCAACTTTCCATCACTATCATGTGACTTGTAGGTATTCATAACCTTATTAAATTAAGAATGTTATATTCTATTTTTAGTTTTCTGAGCATACTTTCTATCAGTGGGTATTAAATTTTAAGAAATAGGTTTTCCTTCTGAATTTACTGAGATAACTATGTGACTTAATCTCATTTCTGTTACTGTAGCAAATCACATTGTTTGAAATGTTTAATCTCACAGTTAATATTTTGATAATATTTTTGTAGATGTATTTGTGATTGTTATAACCATATCAAGTTTTTATTTTTAAGTTATTCTGGCTTAAAAATGATTTGATAGTGGATTCTACCTCCTCTATTCTCTAAAGATATTTCTGTAAGGTTGATTTATTTCTTGCTTACATATTTGACAGAAGGCATAGACAAAGAAAAAAAATAGGTACTAGACTCCATAATATTTTTAAAGAATTTGTTAAAAGACACCATTAGCAGAATTAAAAGGCAACCCGCAGAATGGGGGTTGGAGATTATATAGCTGATAAGGGATTAATGTGCAGAAGACATAGGAAACTCTCAAATTGCAACAACAACAACAAAACCAAACAACTCAATTTAAAAATGGGTGAAGAACTTGAATAGATAGTTCTCCAAATTGTATATACAAATGACTGATACACATATAGAATAATGTCCAAATCACTGATTATTAGGGAAATACAAATCAAAACTTCCAATTCCACCACACACCCATTAGGATGGCTACTATCAAGAAAAAAAAAAAGACAGAAAAAAAGAAAAGAAAAGAAGGAAAAAGATATTAAATGTTAGCAAGGATGTGGAGAAATTGAATCACTTGTGCACTGTTGGGAGGGATGTGAGATGGCACTACTGTGGGCAAAGCAGAATGGCAGTGCCTCAAAAAAATAAAAATAGAATGACAATATGATCTAGCAATTATACTTCTGAGTGAATGCCCAGAAGAAGAGAAAAGAGGGTTTTGAAGAGATGGTTATACACCCATGTTCATATCAGCATTATTCACAATAGCTTAAATGTGGAAGCAACCTAAGTGTTCGTTGGCAGATAAATGGATAAGCAAAACATGGCATAGGTACAATTGTTTCTTAAAATGGAAGAAATCTCTGACATAGGCTACAACATGGATGAAATTTGAGAATCTTATGCTAATTTAAATAAGCTAGACACAACAAAGGCAAATAATATATGATACCCTTTATATGGGGTACTTAGAGTATTCAAACTCATAAAAGACAGAAAGTAGAAAATGTACTTGTCAGATGCTGGTGGGGGGAAGGGGTAAGAGAAGCTATTGTTTAATGTGTATACAATTTCAGATTTACAAGATGAAAAGAATTCTGGAGACAGACGGTGGTGACGATAGCACATTATAAATCTATTTAATACCATAGAATTGCACATTTAAGAAGTGTTAATATGATAGATGTTATATCTATTTTACAATTTAAAAAGCATTGGAGAAAGCAATATTTACTGAAATATTTAAAAGTTTAAAAAGGCAATGGATTAGAAATATTAAATATAAAAGCTAATGTAAAGGAAACAAGACAATAAAGGAAATCAACAAATATCAAATTTGTTGATTTATTGAGCACTGATAAAAGATAAACATTAATTAAATTCATCAATAAATATGATCCACAAAGGGTAACAGATTTCTGTTATTAGGAATTAGAAAGAGCCATACAGTATCTTACAGGAGTTAAAATCATTAAATCTGTTAAACCAATACATTTGAAAAATTAAATGAAATGTAAAACATTATTTAAAACAACAATATAGCAAACCAAAAAAGAAAGAAAGAAAAAGAAACCACAAACAGAAAGCACATATGGTCCTATATCAATAAAATATAAAGTAATTTGATTCAAAAGTAAAAACCAATAGACAAACAAAACTCTTCAGTGACAAAGTCTGTCAAATATGTAAACAAAGAGATATATCAACCTTGCAGAAATATCTTTAGAGAATAGAAAAGGTAGAATCCACTTGCAAATCATTTTTAAGCTGGAGAAAATTTAATATCGAAACTTGACAATGGAACACCTAGGTGGCTGAGCCTGTAGAGAATGTGGCTCTTGATCTCAGGGTTAGGGTTCAAGTTCCATGTTGGGAGTAGAGATTACTTGCATAAATAAACATGATTCAATTACTTTTTCTTTCCAGGTTTTTATTTAAATTCAAGTAAGTTCACATATAGTGTGGTATTGGTTTCAGGAGTAGAATTTAGTGATTCGTTATGTACATATAACACCTGGTGCTCATCACACGTGCCCTCCTTAATCCCCATCACTCACCGAGCCCATCTCCCACCTACCTCCCCTCCATCAACCCTCAGTTTGTTTTCTATAGTTAAGAGTCTCTAGGGGTAGGGACGCCTGGGTAGCTCATTTGGTTAAGCATCCAACTTTGGCTCAGGTCATGATCTCACAGTGTGTGGGTTTGAGCCCTGCATCAGGCTCTGTGCCAATAGCTCAGAACCTGCAGTCTGCTTCAGATTCTGTGTGTCCCTATCTCTCTCTGCTCCTCCCATGCTCGTGCTCTGTCTCTCAGTAATAAATAAACATTTAAACATTTTTTAAAAAGAGTCTATATGGGTACCTGGGTGGCTAAGTCAGTTAAGCCTCTGACTTTGGCTTAGGTCATGATCTTGCAGTTCACAAATTCGAGCCCCATGCAGGGTTCTGTGCTGATAGCTCAGAGCCTGGAGCCTGCTTCAGAATCTCTCTCTCTCTCTCTCTCTCTCTTTCTCTCTCTCTGCCTCTCTCCCCTCCTTATTCTCTGTCTCTCTCTCAAAAATAAATTTTAAAAACATTTAAAAAATTGAAAAAATAAAAAAAGAGTCTCCAGCAACATCTGAGTGGCTCAGTTGGTTAAGCATCCAACTCTCGATTTCAGCTCAAATCATGATCTCACAATTCCTGAGATGGAGACCTGTATCAGGCTCTGCACTAAAAGTTTGGAGTCTGCTTGGGATCCTCTCTCTCCCTCTATCCCTGACCCTCCCCGACTCATGTGTGCACTCTCTTTCAAAATGAATAAATAACTTAAAAAAAAAGAGTTTATTTTTGATCTTATTTTATTTTTCTTTCCCTTTCCTTATGTTCATTTTGTTTATTAAATTTCACATATGAGTGAAATTATACGGTTTTTCTCTTTCTCTGAATGACTTATGTCACTTATCATCCATGTCATTACAAATGGCAAGACTTCATTCTTTTTCATGGCTAAGTAATATTCCATTGGTATATATACTCTAAAGAAAAGTTGGAGAATGGATATATCAATTCTCCATTCTTGAGAATGGATATTGCTACAAAAAATATCATTGAGCTTTGCAAATGAATTGCAGTAAATCTGCACAGAGGTTTGGGTATTGATATCTTAACATATTGTCTTCCCACCTATGAACATCCAATGTGTTTTCATTTATTTATGTCTTGTTTAATTTTAGCAATGTTTTGTAGTTTTGACTGTACAAGTGTTTTGCCTCCTTAGTTAAGTTAGTTTCTAAGTATTTTATTATTTTTGATGCTGTTTCCTTTTTTCAGATTGTTCATTAGTATATAAAAATGCAACTGATTTTTGTGCATTGATTTTATATCCTGGTACTTTGATGAATTTCTTTATTATTTCTAACAGCTGTTCAGGGAATCTTTAGGATTTTCCACACATAAAATTATATCATCTCTGAACAGAGATGATTTTATTTCCTCTTTCCTACTTGAATTCCATTATTTATTTATTTATTTACTTACTTACTTATTTTTGACTAACTGCTAGAGCTATGTAGCAAAGGAGTAACAGGTGAGCATCCATTAATTTTATTTAAAACTCAAATGTAAGTCTTATTATAGCTCTTTGGTAGTTAATCTGTCCTTTTCTCTGATTTCTTTTAATCCTTATTGTTTCTTTCTCCTTGTCTCCAACTATTTTACTACTTAGCAATTGGGTGCAGTTTTCTCTTTGTTTATCTTCAGCCCACTGCTTAATAGTTTTCATCAGTTTTAGAACATTCCCAGCCAGTATCATTTCAAATATATCGCTTTGACCTGTTCTTTCTCCCTTTTCTTTCTGAGACTTCAATTATAAGTAATACATTTTGTGCACATATTCTATGGCTCTGTTTTCTTTGAAGATTTCTTCATTCTCATTTACTCCATTCTTCAGCCTGAACATTTTCTTTCTTTTTTTTTTTTAATGTTTTATTTATTTCTAGGAGAGAGAGAGAGAGAGAGAGACAGCGTGAGCAGGGGAGAGTCAGAGAGAGAGGGAGTCACAGACTGATACAGGCTCCAGGTTCTGAGCTGGCAGTCAGCACAGAGCCCGACGCGGGGCTTGAACCCAAGAACCGCGAGATCATGACCTAAGCGAAAGTCAGACGCTTAACCACCTAAGCCACCCAGGCGCCCCAGCCTGAACATTTTCTACTGAGTTACAGTTTTGAGTTCACTAGTCCTTTCTTGTGCTGTGTGTAATAGGCCATTAAGCCTATGTTTTGAATTTTATTTTATGTCTGGGTACTTATTTTTTCATGTATAGGATTTCTGTTTGATTTTTTAAAGTATGTCCAAGCCTCTGGTGATTTCCTCAGCTTTTCATATATTTTGGAAGGTATTAATATTATTTTAAACCCCATGCTTATAAATATATGGCATGCATCACCCTGTGTCTGATTTTATTCTCTCTCTTTTGTTTTTGCATTCTCTATCTTTTTTACCTTTGATTTTTAATCATTTTGTCCTGTCCTCTGTCATCTTCTTATTTGATATATTTTTGTTTTCTCAGGCTTTTCCCCCCCAATGTTTATTTATTGGTTTTGAGAGAGTGACACAGAGAGTGAGAGGGGGAGGGCAGAGAGAGAAGGGATACAGAATCCAAAGCAGGCTCCAAGCTCTGAGAGCTCCATGTGGGGTTCAAACTCATGAACTGTGAGATCATGACTTGAGCTGAAGTCACATGCTTAACCAACTGAGCCACCCAGGCACCCCCATATTTGATTTTAATTGTATGCATGACACAGACTATAAAGAGAGGTTAAGGATAATATCTTATTTAAGATGCTATCCTCACCTAAGGGATTTTAACCAGTACAAGAAGATGTTGTGTCATTTGGGTCTAGCTTTCAGAGAGAGCTGCTGGATTTCTGGTTCGCTCTTCCTGCTAGTGTCTAGTCTTGCAACAGAAAGGTGGATATTTTACTCTGACTTCTTATCCGTGCTAACCCCTTAGCTTCAAAATTTTACTTTTTTTAATTTTTTTTTTTTTTTTTTTTTTTTTTTAAGTAATCTCAACCCCCAATGTAGGGCTCAGACTCATGACATGACACTGACATCAAGAATCACACTCTCTTCTGACTGAGCCAGTCAGGCACCCCTCAAGGTTTTACTTTTAACACTTCACTGATACTGCAACAAAAAAATTAGGAAGAAAGATCAGATAGAAAAGAGGGAGGATGGAAGGAAGAAGGCGGATTAAGATGAAAGAAACCAATCTCATTATGAATATTAATGCAAAACTTATGAATAAAATATCAAATGTAATTCATCAATATATAAAGGAGTACATTGTTCATGTAGGATTAATTCCATGTATGTAAACAGAATAAAGATTAATATTTTCACCATATTAATATTAGAAGAAAAATTATCATTTCCAAATATATACTTTCAAGATCTATTCCTGATAAAGTTAATGAATTTAATTTAGGTAACAGGAAATATTTATTTAAAGAAAAAAACCCACTAGCATCATTCAGTCTTATAAAAGATTACAATCAGTTATATAAAATCAAGAACAAGTCGGGGCGCCTGGGTGGCTCAGTCGCTTAAGCGTTCGACTTCGCTGAGGTCATGATCTCACAGTTCCAGCCCCGCGTCAGGCTCTGTACTGACAGTTAGCTCAGAGCCTGGAGCCTGTTTCAAATTCTCTGTCTCCCTGTCTCTCTGACCCTCCCCTGCTCATGCTGTCTCTCTCTCTCTCCCTCTCAGAAATAAATAAAACATTTTTAAAAAAAGAACAAGACAAATAGGATCATTAGCACCATTATAAAAGTAATTTAAATCAACTGAAGTTTGGAAGTGTTCTAATACATGAAAGGGAAAATGCAACGTTATCATTTTGTGGTTAAAAAATACATACATAAACAATGCAAGAGTAAAAATAAGCAATTCAGCAAGGATAAAATTTCAAATTTGAAATTAATAACAATAGCATTATTTTAACCAGTGTGGTCAATTTTAAAATACAGTAAAATAAATCTGTTCATAAGCAGGAGAGAACAAAACCAACACAATAACAAAGAGTTGCTGTGAAAGAAAAAAATCTGGATGATAAATAAGAACTCAAGATA
This sequence comes from Hyaena hyaena, assembly GCF_003009895.1. Taxonomy (NCBI): domain Eukaryota; kingdom Metazoa; phylum Chordata; class Mammalia; order Carnivora; family Hyaenidae; genus Hyaena; species Hyaena hyaena. The sequence goes on from NW_024081115.1 coordinate 1,211,618, forward strand.
TTACAAATATGTAAATTTGACCATAATTAATCCAAAACTTTTGCATAGTAAATTAATTTGATAAATGTACAAATTACTGTTAAATTTTCTTTCTGTTGAAAGAGAAGAATTGGTAGACAGGAGTATTAGGGAGGTTTTTTTTCCCCCAGAATACATTTTTAGTTTTCTTTGGCATTTTTTTTAAGTATAAGATGGTCATGCATTATTTTTCTAATAGTAAAATATATCAAATAATAAATATATAAGTCTCAATTAATTTTCAAATGCAAATTTATAGAACTTAATATATATATTCCCTTTGACTTGGTTATTACACACTTACAAAATCTTTTAGGGGACACCTGGGTGGCTCAGATGGTTTGAGCATCAGACTTTTGGTTTCCACTCAGGTGATGTTCCCTGGGTCATGAGATCCAGCCCCACATAGGCTCTATGCTGAACATGTAGCCTGCTTAAGATTCTCTCTCTCTCTCTCTCTCTCTCTCACTCTCTCTCTCTCTCTCTCTCCCCCTCCCACCCCCTTCCTTGCTTACACACACTCTCTCTATCTCTAAAAAAGTAATTAATTAATTTTTAAAAATAAGTTAAAGAGAAGTCTTTTCATATTATACTATTACGTTCATCTTGACCATGCCTTCAATAGTAAAAGTACTGGAAATTACCTAGATATATTTCAATATGAATTTTTTTTTTCAAATTAGGATAAAATGTAAACAGATACTGTAAATCTAGTTCATTTTACAGATAAGGTAGGCTATATTACAATATGTAGTATATAAACACCATGTTTGTATTACATGTATTTTTAGCTATGTACTTATAAAATTATTCAAAATTACCATAACAAACATTTAACACTGAAAGTTTCTGAGTATTTGAAGAAATAAGCATATTGTGAACTATATATTGTGTTCTTTTGTATTTTATTTTATCACAAGCAAACATTAAATGTATAAATAATAACAGTAAATATTCATATAAGATATAAATGAAGGGATGTAGTTAATTTTTCCTCTGCTTTTTAAATTATTATTTAAACATGCTCTAAAATAAGAGCTTCTAAACGCATTAAATTTTTCAAAGATTTGTTTACTTAATTTTTTGAAGCAGGAGCGATATAGTGAAGAAAATGTTTTGAACAAGTCAATGGAAATAAAGGGCTTCAAAGAGTACCCCAGGTGGCAAAGACATGGCCGCCATTAATCTGTCGGAAACTGTAACTACAACTTTGAAAATAGGATGAGTCATCAGGGGATTGCCTGGAAGAGAAAATTGTAGGATACTTAATTTAGCACCTCTGATTCACTACACTGAATTAAGTAACAGGGTCGATATGATGAGGCATCCTTAGCTGCTCCCACACCATCCCACAGGTGGTCATTGGAATGTCTATTTGCAACATCTTCTTGAAAGTCCTGTTCCCATTCCCCTTTTCCATACCAACTCCCACACACACCAAAAAAAAAAAAGAAAGAAAGAAAGAAAGAAAGAAAGAAAGAAAGAAAGAAAGAAAAAAGAAAAGAAACAAAATCTGTGAATGGTAGAGAGAATAATGATATTTTTTGAGCATTTCTTATAGACTTCAGCATAAAAACACACTGTGACTCCAAGCAGAAAAATGGGGAGGAAGTTATGATAGAAGATAATATATATATACATATATGGAAAAGAAACTGAGAGAAAAAAACATAATGTGCATATCACTTCTATTGACTAGAATCCGTGAAATAAACAGGTAACACTGTGTTAATCGTACTTGTGACCTTGCGTACTGAGAGAGATATAAATTGATCTTTAGAAGATAAAGACAATGAACTAAGTTTTCATCCAATTAAAGCAGGTGCTGCACAAGTTGCTGTAACAACTCAGTCTAGGTTAGACCACAGCGGAAATGAACTTGGAAAAACTTGCCTCTAGCTAGTAATGGGGATTATGTTTTAAGAAGAAAAGTGTGTTAGTTTTAGACAAAAATGTTGGAAATGCTATACATACTTAGCTTCTTTGTATGTTTCCTTGAAAACGGGAACACTCAGAGATTTAACAGAGTATCATCGTGGAAATTCTGGTAATGTGAATATAACCACTGTAATCTGGACATATTTTTATTTTATGTAGGTTTATTTATCAGTAGAATAGAATCTTCCTATGTCTCCTCTCTATTGGCCCATGTCTTCCCTCTCTTGGATGGTCCAACTTGGGTTGTTTATGCTCCAAATGCTGTTCCAACTAAAAAACAATTGGTTTTAATTTTTTAATGCCAGCAATGGCATATTTTTCAATTATAATATGTAATTTACTTATGTACTTATAAAATATTTATTCCATACATGCTACACATTAGGCACATACTTTTGTGATGCTTTGTGTATGTCAATATGTGTATATAATGTGTCTTATTTATCAGAGTGTGCAACCTTTGGTAAAAGAGATCCTTGCTCAGAAAATTTGCAAAATATTCCCTCCATGTACTTCTGTGCTGCTATAAAGCTTATTATAAGTGAGGCACGTGTCAGCACTTATTAGTGATCAGTGATTGTTGAAATATGAACGAACTTAGTGTTTGTTTTGTTTTGTTTTGGGCCTGTTTTGGAAATGACCATGAAATAATTCCCACCTACCAAGTGAAACATCAGTAAACCGTAATTTTTCCCTTTAAATAGAATTTTAAAGAAAATACTCAGTATATTAAAATAAAGCTATGCAAAATCATAATAAAGAAAAAAGTGAACAGATCCATGAATTTAAAAAAAAAAAATCTGTTTAGGAACATGTGGCATAATGGCCTTCCTTTAAATGCAGTGGAGAAAAATCTCAATCCTAAATCCAAGTAGTCCCCACTAGATTTCTTCTGTATCCATTTCTTTCCAATTCTCACTCCAATAGCCACCAGAGAATCTGACAGTGCAGGCCTATCAAGCAGAGGTAACTCAAGAAAGAGAGGGGGAAACATCTGAGAGGGGACAGCAGGTAGAGAAAAATTCTGGGAACACTCATTTTAATACTTGCCTTATCAAAAAAAATACTTGCCTTATCATGAATTTGTCAAACTCTCTAAACCTTGGGCTATTATTGTGTTTTGCAAATATAGGTACTACTAATTCTTGTTCTATTTCCACACTCAAAGACTACACTGAACATTGTCCATTTTTTAAAAAAGCCTGTCTATGCAATTAATTCTCAACTTTTGGTACAGTATGGAGGCCTGTATTACATAGCAAAATATACCTAACATCTGCCAGAAAAATATGAATTTACAAATATTCACAAAATCTTTTCCAGAAGATTCATGGATAAATGAAGTCTGTGTATGAATTACAGCCTAAAAACCAATGATGTTCTGGGAGAAAATACAATTTTCTTATATAAGACACCATGGTTATTATTTCTCATTTTTAATTAATATATTTTCATTATGATGATTTTCTATTCAAAGGAAAAGGCAGCATGATTATTTTGTTTCCATTATGTTAACAACTGGAGCTAATTCAAATAAAAAATAAATGGCCCCCAAATTAGTCACCTTTTAAGCCTTAAATGCATGGAATTCAACTGACCTTAAACCTCAGGTGTGGAAGGTTAACATGATTGTCAACACAGACATATTTTTTAATTGATTTTTAAGAAAATTATAAATTCACATGTAAGAAATAATATTGATAGAGCACATGCACTCTCTCCAGCCTCCCAAATAGGAATGTCTTGTAAAACTATAGTACAGTATCATAGCCAAGATATTTACATTCAATTCAGATGAATTTCACCAATAAAATCAGTAAATCAATAAAATCACTCCTCATCTGTGCTTTTACAGCCACACACATCACCATGGGATGTATTAGCAGTATTCCTCAGACTAGGTGAAGCACATTTTATCTAACCCCTAGCCCATTCAAGATTGTTTCTGATTTTTTGCCATTATGAATAAAGTTTCAATGAACAGTTTTGTCCAAGTTTCTACATGAACATAAATGTTAGTTTCTCTGAGAAAATGTTCAAGAGTACAACTGCTGACTGTCTCGTGATAATTGCACATATAGTTTTTCAAGAAACTTATGGCTTTTTAGAATGCCTGTACCAATTTTCCTTCTCAACAGCCAAGAATGCATGATCCAGCTTCTCATCCTTGCCAGTATTTGCTGTTCACACTCTTTCTTGTTTTACCCAAGATGATAAGTTGTATTTTTGTGAAATATCTCTTTTCATATATTTTGACTATTTTCTAATTGATTTTTTCCCCACAGTTTGGAAGCTCTTTATGTATTCTTGATACAAGTCCTTTGTTGGATATGTGGTTTCAGAATGTTCTCTCCCAATTGTTAATTGCCTTTTCATCCTCTTCACACGGGCTTTCACAGACTACTTTTTCATTTAATAAGGCGAAACTTACCAATTTTCCTCTTTATGGATAGTTATTTGATACCCAGTCTAAGACCTTATGCCTAAACTTGGATCATGAATACATCCTTTTATGATATGCTTGTAAAAATGGTTCATTTAATAGTTTCCACATAAATCAGTGATCCATTTTATGTAAATTTTTGTGTCAAGTATGAATATAGGTTACATTTTGCTTTTTTTTTTTTTTTTTTTTTTTTGCCTATTAGCTTCAGCACCATTTGTTGCATCTGTTAAAAGAAAATCAGGGGCGCCTGGGTGGCTCAGTCAGTTGAGCGACTGACTTCAGCTCAGGTCATGACCACACGGTTTGTGGGTTCGAGCCCTGCATCGGGCTCTGTGCTGACAGCTCAGAGCCTGGAGCCTGTCTTCAGATTCTGTGTCTCCCTCTTTCTCTGACCTTGCCCTCTTCATGCTCTCTCTCTCTCTCTCTCTGTCAAAAATAAATAAAAACATTAAAAATTTAAAAAAAAAAAAAGAAAATCAGTTGGGCATACACATGTGGGTCCTTTTTCAGGGTTTTCTGTTCTGCTCCACTGATCTACTATTTATCCCTCACCAATACCATAGTGTGTTTATTGTTGTATGTATATAGAAGGTCTATAATGACATATTGGAGAAAGGGTTAGTATCCAAAGCCTCTAAAGAAGTTATCAAACTCAACACCCAAAAAACAAGTAACCCAGTTAGGAAAGGGCATAAGACATGAATAGACACTTTTCCAAATAAGACACCCAGATGGGTGACAGACACATGAAAAGATACTCAACATCATTCATCAACAGGGAAATATAAATCAAAACCACAATGAGACGCCACCTCACACCTGTCAGAATGGCTAACATTAAACAACCTAGGAAACAAGAGGTGTTGGTGAGGGTGAGGAGAAAGGGAATTCTCTTGCACTTTTGTGGAAGTGTCTACTCCGGAGAACAGTATGGAAATTCCTAAAGAAACTAAAAATAAAACTACCAAGTATCCAGCATTGCAGTATTAGGTATTTGCCAAAGGATACAAAAGTACAGATTGAAAGGTTACATGCACCAATGTTTATAATAACATAATCAACAATACGAAATTATGGAGATAGCCCAATGTCCTTCAACTGATGAATGGATAAAGAAGGTGTTTTATGTATATATATATACACATACATACACACACACACAGTGGAACATACTCAGCCATCCTAAAGAATTAAATGTTGCCCTTTGCCAAGATTGATGTGGATAGAGCTAGAATGTATTATGCTCCATGAAATATGTCAATCAGAGAGAAACAAATACCATATGAGTGTATTCATATGTGGAATTTAGGAAACAGAACAGAAGAATGTATGAGAAGAGGAGGAAAAACAGAGAGGAGAGGAAAACAAACCACAAAAGACTTTTCAAGATAGAGAACAAATTGATGGTTGATGGAGGGTGGTGGGTGGGAGATGGACCAGATGGGTGTTGGGTACTAAGAAGGGCACTTTTATAATGAGCACGGGTGTTGTATGTAAGTGATGAATCACTGAATTCTAATCCTAAAACCAATATTGCACTGTTTGTTAACTAACTAAAATTTAAATTAAAATAAATAAATAAAAAGAAATCACCTGGCAGGGAAATTGAAGCATCCTTTGCTTAGGTGAGAAAGGATTGGTTGAACAATCCCTGAACTTTCAGGGGAGACAAAGCAGTTTTCTTTCGTGTTGGTTGGAATAAACCAGGATAGCCAAAAGATTTTCTGTTTTTGGGTGACTTTTCATGGAGTTTCTTGTCTCTGCCTGTTGGTGATTTTGTGTTGGAGTCTACTGCAACAGTCTGTCTGGGATACATGGAAGTCAATAACAAAATCAAGTAAAATCCAATAAAAAAAAATCCAACAAGAAATGTGCCAGGATCCCTTATGCTTGCATTCTGTGTGTGTGTGTGTGTGTGTGTGTGTTTAAATTTACATTAATGATAATGTGTTATCTTGTTGGGCTTTTAGCTTACTTATTCACAATTAATTTTGAAAATATACCCCGAATTGTGCAAATGGATATACTGAAAGTATTTTATTGCTGTATCACATAGCACAAGCAAAAAATGTGTTTTCTTTATATACTTAAAAACTGAGTCTTAATCTATCTTTGATTTTTGTCTGATTTGAATAATGCTGTAACAAATACCCTTATAAGTATTCCCTTGAGGATTATTCTGAGTATGTTTCTGGATATAGAAATGAAATTACTGGGCCATGGGGCACGTACATACGCAATTTTACAAAATACTGCTAAATCTGTCTTCAAAGGAATGCTTATTTACACTCTAGTCGTGTGCTGTTGCCAGACATTTTGGTTCAGGCTTAATTTTAATAATCTAATGGCTGCGTCCCTTTTAAATTTGCACTTTTCTGATTTCTAGTGGAGGGAGCAACATCTTATCCACAATCATTAAGTCCTATTGATCTATGAAACCCCTTTCATACATTCTTTACTTTTGAGATTCATGCATGCTTTTTCATACACATTCAGATGATTATTTTTCCCATTTATATAGTTTTATTGTATGAATACACTGTAACTACTATGCATCTCACTATTAATTGTTTTTGAAAGTTTTAGTGACTTTTAATATTGTTTCTACAAATTTCCTTAGATATACTTTTCCAAAGTGACTTTATAGTCCACCATCAGTGTATGAGAGAGAGAGAGAGAGTAAATATTCAAGTGTTCTAAGGCTCTGAGTGACTACCATATTCTGACATAAATCCTACCTTGTTAAAGTTATTGTTTTTCTCTATAACTTTGTTATATTTGGTTTACTAAGATTTTGTTTAAGATATCTGCATCTTTATTCATGAGGAAGATGGCCCTTTAAATATATTGGCTAGTACATTCCTTGCCAGATTTTGATGTCAAGTTAATATTCACAAAGTATTTTATTGATCCTCTTTTTTCTATTCTATTTCTACCCCTTGGATTTGGCAGAATTAACATATAGAATATTTGGGGACAATTTTATATTTTGAATTATCTTGGTGAGAAATTTTACTTATTAATTCTATTTATTTAATGAATAAGAAATATTAAATTTCTGTTTCCCCATATTTTTCTAGAAAAATACCTAGAAAATTTTCTAGAAAAATTATCTAAGTTTTTTAAAATTTAAGGTATGAATCTCTTAGGAAAAATATCTTAAGTGGAGATATGATAGAGTCTTTAAATAAATGGGTGTTCTAGAATAGTAGAGCATTTGTTTGCTTAGAGTGGAAATGTGATTATTCATAGGCTAATATTGGAATTTATTAATGGAGACTTGAATTTAAAATTGTCATTTACCAATATCATTTCTAAAACACATGGCACACTAGCACTCTTGTGATTTATAGAGTTTGAATGTTGTGTTTCCATAAGCTAAATATAAATTGATATTTGATCAAAGTGTATCTGGGACTGCAATTAGATCTATGTGGAAAATGAGAGAATTATGCAGATATAAATAAGAGCATTTCAATCTGAATAAAATTATAAAGGCACGTTTGCATTGATAAACTATCATAATTGCCACCATTTGACATCATCTCCTTCTAGGCTATTATCCCAAAAAGGCATTTTTACAAAAGGTAAGGAATGGTTATTTCCTGAACACACACACACACACACACACACACACACAGAAAGAAAGGAAAGTCAATGACCTAAGACATTATTTGAGAAAAATGACATTAGAGTATTGTGATGGAAGTTAAAATTCTATTAAAAATATTTAAGAAGGAAATACTGAAAATGGGAAAATTCTTCTTCAATTAGACAAAAAAAAACCCTAGACTATCTGAATTTTGTGGGTTTTTTCCTCATTTGAAAAACAATTGATGCTAAAAGATGTTTATTATTACTTTTTGGTTTTTTAATATTTATTTTATTTATTCTTATTTATTCTGAGCAAGAGAGGGAGAGAGAGAGAGAGAGAGAGAGAGAGAGAATCACAAGCAGGGATCCTTGGAAGAACAAGGCAAAATAGAGAGAGAAAGAGAAAATCCCAGGCAGGCTCCACACCATTAGTGCAAAGCCTGATGTGAGCCTTGAACTCATGAACTGTGATATTATGGCCTGAGCCAAAAATCAAGAGTCTGACTCTCAACCAACTGAAGCAACAAGTCACCCCTGTTTTTGTGTTTTATTATTGCTTTAACTTCTGAAATTCCGTGACTATAAAATGATATGGAATCCAAAATATTTAAAGATTAAAATATATCAGGGTTTCTATAGGACTTTGTAGAGTATTTTGCATTTGTAGGAGAAAGAAATGAGTTTTAATACATAGAATTTCATGAATTAGGAGCTAGGGACACTGGCTGATAAAACGTGGAATACTATAAAACTAGGCTGCATAATGTGACAACTACCATATATCAAATCCAAACTAACTTGTCTGTCACTATTTCACTCCCTGGTTATATTAAAAATGTTTTAATTTTTTAACTTAAATTTTAGTTAGTTAACAAGAGTCTAATATTGTTTTTAGGAGTAGAATGTAGTGATTCATCACTTAAATACAACACCCAGTGCTCATCATAACATGTGCCTTCCTTAATACCCATCACCCATTTAGCCCATCTCTCACCGTCTTCTCTCCATCAACAAAACGGCTTTAATTTGTAACCTGGAAGCAATACCAGTTAGTAAACATTCTAGAGCACAGCTTAAAATTACGTAACACTCACTGTTTCCTAGGTGCTCCTAACATCTATCTTTTTTCCTTTCCCAACATTTTCTTGACTGGATTACCAAATGCTCTGTCTTATGGTGTCACACACAATCTAAGCTGTTAATCCTGCTATGGCCACATACAAAAACAAGCCCCACATCTGCCATCCAGGTATCCCAGCAAAGTGCTGTGATGTTCAAGCCAGTCCATCTCATTTCCTAATTTATCTCACCCCAATTTCTGTCTAATTTGTTTGAAACTTTTAAGACACCTGTTTCAGTTACGTAGCTACCACCCAAACCAAAAAGAAATCAGCTAGAATATGGGAGATTTGCAAATAATCTTAAATGACTTAACATAACTGACATTTTTAGAATACACACTGAACATTGCATAATGCATATTCTTTTCACATGCATGTGGAACAATCATTAAAACAACCACATATTGAGCTGTAAACATAATTACAGAATATTTAAATCATTCAAGTACTTTCTCTGATTTTATAGGAATTAAAGTAGAAATCAATAATGAAAAATTAACTAGGAAATGTCCAAATACGTGGAAATTAAAGAATAAGCATAAAATAATCTAAGTCTATGAAGTAGAAAGGAAATTAGATAATATTTTGAGTTTATATAGCAATGGAAATATGACATAATGGAATTTTTAAATGAAGCCAAAAGAGCTAGTCAAAGAGAAACTATAAAAACACAAATTAGAAAACTGTAGAGTGTGAAACCAACCTAGTTTTAACTAAGAGGTTAGAAAAATAATAGCAAAATTGTTTTAAAAGTCTGGAAAGGAGAAAATAATAAGACATGAATAGAAATCAATGAACTCTAATTTCTGCTAGCCATGTTGATAACTTTTCATCATAAAGAAATAGAACACTGGATGCTACACATGAAACAGCGATTTTAGGCATTAAGCTACATGCAGCATAGGACTATGATTACAAAGTAAAATGCAAATAAAATGAAGGGATAGATATGATGCAGTTGGCTTTTCTGGAAGTACATAGGGAGGCAAAACCAAGAAGAGCATTTTATTATTACACAGTTGAATAAAACATAGGAGCACTCTCAATAATAGCCAAAACATGGAAAGAGCCTAAGTGTCCATCAACTGATGAATGGATCAAGAAGATGTGGTTTATCTATACGATGGAATACTACATGTCAATGAGAAAGAATGAAATCTGGCCATGTGTAGCAACATGGATGGACCTTGAGGGTGTTATGCTGAGCGAAATAAGTCAGGCAGAGAAGGACAAATACCATATGTTTGCACGTATAGGACAATTAGGAGGAACTTAATGGAGGACCATGGAGGAGAAGAAGGGGAAAAATAGTGGAGGAGAGGGAGGGAAGCAAACCATGAGAGACTCTTGAATGCTGAGAACAAACTGAGGACTGATGGGGGTGGGGGAAAGGGAAAGGGGGTTGCTGGGCATGGAGGAGGGCACTTGGGGATGGGCACTGGATGTTATATGGAAACCAACTTGACAATAAGCTATTAAAAAAAAAACAAACAGATTGGAGGTTAGGAATGATGAGTCAGCTGGAATTTATAGGGAATAATGTGAAATTGAAGAGAGCTATACTGGGGAAACATCTCCAGAAATCTATATAAAAGCCTCCTTGTTTCTGTTACTAAAGAATTATCTGCAGATATGTTGTGTGAAACCACGCAGGCCAGGTGAAGTAATTCTGAGCCGCTGTAAGCTGAAGAATTCCAAGAGTTTTCTGGGCCTGGAGGAATAGTGAGTTCCAATCGATCAGAAAGGGGAGATCTTATGAAATATCCAGGCCATTCAATAATGGCTCCAGATAGCTCATTCCATAGTAGAAGTAATATAATAGGCCCAGAGTAAGAGGCTACTTTATACTTGCCCTAACAGAGCTTAAAATCAAAGCTTACAATTATTGAATTGATTCATAAGTCAGTTAATGTCCTAGGAAAAGAAATTCAATACATAAAAACACTCAACAAAGTTATAGTTACAATGTTCATCCTAGAATCCATATTATTAAGCATGAAAGGAAACAGGAACACATGACCCAAAGCCAAGAGAAAAATCAGCGAATAAAAACAGATACAGAAGCATGTTGATGGACTGGCAAACAACAATTCTGAAAGAATTAGTATAAACACACATAAGGGAAAAAATAGGGAAAAATAATAATATAAAAAAGGCAAGTAGAACATTTAAAAAAATTCATTACAAATGGAAAACACTATCTCTCAAATGAAAACCTGTATTTGGTCAAATTAATAGCACATTAGATGTTGCATAAGAAAAAAAAATGTGAGTTTGAAGATGTAAAAATGGAAGATATGCAGTTGAATCATAAAGAGTAAAAATGATGCAAAACTTAACAGTTATCAGTGATCCCATTTCCAGGCAATTAAATATATATAAAATTTGAGTGACAATGGGAGTGTTAGAAAAAATATACTTGAAATACTAACAAATTTTTCAAAATTTGATGAAAACTAGAAATCCACAATTTAATGACCACCAAGTAGATAATATACAAAGAAAGACAGATCAAGGTATATTTATAATCAAATTGTGGAAACAACTGAAGAAATAGCCAATGAAAAAAGAAACATAATACATAGAGAAAAATATATATAAAAATAACACAATATTCTTATAAGAAGCAAATCAAACCAGAATATTATGGAACTATAAATGTAAAGTGCTGAAAACAATTGTTACTTCAAAATTCTATATGACGGAACTTATCCTTCAAAAATACAGGAGAAATATTGACATTTCTATTCAAACAAAAGTTTAGAGGAATCAGTACTAGTTCTGAACTATAAGAAATGAAAGAAGAATTTCTTAGAGGAAAAGAAAATAATACCAAGCGGAAACATATCCACAAAAATAAATGAAGAATACTAGAAATAACAAATATTTGAATTAGTTAAAATAATTTTTCTGATTTATAGAAGTCCATAAAGAAGTATTTACTGTTTGAAGAAACATAATATCATTGAAAATATATTGGAGGTCTTAACACACAGCACAAAGAATAGGGTGGGAAGTGTACAGGTGAGAGACGGTTACATTATATTGCTATATGTTCTTACATACACGTAGGGAGTAATAAAGCATATTGAGAGCCTAAGATAAGAGCCTGGTTCATTTAAAGGGCTACCTGGTAAATATATTAGGCCTACAAACCATTCGTTCTCTGTCTCAGCTACTCAGCTATGAAATTGTAGTGCAGAATCACCTTTGGAAATTGTAGTGCAGAATCACCTTTGGACAGTATGTCCATGAATGGGTGGGTCTATATTCCATTAAAACTTAATTTGTAAACCACACTGTCATCTCAAGGCCATAGTTTCAAACAAAAGGTATAACCAATAATGCAAGAGAAGAGATAAAAACAAAATAGTAAATTCAATTCAATTCAAAACTCAGCAAAATAAAAACAAATTAAGGAGGACAACAGAAAACAGATGGCAAGCTGATAATTGCAGTATATGTAAACATCCTAAACACACACACACACACACACACACACACACAGACAAGTAGAGATTATCAGACTGGATGAAGACACAAACCCAATCATATGTATAAGAAACACACTTTAATTATAAAGCAGAAGTTATAAGCAAAATGATGGAAGGGGCCTGGATGGCTCAGTTGATTAAGCGTCCAACTCATGATTTCAGTTCAGGTCATGATCACATGGTCATGAGATTGAACCCCACATCTGGCTGTGTGCTGGGCATGGAGCCTGCTTAAGATACTTTTTCTTCCTCTCTGTCTACCTCTCCCTCCCTCAAAGTAAATAAAGTTAAAAAATGTTTTTTAAAAAAGTAAAATGATGGAATAAGAAATACCATTAAAATCATAAAAAATCCAGTGTTTATATTAATTTCAGACAAAATAGTCTTTAAAAAAGTATTAGTATAGACACGGATATAAATAGCTATATCCTAATAATGAGATCAATTCATCCTGAAGACAAAACAACTCTAAACATATAGGTATGCACCTAATACCTAGCCTTCAAAACACTTGAAACAGTAAGAACTAAAAGAAAGAACCTGGCAAATTCAAAATTAGATTAGGAAATTTTACTGTACTTTACCTAAAATTTGAAGGTATAACTTGAAGGAATAAAGTGAAATTTTTAAAGCTTATAGAAGATTTAAACACTACTTCCAATAATTTATATTTATAGGACACTCCACCCAATATACACTACAATACACATTATTTTCAATGCATGTAAGATACTCACACACAAAAAAGCCCATGTGCTGGGCAGTAACAGGTCTCCCTAAATATAAAAATATTTAAATCACAAATAGTATGTTCTCTAATTAATAAATTGTAAATTAAGGGCACCTGCATGGCTCAGTCAGTTAAGTTTCTGACTATGGCTCAAGTAGTGATCTCACAGTTTGTGGGTTCGAGCCCTGTGTCAGGCTGTGTGCTGATAGCTCAGAGCCTGGAGTCTGCTTCAGATTCTGTATCTCCCTCTCTCTCTGCCCCTCCCCCACTGTGTCTCTCTCAAAAATAAACACTGTCTTTTTTTTAAAGAAATAATTAAAATCAGTAAGAGAAAAGAAACTAAAATTGTTCAGATATTTGGAGATTAAAGAAAGCACATTTCAGGGCACCTGAGTGGCTCAGTAAGTTGACCACCCAATTCTTGTTTTCGGCTCAGATCCTGATCTTGCGTTCCTGAGTTTGAGTCCCACATCTGGCTTCATGCTCACAGCACAGAGCCTGCTTGAGATTCTCTCTCTCTCCAGCCCCCCCAACCTCCCCTTCTCACACTCACTGTCTCAATATAAATAAATACAAACTTAAAAAAAAAAAGGATGCACATCTAGATAGTCTGTGGCCAAAGAACACATCACAATTTTAATTACTAATTATTGAATTAAAATTAAAAACAATAGCGCACGTATCCAAATCTATGAGACAAAGAAGAGCTTAGGGGAAATTTTGTCATTTTAAATGTTGATATATGACTAGGAAAAAGTATCAAAAATCAATAATCTAAATTTTTACAATAAGGAAGTAGAAAAATTAGTAAAAATCAAACACAAAATAAGAAAGGAAATACTAGAGGTAAGAGGAGAACTAAGTAAAATAAGAAATGGATGTAAATAGAGAAAACTAATAAAACCAAAAGCTATTTTCCTAAAGATTAGTAAAATTGATAAACTCCAATCATGAGCAGAGAAGGAAGTCACAAACTGCCTAATATTAGCAATGAAAGAAAGGATATGTCTGTAGATGTTACAGATATCAAATGAATAGTAAAGAATTCTTATACACACTTAATTTTAATAAGTTAGATGAAATGGACTAATTGACTGGAAGACAGCACAAAAATGGACTAAAATGAAATAGAAATAAAAAATATGAATAGCTTTCTGTAAATTACATTTATATAAAAATAAAGTTTATGTAAATTTTATATAAATATAAATAAATAAATATATTTTTATGCAAATATATAATTTATATATACTTTATATAAATGTAATTTATAAATTAAATGTATATTGCATTTAATTAATACTTGAATCCTCCCCAAAAGAAGACAAAAGGACCATATTGCTTCACTAGTGAATTATTTTAAAAATTTAAATAAAATATAATACCATTATAAACAAATTATTTCAGAAAACAGAGGAGGAGGAAATGCTTAGCAAATCATTTTTCAGAAATCAAAATTATCCTGCTACCCAAAAATGAAGACATTACAAGTTACAGACCAATGTCAGCCATGAATAAAGACAACACTTCCTTAAAACATTTTAGCAAATTGACTTCCCGAATCTATTCAGAGATATTATGTTGTGATCAGGTTGGGTTATTCCCAGAAATGAAAGTTTAACATTAGACAACCAGATTCATTGGCATTCAGTATATTGACAAAATAAAAGAAAAAAAAACCCAACAAATGTGTGAACAAAAGTAAGAAATTCAAAGTCCATTCCAGATGAAACTATCAGGAAATTAGGAATTGAAGGAAATTGCTTCAACCTTATCAAAGTCTTCTATAAAATACTACAACCAATATCACATTTAATGATGAAATATTGAAAACTATCTAAGAACACTTGTAAGTATGACTATAGATATCACTTCTGGTTGCAGAAGACACGATCATGTAATAAAAATCCAAAAGTAGCTACTGCAACTAATAAGTGAATTGAACAAGATTATAGGATATAAGAAAATTAGACAAAAATCAATGTAGTTCTATATCCTAGAAATGAATGATTGAAAATTAAATTAATAAAACAGTACTATTTATAATTGCATTTTATTTTCATTTTGAGAGAGAGACAGCAGGGGGTGGGCAGAGAGAGAGGAAAGAGAGAACCCCAAGCCAGGTTCCAGACTGTCAGTGCAGACCCCGATGTGGGGCTCGAACCCATGAACTGTAAGATCATGACTTGTCCTGAAACCAAGAGTCAGACTCTTAACCAGCTGAGCCACTCAGGTGCCCCTATAACTGGATTTTAAAAAGAAGTATTTAGAACTAAATTTAATAAAATGTTTGCAAGGACTGTATCTTTTGAAAGACAAAGGCCTTGTAAAATGAAAGGTGAGTCTCATAAATCTATTGTGATAAACAACAGGGTTTCAAATAATCTTAAGGCTTTTAGTTCTTTAGGAGCCCAAAGCAGAGAAATAACTATTTTAATGAGATAGGAGGAAATGCTTTGCAAATTATTTTATGAGGTCACCATTACTTTTTTTTCTGCATGGAATATATTTTCTGCATGCCTTTTGTCTAATGGAGTATATTTCCATTGAGTTCCATAATGCTCCTAAGATTTTTAATGATGCCAACTTAGACTGAAACAACGTAAGCACAAAATGAAAAGAGGCTTTTGGAACCTTAAGGCACTTACTTACAAACATGTGCTTTTTATATAAAAGGGGCTCCTGGGTGGCTCCTTCAGTTAAGCGCCCAACTTTGGCTCAGGTCATGATCTCGCGGTTTGTGAGTTCTAGCCCTGCACTGGGCTCTGTGCTGATGGCTCAGAGCCTGGAGCCTCCTTCAGATTCTCTGTCTTCCCCTCTCTCTGCCCTTTCCATGCTCAGGTTCTGTGTCTCTCTGTC
Source organism: Hyaena hyaena (assembly GCF_003009895.1). NCBI lineage: Eukaryota > Metazoa > Chordata > Mammalia > Carnivora > Hyaenidae > Hyaena > Hyaena hyaena. The sequence continues at coordinate 1,227,818 of NW_024081115.1, forward strand.
TCTCAATATTAAATAAAAATGTTAATTTTTTTTTTTTTTTAAAAAGCAAGAATGACTCAATACCGTACTAAGAGCCAAGATGCCAGAGCTCAGAGCTATGAGCCTTAATCAAGAAATGGCCAATGTGTTGGGGCGCCTGGGTGGCTTAGTTGGTTAAGCGTCCGACTTTCACTTTCGCTTAGGTCATGATCTCGCGGTTCGTGGGTTCGAGCCCCGCGTCGGGCTCTGTGCTGACAGCTAGCTCAGAGCCTGGAGCCTGTTTCAGAGTCTGTGACTCCCTCTCTCTCTGACCCTCCCCTGCTCACGCTGTCTCTCTCTCTCTCTCCTAGAAATAAATAAAACATTTTTTAAAAAGTAAAAAAAAAAAAAAAAAAAGAAAGAAAGAAAGAAATGGCCAATGTGTACTTGACTGGATTTCAAAAGTGCTATGGACCCATGGCTGCTGTTTGTAGTCCACTCCTATGTCTCACATTCCTTTTGAAAAAAAAAGTGTCTTCAGTCATTTTTCTCTGTCCCGCCATTTTATGTTTGAGAACTAATGCACTTAGCTCACAAGTTTTAAATTGGGAGGACTTGTACTCAAAAGTCTGTGTCTGACGCACCACACTCAAGGTGCCTCATTTGCACATGAACTTGATGCAGATGATGAGAACCTTAACTTTTAGATGATGCCATACATGACAAGATGCCCATGGGTTTGGGGTGTATTTTATATATGGGAGGGATGTGAATAGTTGAGGCTAGAGAACCCTTTATTTTCCAAAGATGCCCATCCTATGAATAAGTCTACCTGAGCCGGAATTGGCATCTGATGTTGACCTTGTAAGTACAGCAGAAAACATGGAGAGTTAATCAGGTGCAGACATTACCAGTGTGTGCAGGTCTACGTACTTCTTATAATCTAGCATTGACAGTGCTGCTATAGTAGTGGTTGATAAGTCACTTCATCTTGAAACCGATGTCACCTTTATGACTGCCTTAATCAGTAGAGTGCAGTAGATGTGATGCCATATGACTTTAAACTAAGTGACAAAAATGCTGTGCACCTCAACTTTTCTAGAGATCTCCAATTCTTCAAATCGAGTCAATATGTTGTAAGAAAGTCAAACAGCCATGTGAAGAGATATCCTATAGGTGTTTTTTCAGCCCCACAGAGGGTCCTGCTGAATGCCAGCAATTATCAGATATGTGAAGGGAACAGATTCCAAGTGATGCTTGCCCCCATCTGTCATGTCATGCTAGCCTCCAATTTAGCCCTGGATGATGCCATGTAGCAAAGACAAATGTTGTCCATACTGAGTTTATCCAATAGATTCCTTACCAAACTAATGATTATAGTTATGTTAAGCCACTGAGTTTAAGCTAGTGTAATACACAGCCATTGGTAAGTAGAACATATAGACAATAATCGATAGGAGCAATTCACATACCAAGGGAATTGAGAAGATACACTTGTTGTGTTAAACACTGATTCTGAATAATAAATTTTAAAATTTTTATTGGCTGTGTAACACATTAGTTACACGCTGAATTTAAAAATCACATGAAGCATTCCATAGGCCTGTCTAAATGAGACTGCTCTGTGGGAAATTGATTTCCCCCGAACACATTGACATTTCAAGACTCATCCTTTTACAAGGCAAACATCAAAACCATTCTTCCCTTAAATTCACTGAAAACTACTCACTTATTCAGTTACAGGTGAATAAAGTTTCCTCAACTGTTAAAAATAGAACTACCCTATGATGCAGCAGTTGCAGTACTGGGTATTACTCAAAGAATATTCAAACACTAATGCAAAGGAATACATTACATGCACCCTTATGTTTATAACAGCATAATTTACAATAGCCAAGATATGGAAGCAGCCCAAATGTCCATCAGTTGATGACTGGATAAAGAAGATATGGTTTATACATACAATGGGATATTGTGCATCCATTAAAAAGAATGAAATCTTATGATTTGTAACAACATGGATGGAGCTAGAGAGTACAATGCTAAGTGAAATAAGCAGTCAGAGAAAGAGAAATACCATATGATTTCACCAATCTGGGGATTTTAAGAAAAAAAAATGAGCAAAGGGGGAAAAAAGAGACAAACAAAGAAACAGACTCTAACTGCAGAGAACAATCTAATGGCTGCCAGAAGACAGGTGGGTGGGGGGATGGGTTAGAGAGGTGCACTTCTCGGAGTAGCACAGTGTGATGCATGGGATTGTTGAATCAGTATATCTTACACTTGAAACTAATATAACACTGTCTGTTAACTAACTGTGATTGAAATAAAAACTTAAAAAACAAAGTGTCAGCCACAGGGAGTTTCAGGCTCCAGAATTTCCTTTTCATATAACCAACTAGGAAACTAAATAACTTTTAAAAAATACACTGGAAAACAGGAAGTAGACAATTGTGACTACAGAGAGATGTGGGTAAATGTATGAGAGCTATTTTCCTCATTTCAAACATGTACTTAACAGAACTAAGTCAAAATAATGATGTAGCAGGGTTTGTAACATGAAGGACCAAAATGTATGACAATAATGCCACAAAGGACAGAAAGGAGGAAATGGAAAGAGTAAGATGCTCATATTAGACATGAACTGTTGTAACATTGTGTAAAGGGAGATTGTGCTAAACTAAAGATGCATATTGTAAACCTAGAGAAACTACCGAGAAAATAATAAAGCCAAAATTATAGCAAATAATCAATAGTGGCAAAAAACCAAATCATGAAAGTATTATCAATTCAAATGAATGCTAGACAAAAGAAAGTAAGTAACAAAGAACAGATATAAGAGGAATAAATAAAATAATCACAAGATAGTAGATTTCAACATAAACATACTGATAATCACAATAACTAAAAAGTTCTAAAAATGAAGCAAAAGAATGGAAATCATTCAGAGTAGCTCACTGATCCTAAGAGAAGTATACTGGAAATCAATAGCAGAAAGGTTTATGGAAAAATCAATAGGTAACTTTGGATTTAAAAAATTCCCTTCTTTTTTTAAAAAAGTTTTTAAACTTTATTTATTTTTGAGAGAGACAGAGTGTGAGCAAGGGAGAAACAGAGAGAGACACACACACACCAAATCTAAAGGAGGCTCCAGGCCCTGAGCTGTGAACACAGAGCCCAACATGATGCTGGAACCCACAAACTGCAAGTTCATGACATGAGCCAAAATTGGATGCTTAACCGACTAAGCCCCTTCACATCTAAATAACTCATGGGTCAAAGAAGAATCACAATCGTATTAGAAAATGTAAGAACTTGGGGCGCCTGGGTGGCTCAGTCCGTTAAGCGTCCGACTTTCGCTTAGGTCATGATCTCGCGGTTCGTGGGTTCGAGCCCCACGTCGGGCTCTGTGCTGACTGCCAGCTCAGAGCCTGGAGCCTGTTTCAGTCTGTGACTCCCTCTCTCTCTGACCCTCCCCTGCTCACACTGTCTCTCTCTCTCTCCTAGAAATAAATATAACATTAAAAAAAAAAAAGAAAATGTAAGAACTAAATGATAATGAAAACACCACATATCACAATTTGTGAGATGCAGCAAAAAAAAAAAAAGTGTTTAGAGAGAAATTTGTGGCATCATATTTGAATACAAGAAAAGAATAAATTTGTCAAATTAGGGATCAAGTTTTCACTTTAAGAACTAGAAATAGGAGGGAAAATTAAATCTAGAATAAGAATGAAAAAGGAAAACAGTAGAGATCAGAGAAGAAACCCTCTTACCCAAACAAAATAGAACATCAATAAACAGTAGAGAAAACAAATGAATAAATTTGTATAAAACTTTAATCAATGATGTATCTAATAACTGGTGGTGAAGAGTTGATCAATTTTTGTTTTGGCCAGTGGAGATGTGGAATAGGTGATAAAAAAGTTCTGTATTCGATTGTGATAGCAGTTACGTGGGTAAATTAATTGTAAAAGCTCCTTAAACTTAATACTTTCAATTGTAAAATCTCTTTAATGTTTAAAATGGTTATTTTTTATTGTAAATTATCTCAGGGAAGTTTATTAATTTTTAAAATACAAATGTAAACAAAAATATCCAAGCACAAGTTATTTCCCTTACTTTTGCACTTTGATTCTGCACTTTTCAAACTTCTGAGTTCCCTAACAAAATTTGCACAATTAGTACCTGTAAAACAAATAGATATTTGTTAAATAAGAATGCCATGTAGAACACGGCATATTCAAAAAGATTTTTTTGCACCACTTTTTATGTCAAATACATAGGAATATGACTGTTTTTTCCCTCAAATATTGTGTGTGCCATGACCAGTTTTAGGAAAAATCCCTCTATTTTCATATTAAAGATATTAATAGTTATTATCATTTAAATAACAGAAGACACAGTGAGTAATTAGCAATCAGCATCCAAGTTTTTTTAATTAGATTCTTGCATTTAATTGTCGCTTAACAATTCAGTTATTTCGGTGAATGTATTTTATGTCTAAAACCCTTTTCTATGTGTCTAGATATAAAAGCCAAATCTTATCTCCAGGAGGTTCACACTTTCACCCAGGGAATAAATAAATACTTATGATTATGCAATAAAACTGGCAAAATAAAATAAATATTCAGGAAAATAGTATGAGGTACAGAAGGTTTCAAGATGGTAGAGAACTTTTCTAAGTGTGGGAATTGGAAAAGACTGAAGTATGAGTTGACTTTCTTTGAAACATGAAGGGTATATAGAATTTGGGAATCAGAGGTGCCAGAGTTCAGTAACATGTGCTTTCAAATACAGTAGCCCCGGGACACATGTGGCTACTTACACTAAATTTGATTGTAATGAATAAAATGAATGATTTAATGCCTTGGTCATATTGGTCATATTTCAAGTTCTTTACAGCTATAATAGCTGACTGGGGTTACCATCTTCTCCAGCTCAAATTATGGGACATTTCTATCATTGCAGAAAAATTTATTGGAGGGTTCTTTCTAGGCACCATCACATCCCAGGCGCTGATGCAACAAAGGGCAAGGTGTATTTGTGAAGTAGCAAATATTCTGTGTTACCCTAGAGATGCATTTGAGAAGATAGAAATAAATCTTTGGATAAATTAAAGAGACTTATTTCTCATCCTTTAAATTTCATAAGAAAGTATTGAGAGTTTAAAGCAAAAAGTAATATTCATAAAAATGATTTGTGAGTTTTGCAACATACACAGAAACAAAATATTGGAGAAAAAAATGCCAGAAATATTTGATGAAAACATTACAATGAATGGAGTGGGTAACATGTGAGCATAAGGATGTTACGTTATACTTTGATTGCTGTGATGTCCCATGAAGGTAGACTATAATAAATTAAAGATGCACATGGAAAATCTTAGCTAGGCCTCAGCAAATTTGCCTTTAATGAGCTGGACTGCAAGTATTTTAGGCTAACAGGCCATCCATTATGAGTATAAATGCAGCCTTAGGTAATTACATAGACCATATGCAAATGAATGGGTGTGGCTATGTTTCATTAAAAGTGTTTATGGGGTGCTTGGGCGGTTCAGTCCAATAAGCAGCCAACTCGATTTTGGCTCAAGTCACGTTCCCAGGATAACAGGATCAAGCCCCGTGTGGGGCTCTGTGTTGAGCATGGAGGCTGCTTGGAATCTCTCTCTGCCCTTCCTTGCTAAAAAATAGTATTTTACATGAGTGCATAGAAGGACAAACAAGTATTCTTTAAAAAGTTTTTTTTAACATTTATTTATTTTTGAGAGACAGTGCAAGGCAGAGCATGAGCCAGGGAGGGGCAAAGAGAGAGGGAGGACACAGAATCCTGTGCAGGCTCCAGGCTCTGAGCTGTCAGCACAGAGCCTGATGGAGGGCTCGAACCCACCAACCGTGAAATCATGACCTGAGCCCAAGTCAGATATTTAACTGACTGAGCTACGCAGGTGATCCTAGGACAAACAAATATTCATAAAAAATTGAGACATTTTCCTGAAACTTCCATGAACAGTAACTTAGAGTCACTCCAGCCATTCTATTCTACAAATACTACCAAGGCATATTTCTGGACTAGAAAGTTTGGCTATTCCTTTGTTCCTTTTATCTGCGTTTTAAAAATCCTATGGTGCTCTTGTCAGAAACCAGGTGCTGTTTCTTTTAATAGACGAATGTGACAAAAGGCAACACAATAGCTTTGTATATCTTCAAAATTAGACAGAGGCCCCTCCCTTGACTACAGGGGATATGTTCTGAGACCCCCAGTGGATGCCTGAAACTTCAGATAACACCAAGCTGAACATATTCTATGTTTTTTTCCCACACATACATACCTGTAATTAGGTGCAGTAAGAGATTATTAATAATAACTAATAACACAATAGGACACGTAAAATGACCTATTGTGATAAAAAGTTATAAACACCTCTCTTGCTCAAACTGTCTTATTGTCCTCTACTCAGCCTTACTTGTCTGGTGATGAAGCAAGATGATAAAATGCCTTCATGATAAGACAACAGAAGGTGAATGACATAGGCGATGAGACATAGTCTACAATTGGCCTGACTATAGGTGAGGAGGAAGACCACCTGCTTCTAGACCACAATTGACGGCAGGTAACTGAAACCACAAGAAACACGCTGCAGGTAAGGGGATATTATTGAATATGTAAATATATACATAAACATACATAATGCATTTACATAAATATGTGCATAAACATATACAAATAAATATGCATACTATGTTTATATAAAATGTATATGTATGTATATCAAACTATATAATACATACAAATATATGATATATTTAATATATATTTGACTTTGGGATATTTGTGTTTCCATAAACAATGCAGTTCCAAATTTCTGAGCATTGATAAAGAAACAGCACAGTTGGTTAATAATGTTTCCCTGAAAGTGTTGCCTGTTAAAACACTGTCTCTAGTTTTGAACTATATCTATCTTAGAAAGCCACTGGCTCAGCTACGGTAGGAGAAATTAAGAGCCAGAGCATATCTGACTGGTTCTGAAAGATTATGACCTCCGTAAATAAAAGCCACTGCCTAGGAAACAAAAGCAAAGTATTGAAGTATGATTATTGTGGACAAAAGAGGGTAAAACAGGAATTCAATACACTGGTTTAATTACCAACGTCTACACTGGTTATTCCCCGCTGAGTCAGCTCGGCCTCATTTCCTCCTGTCCACTGTGATTTTCAGTGACCTTACCTTAGGCAGAGATGAAATGGAGGAGGTAGTGTAGATGGTGCTGGAGATTATGAAGGAGTAAGCTGGATAGTAGGTCTAGGAAATAAACAGGTCACTGCACTGGTGAGAGCTCTTATTTGCAGAAATGGAATTCATTCTACTGAGCAGAAAGAGATTAATTAGGACACAAGGAGAGAGGGGGAGCTGAAAAACAGATTCCAACCTCAGGGAATGATTGTTAAAATCCATCACATGACACAGATTCCAAAGAAGCTGATTTTTCTCCCCACACTTAGGAGACTGTCAATCAGGAAGGCACTGATTTTGGAAGCCACCTGCCAAACCTGAAACAATGCTGCCTTAGCTGGCCATGATCCAAGCCAAAAAATGGAAGCCACATATTGTGATCTTCTACTAGCTCAGTTTCAAATTATAGACTTAGGTTTCTACATCCCCCAAACAAATCTGGGCCCCTGGCCACAAGAGAATTGTTAGAAATCCTAATTGCAGTTTTTAGCTTTAAATTTTGTCGTTAAAAAGAAATCCTAGAAAGTGCTTGAACTCAATGTTTAATGAAGCAATTTAAAGACCCTGGAAGCGTCACCAAGGAATTCAACAATAAAGTTAAGTTTGCAACAATTTTTGGGTCATTTGTATATTCAGACAGATTGCAGTAGCATATAAAGGAAGTAGTTCCACACAATGGAAGCTTTTTTTAGATAATGTAATAGACATAGGAAACAAAGTTTGCAAAAGATATTAAGCATATGTGTGCATTAGTTTGGTCGAGACCTAAACATGTTGGTCTATAAACAATAACTCAATATAATAGTAGATTTTTTATTATAACAGCAGGATAGTTCCAGATAAAAGGAACTCTGCTATTTTCCACGTGTGTCCTCCGGTCCCTCGTGTATTATTTCCATCTCAGCCCAAGTGAAGAGAGAAAGAGATGGAGAAGCACATGTTGGAAAGATTTATGGAACAGACCTAGGCAGTGCTTCCAAAGTATTGCTTTGAAATCACTGATATGGCTACACTAACTTCAAGGGAGAATGGTACATTTGGTTCAGCTGTGTGTGCAGAAAGACCAAGGAAAGGGATTTTGAGAAAGCTAACTATCTCTTCTAAAATATAAAGGATTGTGCAGTTGGCCATTTTAAGGATAGTTAGCATGGACAGCATAAAGGCTTGGGGGAGGCTTGAAACTCACAATTAGTATGAAATATATGACAGTAAATAAATTTAATTGAACCCACCAAAGAATAGGGCTTAAAATGGGCAATATCATCAGCTAGAATTAAAAAGCACTTCAAAGTTCTCAGTTAAAAAATAAATCAGGTGCATTTTCTGTCTAATTGCTGGGTTTTACTTCATTTTATAGCAGAAAGAAGAATTTTTCAGTACAATTGACATAACTGCCTGATCAAAATATTGTGGATATGATCCTACTTTTTCTTTGTCTAAAACATGTTAGTAGCATTGCATTTTTATGCCTTTGAAAGGTTTTGTTGGCTACCTCTTTTATGATTCAAACATGGTGTTCTGGAAAAGGCAAAATAATGGAGACAGTAAAAAGATCAGTGGTTTGGGGAAGGGTGGGCAGGGGAGGGCAGGAAAGGATGAATTAGCGGAACACAGTGGATTTTTAAGGCAGTGAAAATACGAAAATACTCTGTATCATACTATAGTAGATGGACATGTGTCATTATATACTTGCAATACCTTATGTACACAGTGAAGTTTGAGTTATTATGATGTGTCCATAAGGAATAACTTCCTTATTCTCTCACTCTTGTGAGAATGGTAGTAATGGGGAAAGCTATGTATGACTGGGGCAGGTGATATACGGTAAATTTTTCTACCTCCTCCTAACTTTTCTGTGAACTTAATACTGCTCTAAAAAATCCTTTAAAGAAATAAAAACTCTAGGGGTGCCTGAGTGGCTCAGTCAGTTAAGCGTCCAACTTTAGCTCAGGTCATGATTTCATAGTCCGTGAGTTCGAGCCCCACATCAGGTTCTGTACTGACAGCTTGGCGCCTGGATCCTGTTTCAGATTCCGTGTCTCCCTCTCTCTGTGCTCCTCCCCAGCTACCCTCTGTCTCTCTCTCTGTCTCTCTCTTACACAAATATAAATAAACATTTTTTAAAATTTTTAAAAAGAAATAAAACCTCTAAGAATCACAGAGGAAAAAGTTGATTATATCTACCCCAAAGGCATTCTCGTACAGTGATAAATTAAATGTCGATTGGGGTATACTTTTGAAAAGTAAAACTCTGCAGTAATTGTCTAAGATAATCCCACTACAAAAATTTATTTTATAGAACATATCTATATAAGCATAAAAGATAACAGGATATTTTTATTACATCATTGCTGATTGGAAAAACTGTAAACAATCTAAAATGTCCATCAAGAAGACATTAGCTCAAAAGATTTTGGTCATAATGCAATGGAATTCTATGCCATAATAACAATTAAATAACAAAAAGTAAATCTATATGAGCTAGTGTGGAAAGAGAAGAATACTGTATGCACATGGTTCCATTATTTACCTGTCTTTAGTGTTTCAGAGAAAATATATGCAAATGTATCAAAGTATAAGCATGAAAACGATGGAGACAGTAAAAATATCAGTGGTTGCAGCAGTCGAAGGAGAGGCAGGGATGAACACGTGGAGCACAGAGGATTTTGGGGACAGTGAAAATACTCTATGATATGATGGTGTATGTTATCACAATGACATAATGATGAATGTTATTATATATTTGTCCACACTCAGAGAATGTACACCAAGAGTCTGCTGTAATGTAAACTCTGCACCATGTGATGATGATGTATCTACGTAGGTTCATTGATTGTAGCAAAATGTACCACTGTCCTCTGGGTACTAATAATGGGGAAGGTCGTGCATGTAAGGAGGTAGAGGAGTTATGAGAAATTTTTGTACTTTCTATTCAGTGTTGCCCTGACCCTTAAATTGCTCCAAAAAATTAAGTCCTATTAAAAACTAAGCATGTGCTACTTATATTAAAAGCTAAAATGTTAACTGAAAAACAGATTTTGTTGTATTCATTTCTAAAATATATGGAACTGTCTTGTGATTTTCTTGAGAGATATTCTTTAAAACATTGTTTTTTCTTACTTTCTAACAGAAATTGCTAAATACAAATGAACGCTCAGTTCTTTCATTGTCGCATTGGGTAAGCTATATTTTCATGAGAAAATGTATTTTCACAAGATTATGCAAATTAGCCCCTGCGATTTTTAAAATTTCCTCTTTGAGTTTATTCCTTTTTTTCTTTGTGTTTATTTCTATCTCAAAATTTCTTATTGCACATTTTCAACAACTGAATGTGTCATTTTGTTAGTGATTTATTACCTTAACTGTTTTTTTTTTTTTTTTAGGAACTAAGCATTCATTTATTCCACTCTACAGTTATTCTGTGTTTAAGTTCACTAAATTTTCCTTTAATTTTTAGTAATTTCCTTTTGGTATCAGTTTTATTTTTATATTTTCTATCACTTTTTAATTCAATTCTTAATTGATTAATTTTCATGTTTCTTATTAACTATTATTTCTTGCAGTGACCTTTATTTCAAGTACTGTTGTAGCTGTGCCCCATAGGTTTTTCTATGTAGTATTTTTGTTATTGTTTGTTTCTTAAAATCCTTTTTTAATTAAAAAATATTTCAGAGGGAAATACAGAGCTATGTTTTAATTGTACAAATTGAAGATCGCCTTTGATTTCTATGATTTTAGTTCCACTATGATCAGAGAATCCTGTTACATTATTTATACTCTTGGAATTTATTAAGGTTTCTTTTTGACTTGATATACGATTAGCTTACATAAATATTTTTGGAATGTTGAAGCAAAGCCTTGTTTTCTCTTATCAGAATAAAATGTTCTGTATAAATTCATTATACCACATTCTTTTTAGCTTCAGATCTTCAATAGTGTCATTTTTTTCTCTGTTTGATTTAATTTCACCCCAGACAAATTAAGAAAACTTAAAACTTGTGTTATTACTATCAGTTTCTTCTTGCATCTCGTATAATGTATTTATAAACACTTTCTTATTTGTTGCATAGATATTTCTCTTTTAAAATTTTTTAATGTTTAATTTTGAGAGAAAGAGAAAGTGGGGGAGGGGCAGAGAGAGAGGGAGACACAGCATCTGAATGAAGCAGGCTCCAGGCTCTGAGCTGTCAGCACTGAGCCCAATGCGGGACTCAAGCTCATGAACACAAGATCATGACCTGAGCCAAAGTCAGACACGTAACCAACTGAGCCACCCAGGTGCCCCTTTTAAGAAAAGTTTTAAGGGGCGCCTGGGTGGCTCAGTTGGTTAAGCGACCGATTTCGGTTCATGTTATGATCTCACGGTTTGTGGGTTGAGCCACACGTCAGGCTCTGTGCTGACAGCTCAGAGCCTGGAATCTGCTTCAGATTTGTGTCTTCCTCTCTCTCTGCCCCTTTCTTGTTCATACTCTGTCTCTATCTTCTCTCAAAAGTGAATAAACATTAAAATTTTTAAAAAATAAGTGTATGTGTGTGCATGCATGTGTGTATATGCATTAAAATATACTTAATCTTATTAAGTTTTAAATGTGTAAAAGAAGAGACTAAATGGAAAATATTTTGTATTTGGATGTATTACACACACATGCATGTATGCACATATACTTATAAACTTAAAAACATAATATAAGTAGTGAAGGAAATAATCAGCAAAACTAAAAGGCAACTGATGGAATGGGAGAAGATATTTGCAAATGACATATCAAGTAAGAGAGTAGTATCCAAAATCTAGAAAGAACTTATCAAACTTAACACTGAAAACAAAAAATCCAGTGAAGAAACGGGCAAAAGACATGAGTAGACACTTCTCCAAAGAAGACATCCAGATGGCCAACTGACACATGAAAAAATGCTCAACATTACTCATCATCAGGGAAACACAAATCAAAACCACAATGAGATACCACCTCACACCCATCAGAATGGTTAATATTAACAACTCAGGCAACAACAGGTGTTGGCAAAGATACAGAGAAAGAGGATGTCTTCTGCACAAACTGGTGCAACCACTCTGGAAATCAGTATGGAGGTCCCTCAATAATTAAAAAAAAGAACCACCTATGACCCAGCAATTGCACTACTAGGTATTTATTCAAGGGATAGAGGTGTGCTGTTTTGAAGGGGAACATGCACACCAATGTTATAGCAGCACTATCAACAATAGCCAAAGTATGGAAAGAGCCCAAATGTCCATCGATGGATGAATGGATAAAGAAGATGTGGTATATATCTACAATGGAGTATTCAGCTATCAGAAACAATGAAATCTTGCCATTTGCAACTACGTGGATGGAACTAGAGGGTATTATTCTAAGCGAAATTAGCCAGACAAAGACAAATATATGACTTCACTCATATGAGGACTTTAAGACACAGAACAGATGAACATAAGGGAAGGGAAGCAAAAATAATATAAAAGCAGGGAGGTGGACAAAACATAAGAGACTCTTAAATATGGAAAACAAACAGAGGGTCGCTAGAGGGATTATGGGAGGGGGGTGGGCTAAATGGGTGAGGGGCATTAAGGAATCTACTCCTGAAGTCATTGTTGCACTATATGCTAACTAACTTGAATGTAAATTAAAAAAAAATAAATTGAAAAAGCATAAGTGCTATGATAATTAACACTATCACTAGAACAGTGATAGTTTCTCTTTCTTTATTTCTCTCTTTTTTTTTCAGCTTATGTCCTTACATCATTAGCTTTTCCCCTTTCAATCCTTTTATTTCCCTACCTGATTTAGGAAGCCAGCACCTTATCTTAAAGATTTAGCTTTTTATTCTTAATGATGCTTATTATTGGATATGTCAGTTTTGAATATCATTAAACATTTCTCCTTGCACCAATGAACAAGCTTATTATGCTATCCATTGATTCTGTCATTGTCAGACCTTATAACATTTTTTCTTTAATTGTAAGTTTAGTTCCTTTATGTATCTTACACTTCCACAGTTCAGTAGAAGCGTGTAGAGTCAAGTCCATCAATTAGACATGCTCTGTGCCACTGCATCTCTCTGAGCCTCTGTTTCCTTAGTAGTCTGCTGGAGCACTCAGCAACTTTAACATGTTGGTGTGAGAAATAATGAAGCTTCTGGAGAAGAAATGGTTCTTCATTTAGCAAACTAAAAAATCTTAGTGCTTCTTTTATTCTAAAATTTTTTAGCGTTTATTTATTTTGAGAGACAGAGCATGACCAGGGAAGAGGCAGAGAGAGAGGGAGACACAGGATCTGAAGAAGGCTCCAGTCTCTGAGCTATCAGCACAGAGCCTGATGCGGGGTTCGAACCCACAGATTGCAAGATCATGACATGAGCCGAAGTCAGACACTTAACCGACTGAGCCACCCAAGCACCCCAGTGCCTTCTTTATTCTAAATTACTGATTCTAAGCCCAAGTGGCACAGATTACTTTACAATGACTTATTGCTTGATTGCATAAATTTTGACAAATAAACAAAAGTGACTGAATAAATATTTATTCAAACTTGTGATGTAGTATAGCAAAGTCAAATATCTTCCTATCAATAATATTCTTGTCATAACATAGCACATAGGTTAGCACATTTTAGATATATGTAAATTTTTTAATAAACCCATTTACATGAGAAATCATTTGAGGGAATTTTCAGAGTTATATGTACTAATCATTAAATTAGCATAGATGCTATCACACTATTTCCCCTATATTATTAACTACTTTATTATGCAATCTATCTTTTGCTAAATTCAATAAATTTTGATTTGGTGAAGTCAAATATAGTTCTAAATTTTCTTGATCAATTTTGCTAGCCCCAGATTAGCTTTTATTCTAATTCAAATTCTTGTATCTCCTTAAAGTAAAGTAAGAGCCTTTTTCTGTCTTTTTTTTTAATGTTTCTTTATTTTGAGAGAGAGAAGAGAGTGTGAGCAAAGTAAGGGCAGAGAGAGAGAGTGAGAGTGAGAGAGAGAGAGAATTCAAAGTAGGATCCCTGCTGTCAGTGCAGAGCCCAATGCGGGGCTCAATCACATGAAACGAGATCATAACCTGAGCTGAAATCAAGAGTCCAGTGCACAGTCGATGGAGCCACCCAGGCCTTTTTCAACATCAAGTTGAAATATCACAACATGAAAATTAACTCAGACGTCTTATGGATAATAATGAAGTCTTCCTTGGTAGGTCACATTATTATTCTCTTTCAATAAAAAGCTTATGTAGCGTGCACCTGAGTGTCTCAGTGGGTTAAGTGCCCAGCTTAGGCTTGGGTCATGATCTCATGGTTTGTGACTTCAAATCCCACATTGATTCTCTGCTGTCAGTGCAGATCCTGCTTCGGATCCTCTGTCTCCCTTTCTCTTTGCTCCTTGCTTGCTCTCTTTTTCAAAAATAAATAAACATTAAAAAAAAAAAAAAAGCTTATGCAGTACTGCCCATTTCCATTTGTCTGTGCTGCTTCCCTGTAGCAAGAAAACATTTCTGTTCCATTGTCTTGTCCTGTGACTTATTTGGGCCAATAGAAATGTTCCTGCAAGATCCAATATATCAATTCAGAGCAGAAAGTAAGATTTCTGTCATGTATACTATGCCTTGCTCTTTTCCCTCTGCCATGACAGAAACACGACCCAAATATGGGCTCTTCTTGCCACTTGGGACCTGTAACGGAAGAATGGTGCATAGTCGTTGATACACCAGCACGTACGTATAATGTAAACAAGGAATAAATGTTTGCTGTAAATCACTGAGCAGGATCAGAAAGCCTGATACGGTTCCTACGAACTTAGTTCCAGCTGTCTGTGTCCAGTCTGTGCAGTGCTAGAATGTCTTTCTACCTGGAAACTGAGTGTGAGTCCTTGTAGCAAAACTAAATTGGGGATTTGGTATCACTTTCTGTATTTCCCTCAAGTCGCACATTGAGAAACTTGGCTATTTTCAATTTCTAACTATTATTTCTGTGGTAAGAATAATAGCAAAGATAATTGGTAAGTTTTGATGTCCAAATTTCATTGCTTGCATGCACTCAATGCACATTTTTTTTTTTTTTTAACTTTTAAGAAGTAATCTTGCTAGGCCTGTACACATCCTTTTTATTAAACTGTACTTCTTTGTAGTTCTCTGCTAATGAGAACAATCTTATCCTAGAAGAAATAATTCAATCAGGAAAAAGTACATTATGTTCCTCCTATACTTGAATTGGATGCTATTTTCCTGAGGTGAAGCTGTTTTCTCTAGAAGTTATCTTTAGCTTATTTCAAATCATCTAGGTTTTGAACAAGTAAAAGTTATTAACTTAACCTCATGAGGTTAAGTTAACCTCATGAAGCATTCTATCTCCTTGCTGCATATCAAGGTAAGGGGTTGAATTGTATCCCAAACTGTAGTCAAAATTCACACATTGAAAGGCTAATACTGATGCCTCTGAATGTAAACTTATTTGGAAATAGGATTGTTGCAGGCGTCATTGGCTAAGATAAAGTCATGCTGAAGAACAATGGGCCCCTAATCCAATATGATGGCAGTTCTTATAAAAATAGGTACATTTGGGCACAAGAAAATGACATACAAAGATTATAGTCATGGTGCCGCTGTTGTGCCCGATTCGTGAGTCCCCAGAGACCACCAAGGAGCCGACACCGATGCAAGTACGAAAGGGTCTTTATTACAAGCTTGAGCAGGGGCTCACCTGCCTACCGGGGTAGTGGCAGAAGGTGAAGCCCCGAACAACAGCGAACAGGGTTTTTATGGGGTAAGGGATGGGGGTGTTACAGTGCACACGTTGTACGTATAGCATCATCACATAAGCACCAATTACAATTGTATAGCGAGCAATCTGAGGAACTGGGGCTGCGTGCAGCCCGAGGTTGCTCTTAATGGAGGCCTTAATCTCAAAATGATGTTACTTAGGCTCATCACCGCAAGCCAAGGAACTAGTAGAAGCTAGTAGACAGGCCTGGAACAGATCTCTCCCTAGCCTCTTTGGTGGGAGTATAGCCCTCTGACACTCCCTGACTGTGAGGCAATACATTCCTACTGTTTAAGCCACTCAGTTTATGGTACTAAGTTAATGCAGCCCGTGGAAACTAATAGGTAGGGCCACCAGATAGATCTTCTGCCAGTAAGGAAAGATGTACTTACCATCTGCAAATAAAATATTTTTAGTGAGACTTCAAATTACTAGATTACATTTTCCTGTCACAATACCAAATTTCTAAGAGCTCAGCATTCATTTAAATATATAGATTATTTTGGTATTTTATAATTGTTTTCTGAGTGACAGTGCATTCATCATATGTTCAACGCTTGTCATACATATATTGCTTTTTCTTAACTAATGTAATTTCTCTCAAATATTGTTCTGTGAAGGCACTTTATTTCTAAGTTGGAAAGTGTGTGTCATAACCAATAAAATGTGCTATACTGCTGCTTCATAATTTTTATCCTTTTTACCTCAGATGAACTGTATTTTCATTGTATTCCTTTGCAAAAATTTATTAAAAATCTCTCATCTTCTATGACAATACAAAGTGCTAAGTCATAAATTATGAATAGAAATGAGTGTATGTTGCATACAAAATGATACCTAAATGTTCAAGATAGTCCTAAAAGTAAAAAGAAAAGCATACAATTTTGAGATTCAATTAAAATTTATATAATCTGATAGTTTACATGTAATTGTACATTATATAGAAAAATCTATTCCAGTATACAAATGACACTTAATATATCATTAATGTTTGTTGTTTGGGCCTGTGTTACCTGATTATATGACACTTAGTTGTGTGGGAGGGCAATGAATATTAAACATATCAACAACATTTTGTGGTTTCATGATGCAAAAGTACAGGCTGAGACAAAAAAGTAAGAGTTCTTTTTATCTAAAACAATAGTTTTCATAAGTTATTTTTACCATAATTGCTAATTCCTTATATTTAAGCCAAGTGTCAAAGGAGATCACCAAAGTACTGCTGCCATTTAACCAGGGCTGCAGTCTGATGGATCAAAGAGATGGATGAAAAGACATCAGGACGAGAGTGACCGAGTAGGCTAGGTTAAAGAGGAAAGACTCAGTGTCTTCCACGATAGCAATGCCAAGGCTGTATTGCTTCTTGAGGTTGAAGAGCTTTTCTTGGTTTCTTCAAATTCTAAGCCTGAGTAAGTACAGGTTCTTGAATTACTAGCATTATACACATGTCCTGGCATGAAAAAAGCTATCTATACTGTCTCCCAAACCAGCCACTGCGGCAAGAATATGATTGAACTCCCACACTGAATCTTCCCCTTGGCTACTAGACAGTCCTAGAGTCAATTTAAATATCAAAGTCCTGATTAAATAATTAAAAGTGTTTCTTCCCCTCAAGATAAAAATCAATTGTTTTCATTAAAAGATAAAATGTTCCTCCTAAATCTGACTACACTAAGAGCGGATGCCTGAATTCAGAGAAAGAGTTTATAGTGTTTTACTTTTGTCTTGTTACCTTGAACTTCTCCCACCTACCCTCAACTGCTGGACAGTTTCTGGTCCCCTTTGGAGTCTGGTTAAGTTTAGATGCAAGTGTTGTGAGTGGTGAGGCAATAAGGCAAGCATTCCTTGAACGACTATTTTCCTAAAAGGCCAGGCAGGTGTTCAAACTCCCTTTCTCAGACAGCCCTTTTTCGGTTCTTCATGAATTCCATACCTGCAGATTTATTTCCTGCATTGGCTTGGGTGGACGCATATCCATTCAAAATTGTAATATCTCATATAATCACTAGCTACAGCACATTCTTCTCTGGCTTTTTGCTGATTCTTTCTGTCCTTGTTGAGGACCTTAAAAGAGAAGGACTGACATGACCCCATGTTGTTTTTCTTCCCCATGTGGCCCATACCTACTCATAAATGCACACTTTCCTTGCCTCAATAAACTCTGAATCTGGAGAAGATTCTAAACGCAGCTACTTCTGACCTTGTACCATGTGCTATTTTAGCTCTACCAGGGTGAATTAATCACTACTTCTTGTGTCTTTATGGGTAAACAAATTTGAAGATCTTGGAGCCAAGATCTTGCTAGCACGAGGTGAAGAAGGTAGTAATCTCACCATTCTTTTTTCTTTCCCCCTGTTTCTTCCTTCCTTCCTTCCTTCCTTCCTTCCTTCCTTCTTTCCTTCCTTCCTTCCTTTTCTTTTTTTTATAAGCAGGCTCCACATCAAATGTGGGGCTCTAACTCACAATCTTGAGTCCAAGGGTCAAACGCTCCAACCACTGAGACACCATATGCCCCCCCCACAACCATTCTTTCCTACAGGCAGACTTAGTCCGGCAAATGTATTTTCAAGTTTAAATGTCCTCCATCTCTTTCCATTCTAACCTATTTTTATATCCTTTATCACACTGACGAGTCCAAGGATCACAGAATCAGTTTCTAAAATTTTCCCTTGTAATTTCTGCATACAACGCACTCTCTCAACTCAATCTGGGAATGAATAGCTATCATACTGACATTTCAGTTGAAACCAATGTAGGAAGAGTCTTGCCTTAAAACCATTTTACGTGAATAGAAAATGATGATAAGCTTCATTTCCAAACTGAGATATTGTCAGCATTTTAAATTTGAATTTTTATCCGTCAACTTTAGTTAGAAAATATCTACAAACATCCACTTAAAGAAAATCTTCCAAAATTATGTATCCAATATTTATCAAATTAATTTTAAAAAATATTTGAACTGTGAAGGAATTTATTTTCATTTAACCATATGCAGCTCAAAAGCTTACCAAAACTACCAAGGTTTGCATGAGCATAGTATTTCATACCAAAGACATATGCATCTTGTGAGACTCTTATAGTACCAAGCCTCTCTCTTTCAAACAAATCAAGGTGGCATATGGAAATCAAGACATACGGAAACAACAGTTGTATTTAATCAGATGATTTCCAAATAATATTTTTTCCAATAAAATATCTGATTATATATTATCATGTAACTGTAAAATAATAGTTACTTTGGAGGAAGTTACAGGAAAATGGAGAAAAAGTGATCACTGCTAATTTAGCTGCCAATATATTATTTAGGTATATTTATGTCCCATATCTTCTTAAGGTATTCCAAAGAGTTGAAACCATTCCATTTATTTAAATATGCTTCGTCTCACACCTTCATTAGAAATTACCTAATTAAAATTCTTTTATTTCTTTGCAGTCTTCCTAAGCATTAACTGGAAAAGCTGTGAGCTACCCATCACACTCTCAATGGCCACGATGTCCCTAATCTTAATATTATCATATTTCATATTTTTAAAAATCTTAACTATTATTATTATGAGCACTTTTCCATGTTGGCTTATTTTATTAAAGAACATTGTCAGCCTGATGACTTACTTGACTTGGAAGTTCACCCTGCGAAATTTACTCCATTGTTCAAATTTTGAATATAGTTTCTGCTCTACTAGCTTTATCTCATATGAATACAATAGAAAGTAAGATTATTAAAAATTAATTTGGTGTCAGATTCTGTAGTCTGACCTAAATTGCTTGTCAGATAGAAGTATGGCAAATATCGCTCACTCTGACTTATCTTTTATTCTTTTAGTGTCTTTTCATTAACAGATGTTTTTAATTTTGATGTAGTTCAATTTATTGTTTTTTCATGATTAATAATTTATATCCAATTGATCTACTATCATTTGTTGGGGGCAAAACATATTTTAATAATATATGTCTACCATCTCCAAACCAGATTTGTAAAAAACCATCTCCAAACAACACACACACACACACACACACACACACACACACTTATATGACAAAAATTCAATCCTTCAGAAAAACATTGACTGGAAATGGAACTATAAACATCTGATTTTGAGAAATTCCTGGAAGTAGTAAAAGAGATCAATATAGAAATAAAGGTTAAGATCAAAGCTACAGAAAAGCCTAGGCATAAATATATGCAAGAGAAGACTGTACAGGAATAAAAGAGAGAGCAACCAAAGCCCAGAGGAAGTACGATCTGTGGAAATCTCCAACAGATATGTCCCAGGATAGCTAGGCTGTTCCATTCCTCTTCCTTCTCTCCCTGAGGACTATGGATTTGGACACAAGAATCAGACTCTCATTAGGCAATTACAAATTCCATACAGAGAGAGAAATGCTATGTCCAGAATACATATCATCTGCTGAAACACATCTAGCTCCCTTCCTCCAGTAATTTGAGACCATAGAGGAATATGGCTAAAGGACTGGACATCAGCAGAGGCTCAAGCAATAAGTTTCATGTGCAAAGGTAGTCAGACAAAGTTCTTCTAACAAAAATTAAAATCTGAGAAAATAATACAGCTAAGAGAAAACTTTAAATTAAGTACAATTGTATACGCTGACAGAATTTCACATAATTTTATACATAATACACTTACATAAAAATAATTGCATGTTATGCAATAGGACCAATCAGAACCAACTAGAGATCTTGGGAATTTAAAATCAATTTCTAATAAACAAAACAAAGCAAACAAAACTTCAATAAACAAACAGGGAGATTTGCATAAAAAGTTAATAAAACAAAGGATTAACAGTAAAAAATAGGTTATAGAAAGTATAAGACAAAAGTAAGACACAGAAAATAGATCAAAATTCCTATTTCTTCTACCAGGAGTTCTAGAGTGTGGGGAAAAGAGAATTAATCAAACACAGGAAGAATGGAAAACAGAAGGGAAGGGGGATGGAGGGAGAGAGGAAGGAAAAATAAAGCATCCTAAGAGCAGAATTGAAATGAATCTTCAGTCTCTAATAGGCTCACCAAGTGTTGAGGAGGATGAATGAAAATAAAATATAAGAAGAATAGGAAGAAGACGAAGACAAAGAAGAAGAAGGAGGAGGAGGAGGAGGAGGGGGAGAGGGAGAGGGAGGGAAGGGGGAGAAGAAGAAAAACTAGCAAACTAGCAACATTCTGGAATGATTCTGAACTCCGTGTCAAAAAAAAAAAATCCCAAACACTTTGAATTTGAACAAGGAAGATAATGAATTTTCATCATATTTCTCATTAGTAACAGATGGTTCCAGAAGAAAAACTAGCAAAGTTTTTAAGTTCTAAAGGAATATCCCATATTATGTTAACAACTGCTCAAGTACAGTAGGGAAAAAGAAGTTGAAAAGGTAATGACTCTATAAACACATTTAAAATCTTTAACAACTTTATTAAAAAATACATGTGCCAGTAAAACAAAGTGTTCTCACTACACACCTACTACAATGGACTAAATGACAACACCAAATGCTGGTGAGGCTGTGGAGAGAACTCTCATTCACTGCAGTGAGAATTCAAAATGGTAGTCATCTTAGAATGGTTTGGTGGTTTTTTAACAAGCTAACCATATTTCTGCCCAGTGATCCAGCCCCAGCACTTCTTGGTATTTACCCAAAGGAGATGAAAACATATCCAGAGGAAGTTCTCCACTTTTGATGTCTCATATGATTAGACCAGGTCTACTTGGATAATCCAGGATAATTTTATTTTAAGGTCCATTACCTTAATTACATTGGTGCAATCGCTTTGGCCATGTAAGTTAGCACATTCACACGTTCAGGAGATTAAGACCTGGGCATTTTTAGGGAGGCATCATTCTGCCTATCATAGTCCACTCTCAGATCTGTAAGTTCCACATCCATCCCACACAGAAAGTATATTCACTCCACCTAAAAATCTCATTCAAAATCCCAAAGTCTCAACATCTAAAACATTGAAATCAGGTGTGGATGAGTAATTTTTAGGAGGTCATTAATCTATCTACTGCTCTCTTCACTCAGGAATCTTACAATTTAGGTGGGAAAACAGACACTAGGTCAGTAATTCTAAAAAACAAGTATGTTAAGATAAATACCAGTTTATATGGAAGCATAAATTAGAAAGTCTAATACAGTGTTGGGAGCCATAGAAAACTAAGTAAGTTTACCTCCAGTATCTGAGACGTAAAAGAACACTAGATACAGTTAAGTGAAGTGGCCAGTAAAAGATTAATGGATGGGGGAAAGATAGAGCTGTAGGGAATCCATCAAGAAGGTTGTTTTAGGTAAACCAGGTAAGAGTGGGCACTCATGTGGGGTGCTTGAGTGGCTCAGTCAGTTAAGCGTCCAACTCTGGCTCAGGTCATGATCTCACGGCTCCTGAGTTCAGGTCTGTGAACTCAGGACAGCACTGGGCTATGTGCTGATAGCTGGGAGCCTGAAGCCTGCTTCAGATTTTGTGTTGCTCTCTCTCTCTCTGGCTCTCCCCTGCTCATGCTTTTTCTCTCTCAAAAATAAACACATTAAAAAAATGGACACTAACTTGTGTTAGCTTAAGTAGGAATGTAGAACAGTAGATATTTACAATTTGGAACCACGTGTAGAAACTACATATCATTTATTGATATTAGGTTGAGGAACTAGTGTAAGGATGAGTGAGCATCAACAGCGATCTCCAAGTTCCCATATAAGCAGCAGGTGACAGAAGTACAAGTTTTAGGGCAAGGGTTCCAGATATGATGACATCTATTTGGGGAATCTTTAAGATATGAGATAGGCAAGTGGTTAAACAAGTCTGTGGCTTGCTTGCAAGAGGGGTTCTGGTTGGAGATTTGTTTGGGGATTAATCATACGTGGCAGTTAAAAATGTAAGGTGCACCTAGGTGTCTCAGTTGGTCGAGTATCCGATTTCAGCTCAGGTCATGCTCTCGTGGTTCATGAGTTGTGTCAAGCTCTGTACAAACAGGTCAGAGCCGGGAGCCTGCTTTGGATTCTGTGTCTCCCTCTCTCTCTGCCCCTCTCCCCCTCATGCTCTGTCTCTCTCTCAAAAATAATGTTAAAAAGAGTTTAAAAATGTGAGAAGATACATAAAACAAACAGAAAAGGAAATAGCAATGATTTCAATAACGCTGAAAGAGTACTTAGAATAAAAAGAAAGAGGAAAGCAAAGGACAAGCATTCAAGGAACTCTTTATAACAATATTATAGAGATACTAAAGGAGGAGATGAGGAAAGTAACAAGAACAACCAGGAAAGTGTAGTAGAATGAAAAACAGAGCTTGAAATTAGCACAGAATTTAGGTTGGCATGAAAGAGAAAATGCTTTCTAAGCCGGGGAACAACATGTGGATTTTGCTATTACCTAACTAACAGTGGACATGAGGGTGTGTCAGTAGTTGAAAGAAGCATGAATATTAAAAAAGGAATAGTTCAGGTTCCAGAGTTTGTATTTGACTCAGTAAATAGGCAAAAATATGGGTCCTTACATACAAAATGATCCAATGAAGATTCATGTTTATTATTTCGATCAGTTTGACAGGTAATAACAGATGGCTGGGTTTATGTAAGAGATATACAGTGTCAACAGGACTATTCATGTTTTCCTTTCCATGCTTTTTCAACAAAAATAATGTTAATTTGATACATTGATGGACATCATTATATATAAAAGACAGTCTCAATCTCAAAGGTCTCAAATCTAAAATGTACATTGAATGTTCAATTACTAAATTTTCTGATGACTGATTCTCCTCATAAAGAAATCAAATATTGAGCATAAACATAAGCTGAAAGTTTTTATTTGGGATAATTAGTGAAGTTTCCTATAAGCTAAATCAATTTTGGGGATCTCACTCTGGAAATCTGGGTTTCCTCTATCGCATCTTCTGAGAACAAGACAACAGATCTTCAAACAACAGCAATAATGATGAGTTCTGCTAACTGGTTTCTGCCAAGCCTCGCTTTATTTCAAAATTCTTCCTGATTACATAAAGTTCTTCACAGGACGAGCCATCTGGCAATTTCTCTGAATGTCTCACTGGGTCGATGGCAGAAAACAAGAACAGAGCCAATTCTCAGAGAACACAAAGGAAGCATGTCTAGATTGCCACGGCAGATTTTACATCAGTGCCAAGAATCTCTGCATAGATGCCAGGTAGGATATTACCACTGAAATCTGATGTAACTATCGAGGGACATCTGACACCGAGCTTACTAATTATGCCTTCGCTAATTGAAATTTGCAAATCGCCATCATGTGCATAATTAAACATCTCAACCATATACTGATTTGCAAAAAACAAAATATTGATATTGATATATGCACTATTAAATTTGTAGTACACCTATTTTAGGAAATAAACAAATAGGATGATTAATTTTATCAACCGAATGCAGGTTTAAATAAGCATAACACTAGGGCAGTAGAAGAATAGATATAAAATGATAATTTGTTGCAAACAAGAAAGCTACTTCATTTTAGATGGATTTTCACCAAAAAAAAAGGTAATGAAATTAAAGTACAACTTCTTAAAAGTTCAAAAGCAAAAAAAAATTATACTTCATCCCAATCCCCAAAACCTCCTAATAATAGATAAATAGAAATTATTTTTATCTTCTAATTAAAATGTTAAGTTTAGTTTTAGTAGCTATGCTTTGACTTGTTTTGTTTTGTTTTGTCATGTCTGGGAATCTGATTCACTCTTTATTCAGCATGTATTTATTAAAGCCTAGTATGGATCAGGTGTTAGGGAACTTGTAGAAATACAGAGAATAACAAAACAGATTCCAAATCTAGGAACTGTCAGAAACCAAC
This sequence comes from Hyaena hyaena, assembly GCF_003009895.1. Taxonomy (NCBI): domain Eukaryota; kingdom Metazoa; phylum Chordata; class Mammalia; order Carnivora; family Hyaenidae; genus Hyaena; species Hyaena hyaena. The sequence goes on from NW_024081115.1 coordinate 1,252,613, forward strand.
ATGGAAGACAGAGCAATGGATAAAGTCTATGCAAATATTAGACTTTTTCCATATGTGGAGGAAAATACATTTATATTATAGTCTTCTTCCATGTTAATTAGATATGTCCCTTAACAGGCAATCTTTGTTAGATTTGACAAAATCCTTAGTTTCTTTGCTATTGAATTTCTTGAATATACATATGCTGCTGCACACACCTTCTTCCACACCCAGAGAGCTCTTTGAGACGAGCTGTTGTACCATAAAATTTATGCCCAATTAATGATTCTTCCATAAATATTCATAAATGAAAATAGCTTTTTTAGATAAATTACCTGTTTCACTTATTAATTTTGTGCAATTATATGTTCCCATTTCATGATAGCATTGGAAGAGCTGAGAGTAATAATGGCTGTGAACTTCAAAATCCAGTTTGTTCATTACTATCATGGGTACTTTCTACTTCTCCCTGGCCATTCTCAGGGGGCAGCAATGGGGGCCCTTGTGATCCCAGATGGTTGCCGCAGTTCTAGGAATTATGTTAACATATGACGAATTGAGAGAAAAAGAGCTATGTATCACATTGTTTCATTTTAGGAATAAGTAAACTTTTCCAGAAGGCTCTCCTTTGACTGACCTTATGTCTCAGTTGGGATTTTGTACTACCTGCAATCCTAAACCACTCACTATGGGGCTTGGTTTACCTCAGTGACCTGAATTCTTAGATTTATATTTTGGGATGATATGGATGCTTGAGATTCAATCATTCTGACTCATTCAGAGTTATATTTTAATCATTTTGATTCATTCAGAGATATGAAGGCTAAGAATTTGCATAAGACATTCATTCTAACAGAGAGCTGGTGTGCATGAACTTGGCAGAATGTTCATATTTAAACATCTGAGGATATAGTTTGCATTTGGATACAACATAGTACATATTATTTGGAAGAACCCTCTAGCCCAGTTTTCCCAAAACAGAGGAAGCCTTAAAAAATAAAAAATAAAAGGCTCCAAACACCAGTGTCTTTAAGATTCTGATTTTGGGGCTGACAAAATTGAGGGAACGTGGATTAAAGTATCATAAGATTTTGACCAGCAGTATTTTCCATGTTGATATTTTTGAAACTTACTGGCCAATGAAAGAGAAATTTTGCATCAGAAACAGCAGAGATCCATGTGATCACTGCTGATAAGAAAAGAGAAAAAAGCTATATTATAAATGGTGGTATATTGTTCCCTTTGATTGGATCACTCAACTCTTGAAGTTTCCTGGATCAGTTTATCTCTCTCTTTTTCGGCTTCCTCTTTCTCTATAATTGTGTCTTCTAATTCACCTATTCTCCTCTCTGCCTCTTCATTCTGTGCATTGGACACCTCCATTTTAGTATGCATCTCATTTTTAGCATTTTTAAAGTCATCACAACTATTTGTAAGCTCCACCATAGACTTTGTAGCAATAGTTTCTCTGATGTCTTCCATGCCTTTTTCAAGCCCAGCGATTAATTTTATGACTATTGTTCTAAATTCTTGTTCAGTTAGGTTTCTTATATCTGTTTGAGCAGTTCTTTAGCTGTCATTTCTTTCTGGAATTTCTTCAGAGGAGAGTTCCTCTGTTCTGTCATTTTGGCTAGCTTTCTGTCTCTTGTTAGTTTTAAAAGCTTGTTGTGCACTCTGCACCTGCGAGTACTGCTGTATTAGAGAAGGCTCTTTGACTGTCCAGGGCCTGTCCGTTCAGGAAGTGTTCTTTGAATGGTGTCTCTTGGTCTCTCTTGTTGAGACTTTGGTTATTTTATTTCCCTACTCATAGTGGTATCTGGGACTCTCCACCATGTGTACTTTGGCTTGTTTTCTGATGTAGCCCTTTCTACTGGGAGAGGTTTCTTCTCAAGGAGATTCAGATATAGAGTCCAGAGGAGACCACACCCTCCTTACACAGCTCTCATTTTCTACTGTTTCTGTTTACCTTACCCTTCCGGGGCTGCTCCTGTTCCTTCTTCAGAGCCAAACTTCCTGGTGGGTGTGCGGTCCCAGCAGCGTCTGGGAACTGGCCAGGGAGGCACAGGGGTCCCGGTGGGGAGCAGGGGTCACAGGGGGCGCAGGCTGGGGGCGCCGAGGAGGTGGCAGGGGCAGGCTGCACTGGGAGTGAGGGGGTGGAGGGTGCAGGTGGGCCTGGTCCCAGTAGCGCTACTCCTCGGGGGCCCTGGGGCGCAGCTTGTGGGGAGGGGATGATGTTAGTGTGCATCCAGGAGCCCCATGACCGGCGGGGGGTGCGTGGGTGGGTGGAGGTGGTGGTTTCATCTGGCCCTGCGCCTTGGGATGCTCCGGCACCTTTTTTCATATTTTAAATGCACATGTGCAATTACTGATTTCAGAATCACAATTTCTTACTATAACAGGAATTTTATCTCTTTAAGGTTTTTTTTTTTGTTTTTTGTTTTTTTTTTTTTACCATTTGTTCACTTTTAAGAGACAGAGCATGATTGGGGAGAGGGAGAGAAAGAGGGAGACACAGAATCTGAAGCAGGTTCCAGGCTCTGAGTTGTCAGCACAGAGCCCATCATGGGGCTTGAACTCACAGACCTTCACTGACTGCGAGATCATGACCTGGGCTGAAGTCAGATGCTTAAGTGACTGAGCCACCCAGGCAGACTTAATTTCATCTAACTCACTAAATCTTTGGTTTATTGGAGTAAATTTGTTTATGGAACAATTCACTGTCTCAATCCCTGAAACCAGTTTACAGTTACTTGGGAATTAATTCATGATGTTCCTCTATCCTCCTATTTCTTCTTCTTCCCTACCTGCAGTCTCTGAGGGGCTGGACCATGGTTGAGGAATTAAAAATGAGAAAGTAGGGGCGCCTGGGTGGCTCAGTCAGTTAAGGGTTGGACTTTGGCTCAGGTCATGATCTCACGGTTCGTGGGTTCAAGCCCCGCATCAGGCTCTGTGCTGACAGCCAGCTCAGAGCCTGGAGCCTGCTTCAGATTCTGTGTCTCCCTCTCTCTCTGACCCTCCCCTGCTCACACTCTCTCTCTCTCTCTCTGTGTCTCTCTGTCTCTCTCTCAGAAATAAATTTTAAAAAACATTAATTAAAGTAAATAAAAATGAGAAAGTAAAAGGAGACTGTTTCTATTAATAATACCCTGGCTGTTATCCTTCATTCCCCTCTTGCCTCTCTTAAAGTCAATTATCCCAACTATTGCCCAAACAGCCCTAAAACTGGATGGGATTGCCAGCCACACCTCTTCCTCAATTCTCTCCAAAGTTCCTACCAAAGTTTCATATTCTCCCAGTTGTGTATCTTGCTTCTCACCTGCTCACAGAGCTCATGACTCCAGCCTTTGGGTGATTCTTCAAACGTTCCAAGCACATCATCGTGTCAAGGCTTTTTGAACTTGCTATGGGCCCTTCTTTCGCTCGACAGTCATATGACTTCTCACTCCTTTTATTCATGTTTCCATCCAGCTGCCTTTTCCTCAGAAAGAACTCCCTCGACTCTGTATAGTAGCTATACTTACTACCCTTATGGTCCTTCTTAATCTTTATCATCATTGTCCTAGCATTTAATTTTTACTACACTGTGAAATTATTAACCTGTTTACTTTTCTCTTTTCTACCACTTATGTTCTATGAGGCTGGAATTTTTAGATATCTAGTACACTGCTATATCTCTAGCAAACGAAACAATATCTGACGTAGAAAATACATCTGGTGCGGTATATATAAACAATGGAATATTGCTCGGCAATCAAAAAGGATGACATCTTGCCATTTGCAACTATGTGGATGGAACTAGAGGGTATTATGTTAAGTGAAAAGAGTCAGAGAAAGACAAATATCATATGACTTCACTCATATGAGAAATTTAAGACCCAAACAGATGAACATAAGGAAAGGGAAGCAAAAATAATATAAAATCAGGGAGGGGGACAAAACACAAGCGACTCTTAAATATGCAGAACAAACAGAGGTTGCTGGAGGGATTCTGGAAGGGGGGATGGGCTAAATGGTTAAGGGGCATTAAGGAATCTACCCTGAAATCATTGTTGCGCTATATGCTAACTAACTTGGATGAAATTAAAAACAAACAAACAGCTGTATCTCAAACTCAAAAAAGAAAAAGAAAAAAGAAAACATATCTGGGAATATATGGCAAAATAAAAGGGACACTCGCTCTGTTCTGGGAGTTAAAAATGGCTAGTGGGGACAAGAGGTACTGGGTTGCTCTGCTAAGCCTGCCATATCAAAATACTACTCATGGGCGTGGGGGGTACTTAAACTACAGACATTTATTTTTCTCAGAGCTCTGGAGGCTAGAAGTGCAAGATCAAGTTACTGAAAAATTCATGCCCCAGTGAGGACCCTCTTCCTGACTTGCAGGCGGCTCCCTTCTTGTTATGTTCTCACATGGTGTTTGTGGGCACAGAGAGAGAGAGGGAGAGAGATCTTAGGAGTCTCTGCCTCTTCTTATAAGACACCAGTCTTAAGGGATCAGGACCCCATCATTATGATGTCATTTACCTTCTTAAAGTACTATCTCCAGTATGACTATATGTGTCTATATATGTCACTAATATGTAACTATATTTAGTCACATTGGGGGGTTAGGGCTTCAACATATGAATTCTGGAGGAAACACAATTCAGCCCTTAAAAGGTAACAAAAAAGATTATTTTATTTCATACCAAAAAATCGAATGTTACCTCATCTATTTCTCTATTATTCATATCATTGTGTTTACTAGATCAATTATTAATCTACTTGATTTCTTTGACACCAAATCTTTTTCCCTATTTTCCCTTATTTTTTTTTTTCTGTCATTGCATGGCTCAAATAACTTTTCTAGTATTAAATTTAAGACATAAAATATTCTGGTATCTTTAAGGAAGGTCATGAGAATTATGTATCGTAAGTATTTGAAATGTGTGGCTTAATTCCTTTGGAAAGGTCATGCTTTTCTTCCTATTTACCATTTTTATGGTTAAATATGACAGATGAACTGTTTGATCTGGATGGAAACCATGTGAAATTCAGAACTAAAATGAGAGATAAGAGAGAATCACCGTTCAGTTATAAGATGAATAAGGTCTGAGGATCTAATGTGTAACATAGACACTATCATTGGCAATGCTGTGTTGCATAATTGAAATTTGCGAAGACAGTTGAACTTAAATGTTCCTTAAAAAAAGTAAATAAGTGAAGTGACAGATGTGTTAATTAACTTGATGGGGGGATCTTTTCACAGCATATGCATATATCAAATCATCATGTTGTACATCTTATGTAACTTGCACTTTTATTTGTTAAGTATACCTCAGCAAAGCTGGGAACAAATTTTAAAAGCATAACAAGAAAACTGCATCTGCCTTCGGCTCAGGTCATGATCTCACGGTTCTTGAGTTCAAGCACCAAACCAGGCTTGAAATCCACTCTTTTAAGTGCAAAGCCTGCTTCACATCCTCTGTCCTCCTCTCTCTGCCCCTCCCCTGCTGTGCTCTCTCCAAAATAGACAAAACATTAAAATTAATTAATTAACTAATTAATTAATTTTAAAAAAAGGATATTAAAAGAAGAGAATAAAATTTGGGATGATTGGAACTGTGCCATGTGGATACACTGAAGAGAAATATTAAGTAACTCAGTGATGACTTATAAGTTGTTCTCAACTATATCAGATTTAGAGCTTCTTAAGCTAAAAGAAAATATATGCAGAATAAAACTTACCTATCATCTATCTATCTATCAATCATCTATCTACAATCTAATTCTAAGAATATCATTAGAATGCCTAAGTTATTTCATAAAAGAGAAAAGAAAAATGATCTATAAAAAAGATTGGGTGGCTCAGTCAGTTAAGTGTCTGACTCTTGATTTTGGCTCAGATCATGGGATGGAGCCTAGATCAGCCTCCGTGCTGACAGTATGGAGTCTCCTCGGGATTCTCTCTCTCTCTCTCTCTCTCTCTCCCTCTCTCTCTCTCCCTCTTTCTCTGTCCCTTTCCCCCTCTCTCTTTCTGTCTCTCTCAAAATAAATAAATAAACATGAACAAAAATAAAACAAAACAATAAAAAAAAGGATTGGGATTTCAATATGGAAATGCTAGACCAGACTGCACAAGAAATTGTAATGAAGTTCACAGATGCTTGCATTTACAGAGTATATCACTGTAAACACAACAACTCTAAATGCATTACAGACATGTTTATTCAAGGATCAACAACATTACATTATATCTCCATGTGGTGCATACGTCTCAATAAAGTTCTAATGAAATAACTTATACTCTTCTCTAAGTTTGCATGATGTTTGCATTCTTGGAAAGCTCAGAGTGCATTAAACAATGCAGAAGCATTCTCTGTTTATGTGTAAAATGGAGTTATTTTTAAGCTCGGATAATTATAAAGACATGTCTCCCCTATCTGATATTCTAAAATCAAGAAAGACACAGGATGAAATTTAATTGCACGGAACTATCACAGGCACTGAAGGAAAGCATCATACCTGGCCCACATTCACTAAATGTCAGTAGCACTCCTTAATCATCTTTACAACTTAAAATCAGATATTTGCAAAATGTGTGCTATAAAAGATGGAATTGCCATCCCTCTAAATCCCAGCAATTGAAAACTGCTAAAATGAAGTCACCAACATATCCAAATGAATGCTTTTCTTGTAGGCCATAACAGCCTTTTGAAACATCCATTTCTAACTGTCCCAATTAATTTTCATAATTCTTAAATGCATTGTTTCACTCATTTAATAAACATTATTAAGAACCTAATACCCTATTAGTCCATAGGAAAACAGAAAAGGACTCCCCAGGAAACCAAAGCCAAAAACAATTCAAAGAAAAAACCAATTCTATTAATGAGGGTTACAATCTATTAGAGAAACTCTTGGCCTATAATTTTAATTAAAAGCTCCCTAAGCAACAGCTATTCAACCTGGTTCCCATGTTTTTTTAGCCATGCTGCTGTTCTTTGACACCTACCCTCAAACTCGCCAACTGTCACCAACCAAATAAACTCAAAGTAGCACAAATTACAATGGAATCTAATTTTAGTGGCTATTTTTGTAAGTAGATCAGCCCATGGAATAAAAGGACAGATTTTTAAGTGAGTTGTATAGAGGTTAAAATTCCACACAATAAAATTCACTCTTTTAAAGCATACAGTTCCATGAATTTGGATAAAAATATAGTCAAGTAACTACCAAAATAAACAGAATATTTACTAAGCACCTTAAATTTTCTCATGGCACTTGGCAATCAATCTCGTCCAGAAACCAGTTGCCGGTAACCATTACTTTCTTTTCTATTATTATAATTTTGTTTATTCCAGAAATGTATAGACATGAAATAATACATAAGGTAGCATTTTGGATTTGGTTTCTTGCATTAGTCATTTGAGATTCATTCATATTGCTGCATTTATCCAGTAGTTCATTCATTTTTTTAAAAATTTCAAGTAGTATGTCATCTTATACTCGGGAATGAGATTTTTAGATAGTATGGCGAGTGCATATCTACCTTTCTAAGAAATTTCTGACAAATTCTACAAAGCAGCCGTGCACTTTTGCACTCCACTAGCAATATATGCAGTATCCCATTACTCCACAATCTTGCCAGGATGTGGTCTTGTTAGTCTTTTTAATTTTTGCCATTCTACTATGTATTATCATAATTTTGTGATTTTAATTTGCATTTTCCTGATGACTAATGATGTTAAAATATTTTCTTATGCTTATTGGCCATTTTCTGCCTTAGTGAAACATCTGGTCAAATCCTTTCCTCATTTTATTTAAATGGTTTGTTTTTCTCATTATTGAGTTACGAGGGTTTTTTATATATTTTGTATACAAGTATATTATAAAATATATGTTTGCAAATATTTTCACTCAGTAGGGGGTCTGGCTATTCATTTTCTTGATAGAATCTTTCAAAAACCAGAATATTTTAATTTTTATTATCAAACCCAATTTATCATTTTTCTTTTATGATTTGTTTTTTGTGTGTGTCCTAATTAAGACATACTTGTTTATGCCAAGATCACAGAAGAACACTTTTATGTTTTCTTCTATATGAATTATAGTTTTAAATCTTTCACAGGTTTATCATCCATTTCAAGTTAATTTTTACACAGTATATGTAATTATTATCATTATTATTACCATATAGACCTCCAGTTAGTCTAGCAATTGTTGAAAAGATTCATCCTTACTCAACTGATTCGCCTCTTTATTTTTTTTAAGATTTTTTTTAAGAGAGAAAGAAAGTGCAGGTAGGGAAGAGGGGGGCCAGAGAGAGAGGGAGAGAGAGAATCTTAAGCAGACTCCATGATCAGTGTGAAGCATGACATGGGGCTCAATCTCACAACGGTGAGATCATGACCTGAACTGAAATCAAGAGTCAGATGCTTAACCCACTGAGCCACCCAGACTCCCTACACACCTCTTTATAACAATAAATGGACCATACATATAGTCTACATAAGGACTATTTATTCTGTTCCACTGACCTATATAGCTACCCTTTCCCCAAAAGGAATTTTGATCATTATAGCTTTCCATTATTTATATAATTAAACACATTAAGTATATACTAATTATAGAATTTTTGAAAGATATTTTGACCATTCTAGGTCCTTGACCTTTGCTCTTTCTTTTCTTTTTTTTTCTTCAATGTTTGTTTGTTTTGAGAGAGAGAAAGCATGCAAGGTGGGGAGAATGGGCAGAAGGAAAGGGAGAGAGAGAATCCCTAGCAGGCTCTACTCCCAGCAAGGAGGCTCACTGGAGCTCGATCTCATGACCTGGAGATCATGACCTGAGCTCAGATGAAGAGTCAGAAGCTCAACGTACTGAACCACTGCTCTTTATTTTCTTTTTCCTGCTAGTTTTAGTTTAAATTGAATATTGCTTTGCTAACTTCTTGAAGTACATGTTAAGATCATCAGGTTGAGACCTTTCTTCTATTCTAATATGAACATCACTTTAGATTTCCATCTAAGCACTTCTGTAGCTGCATTCCACAGCACTCAGTTTTCATTTTTCATTAACTTCAGAATTTCTTTTAATTTTTCTAGACTTTTCTTCTCTTATTTTAAGGCATACTTTTCAATTTCCACATGCACTGGTATTTTCTAAACATCTGTTATTGATCCTGTTGTGACCAGAAAACACACTTTGTTGGATTAAAATTTTTTAAATTTTTTAATTTATTTTTTGAGATACAGAAACAGCATGAGTAGGGGAGGAGTAGGGAGAGAGGGAGAAACAGAATGCAAAGTAGGCTCCAGGCTCTGAGCTGTCAGCATAGAGCCTGATGCAGGTCTCAAGCCCATAAACTGCTAAACCGCGAGATCATGACCTGAGCCCAAGTTGGCCACCTAACTATCCAGGTACCCCATCATTTGTTGGATTTTAAAGTGGTTGAGATTTTTGTTCTGATCCAGTGTATGGTCTATTCATGAATTTTCTATGTGCAGTTTCAAATAATGTGTTTCTGGTTCTTTGAAAGTATCGAAAAAATTTGTCAGACTTCTAGCACTACTGACAAAGAAATAAGGAGTAAAGACACAAATTGCCAATATGAGAAATGAAAGAGGATGTCACCATAGATCCCACAAACACCCAAGGATGACAAGATTATGCTGAGAACAACTATACACACATATATTTGAAAAGTTACATAAAATGGACCGATTCCTTAAAAAACATGATCTTCCACAACTCACCAAATATGACATAAATCATTTGCACAGTCCTATGACTATTAAGAAAAATGAATTAATAATTTAAGAGTTCTCCAAAAAAACAGTAGTCTGCAGACCCAGGTAGTTTCACTGAAGTTCTACTGAGCCATTAAAGAAGAATGAAGACCAATTCTACACAATCCCTCCCAGAAGAGGAAAAAAGATGGAGTACTTTCTAATTCATTTTATAAATCTAGAGTTACATTGATTCCAAACTCAAACAAAGACAATATCAGAGAGAGAGAGAGAGCACAAGAAAGCAAGCAAGCAAGAAAGAAAAGGGGGAACGGTAGGGAAGAGCAGAGAAGGGAAGGGAAGGGAAAGATAGGGGAGGGAAGAGGAGGGGATGGGAGGGAAAGGAAAACTACAGAAAATATCCCTTGTGATACAGATGCAAATCTTTGACAATGTATTATCAAATGGAATATGGAAATATACAAAAGAATCATAAACCTAAGTTTGATTCATTTCAGAGAAGCAATGTTTGATCAATATTCTACAATCAAACAATGAGATCTACTATTGTTAACAATCTGAATGAGAGAAAACATGATCATATCAATTGGTGGAGTAAAAGTATGTGACAAAATGTAATGGTCATTTGTGATTAAAAAAAAAAAAACCCAGATAAAAAGAAATAGAGGGGAACTTCTTCAATTAGAATAGTAGAATCTACTCTTTCTCTCTCTCGCTCTCCTCCCCTCCCCTGCTTGTGCTCATTCTCTCTCTCAAAATAAATAAATAAATAAATATTTTTAAAAAGAAATAAAGGAAAAAATAGAATCTATGAAAACCCTGTAGCCCACATTCTATTTAATGATGGAAGTTGGATTACTTTCTTTCTAGGATTCAGCACAAGGTAAGGATATCTGCTCTCAGCATTTTATCCAACCTAACACTGGAAGATTTAGCCAATGAAATAAAGCAGGACAAAAAAGAAACAAGAGAAACAAAAAGCCTACATATCAGGAAAGAAGAAACAAAACTGTCTTTTTGGGAGGAGACAATTAGCAATGCATAAAATCTAAGGAATGTATTAAAAAAGAAGAAAAAAACCTCCTAAAACTGATGATACAAAAATTAAAATGGTAAGACTGTGATGGTTAATTTTTTGTGCCAACGTCACTAGGCTAAGAAATGCCCAGGTAGTCGGTAAAACATTTCTGGGCCCATCTGTGAAGATGCTTCAGGAAGACATAAGCATTCGCATCAGTGTGGATGATTCAGTGTGGGTGGGCATCATCCAACTCCTTGAGGCTCTGAACAAAACAAAGAGGTGAGGGACTTCTCTCCTTCTGGATCTGAGACTTCCCCCCTCTCCTGCCCTGAGACAACAGAGTTCCTGCTTCTCCGGCCTCCAGCTCCGGTCTCACACTGAACTGTATCACGGGCTTTCCTGATTCTTTAATTTGCCCACCACAGATGTCAGACTGCAGGAATTTTCAGCCTCCAGAACTGCATGAGCCTCTCTCTCGAAATACAGATACATATAGATACAGGTATAGATACAGATATAGATAATATAGATGATATAGATATAGATATACATGATATATAGATATACATGAATATAGATATAGATGATATAGATATAGATGACAGATGCAGATATAAATGATATAGATATATACATGATATAGATATAGATAGATATATAGATATAGGTGATATACATAGTATACGATCATCATCTATATGATGATACAGATAGGTTTATATATAGATGATACAGATATAGATATAGATGATATGGATAAACATTGATATAGATAGATATAGATAGATATACAGATATCAATTAGATATAGATGATGTAGATATATATAGATGATATGGATAGATATTGATATAGATATAGATACATACCTACAGAAATAGATGATATAGATATAGATAGTTGTATTGAGTTATATAGAGTTACATAGTTATATAAAGTTATGTAATTTTACATATAATACATAAGAAACTATTAATATACACAATATGGATAACTCTCCAGAGAATTCTGATGAGTGGAAAAAAAAATCCTAACTGGAAGAGTTATGTAGTGTATGATAATATCCTTGAAATGGCAACATTTTAGAAATGCACAGCAGATTACTGGTTGCCAGGGGATAAAACGTAGAGGCAGAAGAGACGTGAGCTGTGACTATGGAATGGAATGGAATAATAATGAGCTCACCTTGTGGTAATGCAATGCTCTGTACCTTGGCTGTCTGAGTGCAATATTCTGGTAAAGACCTTTCCCATTAGATGTATATGGGGTTACCATTAGGTCACACTGGGTAACGTGCCCGTCTGTGGGATTACTCCATCTTGAATTGTACAACTGCATGTGAATGTACAACTGCCTGAAAACAACTTAAAACCAGTTTAATTTAAGAAGTATTAATGTTCAGGAAATAGGATTTCCCAGATTGATAATGCCATTTATTACACACTAAACTAATTTTATGAAAAACAATTTGACACTGTATTCGCGATAGTATTTTAAGTCTTCCTACCTTTTTACTCAAACATCTGTTTCTAAGGTTTTGACACTATATGTAATCACATTATATTATGTTGGAAGTTTCCATTATTAAAATTAAATGAGCTAATGAGATATATGCGCACAAATTCATTCGTCACTTATCATAACAATAGCAACAGAAAGGGAATTTACCTAAATGTCCAAATACAGAGAGCTGGCAAATAAACTATCTTGTTACATAGAATAAATACAACCATATATTTGCAAACAATATACTTGCAACCATATATGGTGCAAACAATGAGTAGGGAAAGCAAATTATAAGACTCTATGTTATATATAATTTTATTCTGTATTAATAATAGCCAAGAGTGTACTTACTCATATTTCATCTAAATATGCTAACTAAGATTGCTTGCTTGATCAAACTTTAGTCAGGCCTAAATTTTCTCCTAGGCCCATGGGCGCGCAATTGAAAATCCAGCTCTAGCAAGAACCCTGTTAAGTCAGTCAACCAGAACCCCCTAACTTCAATATCTTATCACTCTAGAAATCTGATCTAGGGTACAAAGAATCCAGCTAGGTCGGTTAGCCAGATGCCTTATACATGATATTTCCTCTTAGTAATTTTCTATTCACTGCCCCCCGCCCTCCTCCTTGACTGTAAATCCCCACATACTCATGCTTTTTTGGTGTTGAGCCTAATCTCTGTCCCTCACTGTGAAATCCATTGCAGTGGGACCTACATCAATCCTAACAGTCTCGAATAAAATTTGCCTTAACCATCTTTAACAAGCGTCATTGAATATTTTTTCTTTTGAGAGTATTTATACCAAAATGAAGGTAGTAGTTATGTCTGGGAAAGAAATTAAGGGGTTTTTTATTACATATTTCTTAATATATTTCTTGTACTTTCCTGATTTTCTACAATTAACAAGTTAATTTCATAACCAGAAAAATAATCCTCTAAGTTGAAGTTAATACTCTAAGACCAAAAAAAAAAATATTGATTCTGCCTTTTACAAATAGAGTATGAATTTTATGCAGGCCAAATCAACAGTGTTATTTTGGTCCTCTATAACCTTGTTGATTTCTTCTTCACTTGTTCCATCAATTATTGAGAAAATGAAGTCTCCCACCATAGGTTGGATTTTTTAATGTTTACTTATTTTTGAGAGAGAGAGACAAAGCACAAGAGGTGGAAGGGCAGAGAGAGAGGGAGACACAGAGTCTGAAGCAGGATCCAGGCTCTGAGCTGTCAGCACAGAGTTCGACATGGGGCTCAAACTCACAAATAGTGATATCATGACCTGAGCCAAAGTCAGATAACTGACTGAGCCACCCAAGCACACTGAACTTCTTGTTTCATTTCTCATTTCAGTTCAATCAGGTTTTGCTGAGATTTTTTCTTTTTTGAGGCTTCATGCCCAGCATGGAGCACAGTTTGAACTCAAGACCCATGAGATCAAGATCTGAACTGAGATCAAGAGTCTGATGCTTTTACCAACTGAGCTACCCAGATGCCCTGAAGGTTTTGCTAGAATCTTGAAACTGTTAGCTGCAGAATCATTTAGGGTTGTCTTGTCTCCCCACTGAGTTGACTCCTGGCTCTGGAGTCTGCTCTATTGGAAATTAGCACACCTACTCCCGATTTCTTTTGTTACGTGTTTGTCTATCAAATCTTTAACTTTAACTTACCCATGTTTTTATATTTAATGGAAGTTTCTTATAGAGAGACAGCATGAAATTTGGTCTTTTTTTTAAAGTTCAATGTAACAGCTTCTACTTTTTTAGTTGGAGCATTTTGTTTAGTCTAGCTTAATGCAATGATGGGTATGGTTAGATAGAACAAGAGGGTATTATGTTAAGTGAAACTAGTCAGTCAGAGAAAGACAAATATCATACGACTTCACTCATATGAGGACTTCAAGATACAAAACAGATAAACCTAAGGGAAGGGAAGCAAAAATAATATAAAAACAGGGAGGGAGACAAAAACATAAGAGACTCTTAAAGAAAGAAAACAAACAGAGGGTTGCGGGAGGGGGATGGGCTAAATAGGTAATGGGCATTAAGGAATCTACTCCTGAAATCATTGTTGCACTATATGCTAACTAACTTGGATGTAAATTTAAAAAAATAAATTAAATTAATTTTTTTAAAAAAGATACATCTTGTTTTCTGTTTCTCCCATATGTTCTTTGTTTGATTTTATTTCTTTATATCCCTTTCTGCGGACTATTTTGACTATTTCTTTTATTTCATTTTATCTCCACTGCTTGCTTATAAGTTAACTTCTTTATTTTATTTTCATATATTTCCTAACTTTTCCTCCAGAACCTCGAATGCATTATGCATGGTTATTTTCCCACTCTTTTTAGATAGTTGCCACTTATGCCATATCTTAAGGGCACATAATATATGCTTGTATCTTATGAGCACAAGTCTTTCTGTCTCAGCACATTACTGTGGGTTTAATCAATCTCATAAGTAGGTCAGCCGGATTCGGGTTTAGTTGTTGCTTTTGCTGTTTCCAATGACTTCAGATTTCACCAATGCAGTATTGCCTCAACCTTCAAACCCTTCCATGACTTCCAAACACTCAGGGTAAAGTTCCAGAACCTGCTGGGGCCTAGAGGTCCCTGATCACTCTGTCTTCCACCTTCTTCAATTTTTAACCTACTTTCTTTAGATTTTATATTCAGGATAAGCTCTCCAATGTCTTCAGAGGCTGTTTTTGCTGCTAGTACTGTTCACATTGGCAATTATATGTTCATTTCTTGCCCAATTTATTATTTTTACTCCTTCACCAAATTATAATTTCCGTGAGTGCTTAGTACAGTCTGACTTATCGTGTGTTCCCAGTAAATATATTCTTAAAAATAACAAATGAACTATAACAAGAAGAAAGCACACCAATTAAATTAAGACTAGATGTTAATTAGGAGCATAAATGGAATTACCTAGACCATGTGTGCAATGTTGAATAATTTCAGGCTTACAATGTTATTTTGCATAGTGATTCTCTATTTTTAAATATTATTATATTTGATTCATTTCCCTAAAGTATGGTAAAGCCATCAGAATTAAATAGATTTTGCTATTAAAGTGGCCTGTTCTATTTAGAGAAGTGCAATTACTTTGATATAAAATAGTGGCTGATGGTCTCTGGGTCTGTGTACAAATTCAATAATATAAATGTATAAATAGAAGTATGTGGGGTTTATAAAGGTTATCTTCAAATTTGTACCCCACACTTAACCACTTTTTTGATACTGTGGTTGTAAAAAAAAATAAAGATTAATAAGGTAAGAATTTTGACCACTATGATCTCCCAAAACTTTACACGTATTTTTTTCTATTACATTACCCCCTGACATTTAGCTTATGAATACAGCCTGTTCACCTTAGAGACTAAGTAAGAAAATTATAATCTAACTCTATGGTGCCAGAAAATGGAATTTTGATATTTGTATAACATACTAAAAGAGTGATTTTTAAATTCCTTTTTAAATCCACAAGATTATAGTTAATTTGCCAAGTAAGCATAGAATTATTAAGGGGCTTTTTTATGCTGTAAAATGTATGGTGTTATTATGGATTCATAATGATTATTTGTAGGTGGAAGGACACAAACCTTTAGTCTATAGGAATGTGCAAGTTAAGTGTCATATTCTAGATCAGAGAGTATTTCTAGATCACATCATTGCTCCTGACACAGGTACACATAAGATTTGTAAGAAAGGGGAGAAGGGAGGAGGTGGAGCCATAGAACTGACTCACTCTTAGTATCATGCAGTCTATGAACTGCATGCAATGATGTAACATAATAAGATAATGCCTATTTCACAAGTTGGTGGATACCAAATTATGAATCTGGGAGTTGGCTTAGAAGACAGACACAAGATGGCCCATAATAATTGACCCTAATGATTGACGCTAATATCAATAGGAAATGCTTTAAATTGTAACTGCAGTAATACCAGAAGCAGTAGAGATGTGCTGAAGACTCATCTGGGTTATCTGCACAGCTCCCTTCCTTGCTGACAATTACCGGCCTTCTGCATGCTCCCATTTCTGAGCTTAAGTTGAAGCACCATATGTGTTCGACACCATAACCACAGGCGAGTGAACCACACATAGGAACAAGATCAACACTGGGACACTCAAGCTTTTTGTGAGGTCAAGACTGCATAGTAAACTCAGAATGGGAGAATGCTGCGGGCCATAAAGATAGATACAATATTGACAGTGACATTAAATAAAAGTGCTTATTCAGCTCAGAAATAATCTAAGCAGCTTCCTGGACCAGCAGCAAGATGAGAATTTTGAAGAAGGAACAGATATATTTTTCCCATGAAATATCAAGATCTAATGTCAAGCAATAGTAATTAAGACACTATGGTATTGACACAGTGGGACAAAGAGACTAATGAAACAGAGAGAGGAGGCCCACCCGGAACCACCCACATATGGAACCCTGAAAAATGACAGAAGGGTCTGTACAGAATAGCACTAAAATGAGGAACTCATCAATAACTGGTTGTAAGCAATTGATTGTTCATTTTTTAATTGTCTCCTACAATAGGAAATATAAAATCAATTTAGAATATGCATATAAATTAAAGCAATGTTTTATACCTTTTAAGAGAAAGTGTCAGAGAACATGTCATTAGCCTTGGGTGGGTAGGATGTATGCATGTACAAAATGTATAAACTATAAAAGTAAAGTTCAATCAATCTGATTATATTAAAATGTAAAACCAAGGTTCACAGATAGATACCATAAGGAGACATAAAAGACAAGTAATGGAAAAAAGCAGTAATATTGAAAACAAAAATAAACAATAGAGTACATTAAGGATTTTAATAAATGCATTTAAATAGATGCATTCTCATTGAAAACAAAGAGAAATAATTCACTAGAGGAACAGGCCATTTCACAGAAAAACAAGCTAAGTGGCTGATACCAGGTGGAAAGAGGCTCAAACTTTCTAATATTCAGGGAAATGCAAATTAAAATAAAATCCCATTTCACACCAATGAGGTACATACAATTTTAAATGTCTGACAACATCAATAATTACTAAGAGTATAAACAGGGACTTCTAAGGTGGCTTCCTCAAGCAAGGCTGAAGATGTGACTGTCCTATCACCTGGGGGAGGGGAAGAAACACATAAGTATCATGAGTCCAATTGTGGGACAGAATGATCCACTAATACAGACGCTAAGTCAGTTGATAAAGCTTTGGGACTAGCAAATGATACTATGTAACATATTTCATTTTTAAAGTACTTATTTGCATTTTTCATTATATCTGTCAGAGATATAAAACTTCCTTAAAGTTGCCCAAAAGAAAGATTTGCCTCATGTCTTTCATTAGCATCGAAAGAAAGAGACATCATATGTTTGGGGACTCAGTTTGCTACAGACTATAAAATAGGCAAAAGAAAAAAGAGAGAGAGAAGCAAATTTTCCAAAAGGAAAGGTGGTGACAGTCCCTCCAAAGGATGAGATTTTAAAATCTGTCTACTTTGAGGAATGTCTCTGCTCTTCAGTGTGACATTGTACATTGCACAAATTTTGGGAAATGAGTAATTTCAGGATGATTCTAAAAGTCCTGGTCCAGTTACTCAAGACTTTGATGTATAAATCTTCCTTTCTAAGTCAACATTCTGTTTTATTATCCTTCCTTCCTGCTCCTGAAATGGTTGTGCCTTACCTTTCCTAGCAATCTTATCTATTTCATGGTTCCAACTCTTACTCTTATATGGGTGGCCATAAAATTAGTTATTCTATATAGAATCCCACTCTTCACTTTCAAATCCACATTCCCAGGTGTTGGACATCCCCATCTGTAGGTCTATCTCTGGTCTGTCCAGTAGAACTTCTAAGACGATAGAAACATTCTCTGTGCTTGCCAATAGCATAACTACTATCACATATGGGTGTGATCCCTTAAAATGTGGCTACAGCAACTGAGGAACTGAATTTTTATTTTATTATGACTTATTTAAAGTTTAAATAACCACATGGGGCTATTTTATTGGATAGCCCATGTGCACCCAAGAGCACAAAGCTACCCTATAATGTTTCATTTGTCACGAATTAATTTCTCTTAATTAATTTCTCTTAATTCTTTGAACCATCTCTGGCATCGACAGGACGTTTTTGTAGCTTTGCCACTTTTTCCAGAAAAATCCTCACTTGACCTCTTTATTGCCAAGTATTGTAAATTAAGAATTGACAGGTATCTTCTATAGAAATCAGCAACTAATATATTTTGGGTTTTTGATATATAGCATTGTAGTATTTACTGCATCAAACATATTTTGCTTTGCCTCAAGATATAGGACTATTACATTAATTTTTTCCTCATTTGTAAGCATCTTAGCTTAGATGCCAACAAACTCTGAATCCAACTGTCAAAGGAAAATTCAAATCAACATATCCAAAGGTAAAATGAAACCTACACTACACTGAAAGTGAACACATGATTTTCTTGATGTGTGTTTAATTTTCTCTGCAGGTAGATGATAGAGTAGAAACTTACAAAAATCAATTAGCTATTGTTTGTGAATGGATAATTATAGACTGATTGCCTTGAACTTATTCATGCAAGAGAAAATTAAAAGAAAAACATGTTGCTCCATTTTAAAACAAAATGTCAGGATGAAAAGCTGACTGAGAGGAAAATTGGACCACACTGAGCAGTTACTCTTTGTGAATATATATGAAGCACTATTGTTACTCTTAGTTTGCATAATGAATAACTTGTTGTCAATTTTTAATTTTAAATAGAAATTTCTTACAATTTAACAACACACAGAACATTAACAGCATTAATTTTCTTTACTAATACTGTCACAAATAATGTTAACATTTTCACGTTATGGTGAGATAATGTTCCCAAGATCACTTCTCTAACAGCAATTGAATCAAAGTCAGAAATAAGAATTTTGCCACATCAATAATTATATAGATAGATATTTTTAAAAAGTGGCTCTCAATAGCCAACTAATATACATGGGACATATTCATTTCTTTCCCTTTTCATCAGATTTCTTTAGACCTGCTGTGACATGGAGCCCAAAACACAGTTCTTTATGGCACAGTCTTCCAACTAATTAGTCTTCCAACTAATATATGTAAAAAGCACATCATGACAAAATATAGCCCAGTAGCAATATATGGTTTTTAATAGGCTATAACTCACATCTAAACCCCAACATTTCAACACATTCACTACCTCCAAATAAGGCAAACTTGCAAATGAAAAGACTAGGTGCTCAGCATACATATGTTTTCTCTTTCCTTCCGTTCTAATGAGAGGAATTCATTCAGAGCAACAAGCATCATCTAAAAAGTTAGTAAAATCCTCTCAATAGAGAATTTGATATTAAATCAGGACAACTACAATACCTGATTGTAGGATGAAGTAGGAAATAAACAGATGCCAGACAAATAAATTAATTACTTCATACCTTCTTTATCACCTCAATGATCTATGAGTTTTCCCTAAATTGATCATTTCATGAGCAAGAGTGTTTATAAACGAATAATGGAAGCCCAATGGCATACTTTTATTTCCTACTAAAATTCTAAAATAGGCTAAAAATATAAACATAAGGAAAAGCAAACATAAATATTAAAAAGTAAGGTACAAAGCAGTCAAAATACAATAACTTCCAGGAAATTCTATGGGATACTGTGCAGATGGAAACAAATACAGAAATTTGCTAAGAGGAACAAGACCTTGGGAAAAACACTTTATATTCTGTAAACGAGGTCTCTGTGTGTTTTATTTTTAAAGAAATACTATATTCTTCAAATAAATTGAGAAAATTAATATATAAAGTCTTCCATTGCCTGAAAACTTATTATACTACCTACATAGCATGTTATTTGGAAGTTAACTAAATTATTTCTTTCTAAAATAATCTATATCTCGGACATTTTGGCTGGAATCCATTAACACCTGTTTGGCATATATTTATTAGACTATCCAGATAGTCTACTTTCAATTTATTTTTTTGTAGACTATTTTTGGGTGGTAGCAGTTTAGCAAAATTGAGGGAAAAATACAGTGATTTCCATCCTCCCTCACTCCCACACATGTACAGCCTCTTCCACTATCAACATCCCACCATAATGGTCCATTACTTATAATTAGAGAACCTATGTTGGCCTATGATAATTACAAAAGACTGTAGTTTATCTTTTCTTAATTATTTTTTAATGTTTATTTATTTTTGAGAGAAAAATAAAGACAGAGTATGAACAGGGGACAGGGGAGGGGTATAGAGAGCAGGAGACAGAATCTGAAGCAGCTCCGGGCTCTGAGCTGTCAGCACAGAGCTTGATGTGGGGCTCAAACTCATGGACCATGAGATCATGATCTATGCTAAAGTCAGTCACTTAACTTTAACTAACTGAGCCACCCAGGTGCCATAAGGCTGTAGTTTACCTTAAAATTCATTCTTGGTTTCGTACATTCTATGGGTTTAGGCAAATATATAATGACATGAACCCATCATTATAGTATCATAAGAGTTTTTCACTGCCCTGAAAAATCTTCTGTGCTCCACCCATTCATTCCTACTCTCACCAACCCTGAAAACCTGTGATCTTTTTTACTGTCTTCATTAGTTTTGCCGTTAATAGTTGGAAACATATGGCGTGTAACCTTCTCAGATTGCTATCTTTCACTTAGTAGTATGCACTTAAGCTTCCTCCATGTCTTTTAATGGCTTGAAAATTCATTTATTTTTAGCAATGGAAAATATTCTATTGTCTGGATGCACCAAAGTTCATTTATCTATTCACCTACTAAAAGACCTCTTGGTTGCTTCCAAGTTTTGGCATTTATGAAGAAAGCTTTGATACACATCTGTGTATAGGTATTTCTATGGACATAAGTTTTCAGCTCCTTGGAATAAATACCAAGTAACAGGACTTCAGAGTCATATGGTAGGAGTACTCTAGTTTTATAAGAAAACATCAAACTACCTTCCAAAGTAGCTGTACGATTTTCCATTTCCACCAGCAGTGAATGAGGGTTCCTGTAGTCCCACATGTTCCCCAGCGTTTTGTGTTGTCAGTGTCCCAGATTTTCATCATTCTAATAGGTCTATAATGGTTTCTCATTGTTGTTTTAATTTGTATTTTTCTCATGACACATAATGTGGAGCATCATTTCATACACTTATTTGCCATCTGTATATACTCTTCAGTTAGGTGTCTGTTCATGTCTTTGTTCCATTCTTGGGCCATTGTTTGTCTTCTTACTGTTGAGTTTTAAGAGTTTGTTATATAATTTAGAAAATATTCCTTTATGAGATGTACCCTTACAAATACTTTTTCTTAGTCTGTGGTTTGTCTTCTTTTTACATTGTCTTTCACACAGCTGAGGATTTTCTCTTTAATTGTGTCCAGCTTGCCGATTCTTCCTTTCATGGATCATGCCTTTTGTGTTGTACCTAAAAAGACAACACCATAGCCAAGGTCATCTAGGTTTTCTCCTATGTTGTATTCTTGAAGTTTTATAGTTTTGTAGTTTACATTTAGTTTTATGATTCATATTGAATTAGTTTTTATGAAATATAATGTCTGTGTCTATATTATTTTGCATGTGGATGTCAAATTGTCCCTGTACCTTTTGTTGAAAAGACTGTCTTTGTTCCTTGTATTGGCTTTGCTCCTTTGACAAAGATCAGTTGACTATATTTATATGGGTCTTTTTCTGGACTCTTTCTTCTATTCCACTGATATAATTGTATATTCTTTCACCAGTCCCACACTGTATTGATTACTGTAGGCTTATAGTAAGTTTTGAAGTCAGGTAGTGTTAGTTCTCTAACTGTTGTTCTTCAAAATTCTCTTGGCTCTTCTGGGTCTTTTCCCTCTGCATATAAACATAAGAATTGATTCACTGACATCCTCAAAATATCATACAGGGATTTTGATTGAGATTGTATGAATATACAGGTCAATTTGGGAGGAGCTCACATGTTGACAATATTGCATCTTCCTATCCATAGATATGGGACATTTCTCTATTTTAGTTATTCTTTTATTCCATTCATAAAAGCTTTATAGTTTTCCTCATAAATATCCTATACGTATGTTGTTAGATACATAATTAGGTACTTCATTTTGGGAGTGCTAACGTAATGTTATTATGCTTTATTTTTTAAAATTCTTTTTTAAGGTTTATTTATTTTTGAGAGAGACAGAGCATGAGCAAGGAGGGACAGAGAGAGGGGGAGACAGATCCGTAGCAAGGCTCCAGGCTCTGAGCTGTCAGTGCAGAGCCTGATGTGGGGCTTGAACTCATGAACCATGAGATCATGACCTGACCTGAAGTCGAATGCTTAACCAACTAAGCCACCCAGGTGCCCCAATGTTATTATGCTTTAATTCCAAATCCCACTTATTCAATCAAGTATATAGGAAAGTGTATGTACTTATAAGTATATGTATATATATATATATATATATATACACATATATATGTATATATATATGTATATGTATAATTATATATTCAATGATACAGGAAAACAATTAACTTATGTGTATTAACCGTGTATCTGGAAATCTTGCTGTAATTATTAGTTCCAGGAGTTTGTGGTTTTGGTCAGTTCTTTCAGATTTTCTGCAGATGATCATGTCATCTGCAAAGACAGTTTTATGTTGTCATTTTATGCTTTATGCTTTATCTTTATGCTTATTACTTCCTTTTCATTTCTTATTGCATTAGTTAGAACACCCGGTACAATGTTGAAAAGTAGAGTAGAGGGACATCTTTGTCTTGTACTTGATCTTAGTTGGAAAACTTAGAATTTCTCATCATTAAGTACGATGTTAGTTATAGCTAACACAGAGATAGCTCTAAATAGAGATTATTAGCTCTTGATAGAGATTATTTATCAAATTGAACAAGGTTCTTTCTGTTCCTAGTTTACATGAATGGGTATTGGATCTTTTTAATGCTTTTTCTCCATCTATCCTACAATGATTCTTCATTATGTGTGTATTTGAGTGTCCATGTGTCTTTATTTTTGCTATATTTCAACAGAATTTCTACTATAATTGTTCTTTTTAGGAACTATATTGCTTTCATTTCTACACTTGCGTTTGTTTTCCAATTATTTAATGACCAGAGTTACATGGAATATATGTATATATATTTAGCCTCACCCAGAACAAAACCCCTTTGTAATGAGTGGCTGTTTGGTGCCAAAGTATAAATATGCATTCACCTTTGGGACTGTCAATCAGTAACTGTACTTCCATTCTCTCTCTCCCAGCCTTTGTGTTATATTTGGCATTCATATTACATCTACAAGTGTTATAATCCTTGCAATTCATCGTTATTGTATTATTCAAGATCATTTCACTTGCAAATGATGTAAAACCAAATTAAACTAAGTTGAACAAAAACTAAAAGGAAGAGGAATATATTGTCTTCTGTACTAAAATGATAAGAGTAGCCAGAGGGTGGATCTAGCTATATCCAGAAACTCACATGCATGCTCTCAGAATATTTTCTCTTCAACTCTCATTTCTATTCTCTAAATTTCTCCATGCACATGGACTTATGACCAAGAAACATAGCTATATATATCTTTACATGCTCCAGAACTGAAAAATAGCTCTTCCTGTTCTGTGTATAATAATACAATCTTGTAAAACATATGAAGTGCCTGATTTAAAGATACATATCCATTTGTGCACCAATAATTTTAGCCAGATGGATACAGGTGTGCCGATCACAATAGTCATGAGTCCATAGAGATTGAGGGAAAAAACTTAAAACTATCTTTATTCATAGATCCTATCTGTAGAAAATTTGAAGAAATCTATAAAAAGGCTACTAAAAGTAGTAAGTGACTTTTGCAAGTTTGCAAAATACAAGATCAATATACAGAAACAATTGGTTTTCTATACACTAGAAAAGGAAATATAAAATTAATATCTAAAATACGCCATTTAAATAGCATGAACAAGTACAAAACAAATACAGGTATATTTGTCAGGAGGTACACAAGATCTGTATACTGAAAGCTATAGACATTGCACAGGGAGATTAAAGAAGAACAATATAAGTGGAGAGATCTATCCCCTTATGGATCCGGAAACTCTATGTTGTTAAGATGTCTATTCTTACACAAATTGAACTACAAATTTAATGCAATGATGGTCAAAATCTCAGATTGCTTTCTGTAGAAATAAATAAGTTGATTTTAAAATTAGTATGGAAATTCAAAAGACCTAAAATAGCAAAAACAAATTAGAATAAGAAAATAAAATTTAGAACACCATCACTACTTACTTCAGGAAGTATTTTAAAGTTACTATAATCAGCAAGTATGGAATTAGCATAAAAATGCATACATAGATAAATGGTACCAAACAGAGTCCAGAAATGGACACATTCAAATTATCAAATTATCTCAGTTTTGACAGAGATCCCAAGGAATTAAATGGAGAAAGGATAAAGTTTTTGATAAACTGTGTTGTAGCTTTTGGATATTCATATGCCACAAAGAAAATGATAATCCTTAGCTCTCACTTTTAACCACATACAAAAATTATTGACATAAGACCTAAATGTAGTTGTTGAACGTATAAAACTTCTAAAAGAAAATATGGAGAAGAGGCTGAGTGGCTCAGTGGTTAAACATCTTACTTTTGATCTCAGCTCAGGTCATAATCTCATCGCTTGTGGGTTTGAGCCCTAAATCAGGCTCTGCACTGACAGCACGGAACCTGCTTGGGATCCTCTCTGTCCCTTTCTCCTTGCCCCTCCTCTCTTCTCTCTCTCTCTATCAAAAATAAACTTTATATATATATAATATATAACAATATAATAAACTTTTTAAATTGATAAAAGATTTGAAAGACACTTTGAAAATGTAAATATACTGGTAGCAAATACATGAAAACATCTTATCATTAGTTACAGAGAAATTTAAATTAAAATGACAATGAGACACCAATACATGTCCACAAATGGCAAAATTTAAAAGGATGCAGATTTAAACGATTGAAAATAAATTAACACGATCCACTATATCAACAAACAAAAGAAAAATCACATTTAGACCAATAGAGGGCATAATGGCTGAAAATGTGCCAAGGCATCGGTAGACACCAATCCCCAATGTTGTGATGGCAAGAGATTGCAATGACACTAAAAACATCCATCCAAAGCCATGTACAAGAAACAGAAGAAAGACCAGCGTGTATAAAGGGCAATGATAAAGAGGAGAATGATAGAAAATTGAATCAGGGACAGAAAAGGGGACGGGTTCATGTGGGGCCTCACTTGCCATGATAATGATTTTGAATTTTACCCCAAGTGAGGTGAGTAGCCATTGGAAAATACTGAGTAGGAGAGTGACATTATCTGGCACAGGGTAAGGGTTAATTTGTCTAAGAATGATATCCTGCAGGCTCACCTCCCAGAAAAAGAGCCGGCTTCTTAGAGGGCTCCGTGGAGACCGGCTATAGCCTCATGGTTAAAAAAAAAAATAATAATCCCAGCAAGACTTGGCTCAAAAGGCCCTCCTCTTCTTTCCAACCATTAGTGCTGAGGTGGCAAATCATGTCCTCACACAGCTGCAGCTATGGGCCCGCATCACTAGTCTCTCATCACTCCAGAAATTGGGCTTCTACACCTGTCACAGGAAGAATAGGGTCAGAGCCCAGGATTTTCCGTGCCTTTTAACTACTTTATCTCAGTCCCAGGTCCAGCCATTGGAAGCACTTCCATTAAAAGCCTCATCGCTCTGCCTATGACTTATGTCCATCCATATTAGATTACAATGCACTTTTTATAATGCACTGGGCAGCAAGGACCCCACATTCCTGCTATTGTTCTTGGCTCAAGTTTTTCTCAGTAAGAGCTGCTTGTAATTATCTTTTGTTTGCTAGACACTGGCTTAATTAAAAGAAAAAAACCCACTCCTGTTGCTATGTTAAGAACAGACTGTATGGCAGCAAGAACATAATTAGTGATATAAATTTGGAACTTGTTCCAAAAATCCAAGTGGGAGATGATTATGTAAGAAAACTTGTCAGATGCTAGGTTTATGTTGAAGCAGAACCAAGGATTTCCTGATTGACTGAATGTATAGTTTGGAAGAAAGAGGTCAGTTTTGATTCTAAGGTAAAGACACCAACAATCTGGGATAATTTAGGAAAAGGGGAGATTAGGACTACAGTAGGGTCTCACGAACTCAAGATAGTCAATAAAGCCAACCCTTTAATTTGGCAACAGCTTTTGACAAGTACTCTATTTCATTAAATGCCAATGTGTCCCACATATTAAACGTGTCAAGAATGCTCACCATCTCTCAGAACGTTGACAATGGTGATTATCATAGAGATTCAATAATTAAGAAATCCACGCTACACATGTATGCAGAGTCCATATTAACAGAAAAGCCAGCAGCATTGAATCAGGCACAAAGGAGTTTCTGCATCAAAAAAAGCATGTACTTGTCTATAATATTCTCTTCTTTTCACCTTCACGAGTATACTCCCTAAAGGTTGTTTATACTAAATATGCTACTTCCTTTCTTCCCATTTCCCTTGAAGCTTTGTGAATATGTCTATCAATGCTTGCCACTCAACTGAAAGTGATTCTCATCAAAGAAATTAACTTCTCTGAGAGATGCAGAAGGCATTTTTTTTTTTACAAATAGTTAATTGTCAAGTTGGTTTCCACGTAACACCCAGTGCTCATCCCCACAAGTGCCCTCCTCCATGCCCATCACCCCCCCCCCCCCCACACCCATCAGTCCTCAGTTTGTTCTCAGCATTCAAGAGTCTCTCATGGTTTGCCTCTCTCTCTCTCCCCCACTATTTCCCCCCTTCTTCTCCCCCATGGTCCTCCGTTAAGTTCCTCCTAATCTTTCTATACATGCAAACATATGGTATCTGTCCCAGAAGGCATTTTTGAATATAAGTTTGTTCCCCCCATGCCTTGGGCCTCCAAGAGAACCATTTCCTCTATCTTAAATTGATCTCTGTCCTTGACTTCTATAAATGAGGTCCTAATTTGTAGTAATCATTGACCTTTTTTTCCCTCAATCTCTATTACTCCCTTTCCACTGTGTTAATTTACAACCCAAATTTAATGATAACCAAGTCTGTATGAAATTTAGAAACATACATCAAATTGCATGTTTACTAAGTATCTCTATTTGTACCAAGTGTCAAAAATGGAAATTTTCATTCTCACACCAACTTATGACTAGTCCTAAGTTTTAAATTTTGAATAGCATAAACATCTATTTACTTAGCAAACCATATAACTTTGAAGTTTAAAAAATTTTCCCCTCTCCTTATTCCTTACCATCATTTCCTGGCGATTTTCTATTTATCTGTTAAATCCATACTTAATTTTATCACTATCATTTTCTCTCCCTGGATTTTAACTATATCCAGCATGGAGCTATGCTGAATACATTTTCACGGGATGAATGCAAAATGGAATAAATTATATTTTACTTAATATAATTTTAGACTTTATTTCACAGATCAAGATAATAGGTAAAGCTAGGAGTAGAGGTTCCTTAAGGTTTAGAGTCTAGCTTAAGTTACAACAGAAATGGCTAAAAGGTCTTTTTCTATCTTTAAGACAGATATGGTTTTTAAAAGGAGGAAAGAGCTGAAGAGCCTTTCTAGAGCAAGTTTAGAAACCATGTTTTAGTAACTTGGGTGTGTTGTTAAAGAAAGAAACTGGGAATAACTGAGAAACATATGAGATACTGAGAAAGAGGGAAAGCGGATTTGAGAAATTGTGTTCTTTGTTGTAAATTTAACTTTATCATACAAGCTGCTGGTATGTTCTTAGAAACTATTGGAAATACTTAAAATTGCCTGGTGATTCTTTTTAATTCCACTCTGGTATGTCTTTGAGTGCTACATCGGATCCAGGTAGAACCACAAAATAGTCCCAAGATTTATTCAGTTTACAGATGAGTGAATGGAAATTCTTCCAGATCATATTTATGATTCTAGTCTTGACATTTTTGAAATCAATTTTGACAATGCAGTCAGACTGGTACTTTTTCAGCCCTAACCTAGCCAACTTAATTCTCTGCTTAAAAATCTTTGGTAGCTTCATTTTTTAGAATAAAATCCTTACCACCATCATGATATCATTATCTACTCCCTACTTATGTCTTCTTCTTTTCTTTTGAGATGGCCCCCTTTCCAGCATATCTCTTTCTGTCTCCCCCACAAATAAACTGAGGGGTTTTTTTGTACTTTCTAAATACTTTTTAAATGTTCTCTTTAGTTTCTAATAATGTATACACTATGTTCTTTAATCATTCAATTTTGAATATCTTCATCCTACCCACTTCTCCCTGCCAAATCTGGCTCTACTTACCCTTTATAACTGTATTTACATTAGACTTCTTCCATCTCATTGACCAATTCCTTACACAAACCTTGCTACAACTAGTTTAGACATCTCTACTCTGTGTTCTGATAGGGTAAGATAATCCTAACAGAGGACAATAATTATGCCAATCATTCCTTCTTTATACTGGCAGTACTTTGAATATATTTGATTATGTATATTATGTTATAATTACAGCCATATTAATATTATAACCTCAGAGCCTAGCCTGGTGATATGATCTGAATGTCTGTGTCCTCTCCAAATTGTAACCTTAATGTCGAATGTGGTAGTACTAGAAGATGGGACTTTTGAGGATTGAGCCCTCATAAATGGTATTAGTGTCCTTACAAAAGACACACCACAGAGCTTCCTAGTTCTTTCCGCCATATGAGGACGTATCCATGTCAGCAGTCTGTAACCCAGAAGAGGGTTTTCACAAGAACATGACCATGCTGGAACACTGATCTTTGATTTTTAACTTCTAGAACTGTGCGAAATAAATTTCTGTTGTTAATAAGCCACCCAGTCTGTGGCATTTTGCTATAGCAATCTGAATGGATGAAGGTACCCAAAGATGCCTTAATAACCATGTAATAAATATTTGCTTAACAAGGACATGATATAATATTTCAAATTTACAAAAATTTACTATAAAATTACAAAAATAAAATGCCAATTATATTTGTAATCCATGTATTTATTTCTAATGTAATGTCCAAGAAAAAAGTCAAGATGACTGCCACTATAAGATATAAGAAACAAGTATATATGGAGAAAAGAAAAAAGTGAGAAGAAATTCTTAATAACTATGTTGAAAATTTACATGTATGCACTATATGTTTTCCAATATACCTAGGTTCATATGGAAATGATTTCCATTTGATGGAAAAAGTTGAGAATACTACATGTAGTAAAAATGTAAAGGCAGCATCCATCTCAAAGTGAATCTTTTTTTATTGAAAAAGTTTGTTAATATATTCTGTGTGAGTCTTTGCTTGATTCTTAACTCACTAAAGCTTGTACTTTATCTTCTCTCCAATGATATGGTATTTGACTCAGTGTAAAGACTTGTGATCATTTATTTGATTGCAACCATCTGCTCCCTAAAAGTCATTTATCTCTCTCAGGATTTGGAATGATATCTACAGATTCCTAGGGTGCCCTCATTCTTTTCCCTTGAGGGAAATTACTTTGTCTTGATTGCCTGTTTCTTTTTTATTCGTTCCTGAGTTTTGTCCTAAATCAACCCTGTCCATTGGGAGTTCAAAGGCAGCAATTATAAAGCTTGAGTCTAGGAATTACCAGTGACTGCCTATCAGAGAAAATGAATGTGTGTGTTCAGGTGCCCCTTGGGAATTTTCATGACATTCATGCCTTCACATTTCCATGCAAAAGCGATAGCATACAGAAAAATCAAAACACTTAGTATAACATGATTTTCTCTAGATAAAATATGGAGTTTATAAGAAGAAATCTGAGAATTTACCTTAATGGGCAGATAGTTCGTGCCCAGTACTATGCAACGTAATTTGCTTTTTAATCTATTGAATTCTCAAAACAAATCAATGAGTTAGGCATTCCTTTAGCTGTTTTTATAGTAAGAAAATTGAGGATAACCGATTTGCCTCCGGAGGTCCACTTACCTAGTGGCAGAGCTGAATTCAAACACAGGTCTGAAAAACTTCAAAATGCAATCTTTCATAAGACGCTCTTTACTTCATATAAGCATATAATAGCATTAGCATTAGTATACTTTATATTTGGTTTGTATTTTTAAGTTTATTTATTTACCTTGAGAGAGAGAGAAAGAGAGTGTGCATGGACAGGAGAAGGAAGGAGGGGGAGTGAGTGAGAGAGAGAATCCCAAGCACACTCCCCACTGTCAACACAGGGGCCAATTTGGGGCTTGATCCCATGAACTATGAGATCATGGCCTGAGCTGAAACCAAAAGTTGGATGTTCAACTGACTGAGTCACCGGGTCCCCTAAACTTGGTCTTTTAAGTTCTCTTTCAAGTTCATAATTTATAAATCTTATGAATGTCAGAGTATGTGTAGGGAGAGTACTAGACATGGCTTTGCATTTCAAGGTGTTTATAGTCTAGTGGGGAAGACAACACATGAAACAGTATAAAACATTTAATTTAAAAAGATGTAATGAGGGTCACCTGGGTGGTTCAGTCAGTTAAATATCAGACTCTCAATCTCAGATCAGGTCTTTACCTAAGGGTCTTGATTTCAAGCCCTTCGTTGTGCTCCATGGTGGTCATGGAGCATCCTTGAAAAAAAAAATGTAATGAAAATCTGAAGACACAAACCTTTTTCTGTTTTTTGTCTGTTTGTTTGTTTATGGGACTTTTTGTTTTGTTTTACTGTGTGTTTGTTTATTTTTATTTTTGTTTTTTAGTTTTTAAGGTTGGAGGATAATCCCATCCAGTTACTCCTTGCAAGCACTGAAATTCATTATTAGCACTGAAATCAAGCAGTATTTTCTTCCAACTTCCAACTTTGTTTATCCTTTTAAACATGGTTTGGCTCCTCTGTGTCACTAATTTTTCTATATTCTCTTATAATCACCTGATAATTTCTAAAACGTTCCTGATGGAATGAATTATAGATGGAATTGTTTGGAAACTATAGATCAATCTCTAATTAAATTACATTTTGAAAATATTGAGCCTTCCAATTTGTAAACACAATAAATCTCAGCATTTGTTTAGTTTTCCTTTTGTATCTGTCAGCAATTTTCAGAGGTTTTGTGAAGAAGTCTTGCATATCTCTTACCCTTAAGTATTCTATGTTGTGAGCACCATCATCTGTTAACTTACATATTATACTTTTTTCCTTCCAGCACCGAAAACCGTAATGGATTTTTTTTATTATTATTGTTAAAGAACTTGGTCATTTTTGAGAATCTAAAATTATGATATTAGTAATTAAATGTCATTTGAATATCACTGACACATAATAGTCTACATTTCAGTCCTTCAACAAACCATGAGCCAGTCTTATAAGATGTTATTTTCATTTGCTCAGTTAAAACATAGGAATAAAAAGCATGGTAGGCATCATTTATTGAACACATACAATACACTTGATAGTTAGGTCTTAAGGTTGTGCTTCAACAAGGTTATTTAATTCATTGAATAGTTAAAGAAGTCTTATGGATTTCTTAGAATTTTCTCTGTAGACAACTATGCAATCTACTTTTTTCTCACGGTGACTAGGACAACCAGTATAAGATTGAGTAAAAATGTGAGTAAATTGAGTGAGTAAATTTGAGTAAAAATATTTCATATTTTTCACCGGGGAAACCGTGTGGGATTGGAGCTACCACTGTGGGAATTTTGATGATGAGTTCATTTCTCTAATAGATACAGAACTATTTAAATTTTGTATCCAACTTTGTTAAATTATAGTTTTTAGGAAATTCATCCATTTCATAGAAGTTGTCACAAGTATGGCAACAAAAATCACTTTCTTTCCTTTGAATGTCATTAGGATCTGTAGTAATAACATTCCTATTTTTCTTTTTTGAGAGAGAGAGAGAGAGAGAGAGAGAGAGGCAGATCATGAGCCGGGGAAGAATAGACAGAAAGGGAAACACAGAATCTGAAGCAGGTTCCAGGCTCTGAGTTGTCAGCACAGAGCCCAGTGTGGGACTCAAGCTCAGGTACAACGGGATCATGACCTGAGCTGAAACCAAAAGCTGGATGCTTAACAGGCTGAGCTACCCAGGTACCCCTCTTTTGTTTTTCTTAATCTATTTAAGGATCTATCAATTTTGCTCAACTTCAAGAACCAGGTGTTTACTAGTTTTATTTTCTCCTGTTGCCTGTTTCCTATTCTGTTAATATTTGTTCTCATCTTTATTGACTACTTTCTTCTACTTTTTTTTTTTTAGTATAGTTGACACACAACGTTACATTAGTTTCAAGTGTACAACTTGGTGATCTGACACGTTTATGCATTATGCTATGTTCATGAGTATAGTTTGCCTTCTGTTCCATTACATCACTATTGCTTTATCATTGACGGTATTCATTATGCTCTACTTTTTATTCCTGTGACTTATTCATTCTGTAACTGGAGGCCTGTATCTCTCTCTCCCCTTCATCCATTTATCCCATCCCCCCAACACTCCCCTTCCCTCTGGCAACCATCATTTTGATCTCTGTATTTATAATCCGATTCTGCTTTTTGCCTGTTTGGTTATTCTTTTTTTTCGTTTTTTTTTTTTTTTTCAGATTCCATTTAAGAGGGAAATCATATAGAGTTTGTCTTTCTCAGCCTGACATATTTCACTTAACATACCCTCTAGGCCCATCCATGTCGTCTCAAATGGCACAATCTCATCTTTTTTATGCCTGAGTAAAATCCCATTTATGTATAAATCATATTTTCTGTATCCACTCATCTATTGATGGATACTTAGGTTACTTCCATGTTTTCTACTTCTTCTGGGTTGAGTTTGGTCTTTTATTTCTAACTTCCCAAAGTGGAACTTATATGACTAATTTTAGACCTTCACTATGTTATTATTTATTATTATGCTATTATTTGCTAATTTAAGTATTTCTATGTCTAAATTTCCCTCAATAAACTGTCTTAGTGGCTTCACAGAATTTAGATTATATTTAAAATTTCATACATTTTGAAATATTTTCTAATTTCTTTATGATGTTTTCTTTATACCATGGTTTATGGAGGAGTATATCATTTTCACCTCAAATATTTTTTCTTTTCCTAGATATCTCATTATTATTACTTTCTAATTTAATTCTTCTCAATCAAAAGAAATACATTATATATAACTTCAAAAGCACTAAGAGTATTTCAACTGTTTTTATGACTAACTTATGATCCTTCCAGTGGATGTTTCATTTTACTTGAATGTGTGTATTAACAAGTTTGCAGTAAAATTCAACAATGTCAGTGTGGTCCATTGGGTGATAGTTGTTCATTCTCTATCTCTCTCTAGATTTTCTGTGTACTCATTTTATCAATTACTTAGAAGGGTTGAAATCTTCAAGTTTGTGGCCCTGTCTCTTTCTCTTAATTCCATCAGTTTTTGATTCATGCATTTTGTGGCTCCCCCATTAGATGCATGCATTTTTAGGATTAACTTCTTGAGGAGTTAATTTCAGTATAAAATGTATTTCACTGTCCATTGTAATATAACCTTTTTTCTGATGTCTATTTGTTTCCATACTAAGAATCATTCTTATGATATGGTATATCTTTACTCACATTTTAATATTAAAATGTTTAAATGATAAAGCTTTTTTAATTTCCCCACATATGTATTTTTTCCATTGCTTTTCATACTTTTCTAGAGATCCAAGTTTATATTTGGCATCATTTTTTTCAGCCTGTAAATAGCTTTTTAGCATGTGTTCTATTACATGCCTGCTACCAACCGATTTTGTTAGAAAAGTCTGTTCAATCTTTGTTTTTGAAATATTATTATGTTAGGCATAGATTTTAGATGTCCTCCCTTCTCCTCTTTAAGCATACTAAGAACGTTATTTAATTTTCTTTTGGCTAGCATTTTTTCTGAGAATGGTTGTCATTATTTTCCCCTTTTGTTATATCCCCCCTAACATGTGCTTTTAGTATTTCCTCTTTATCAGTGTTTTTCTACAGTTTGGTTATGATGGTTTGCTATAGGTTTTATTAAAAAATGAAAATTTTCCAAACATTTTTTTCTAGATCTGTTTCTAATGACTAATTTTTCCTGATTGTGGGACATGCCTTCCTCTATGGTACATTTGGATTCTTGCTTGGCATACTGAATCTTAGATTATTAAGCATATGAATGTTATCACCTTTCTCTAAACTCTATTGAGTCTTGTGCCCTGAGGAAATCAATATAATTGCAGATCAGCTTGGTCATTTTAAGGCCTCCTTGACCTTATTCCTAAGGCATCTCCTTCTTTAGTCCCTCCTGATTCTCTCCAATATCATCAATCTATCTCCACTCTGATGAACTGAGGCTCAAACCATGCATGCTTTGCTGGGTTTGCAGCTTACAGCAACCTGTAATTATTTACCTAATATCATACCTAATGTTTACCCTTCATATGTGCACATGAATATTCAGGAAAACAGTGAGTATTGGGAGTGCTTCTCTGCTTATCTTCTTTCTGATTGTCTGCCTCTCAAATTCTATATCTCCTAAATCCCCAATCCTTAATAGCTGTATCTTCAACTCAGTGAGATATATACACTCTTTTGATTCCTCAGCCCTATTCTAACAAAAGTCTACAGGCAGAAAGCCTGAATCAGCTACAGGCTCACATGTTTCTTTCCTTTCCTTAGAGTTTACAGCCCTGAACTGCCTATTTTCCAAAGTCAAAAAGTATCAACACAAGTTATTCTACTAAGGACAGAAGTTGAAATCTCTAGAAATGCTTTAAAAAAAACCTTAGTAACCCATCAGAACTTACAAAACTTGTATTTCATGGATTCTCAAATAAGGTTATTGAATTATATTCACCATAAAAATGAGCATATTTAAAGCTTTTACAAATATATATTTTCTAATATATATCCAATGTTTCCTAATATATAATCATCTTAGAAAATGAGCTTCACTTTTATCTAAGTATTGCAAAAGACCTAATGTAACATTCATTTTGATTGACCATCCATCAAATGTAGGCCTATCATAGTTGTTGAGGAGATCGTTCAAAGTTCATACACTATGAAATGTTGAATTCAAATTATTAAAGTACAGCCTAATTATATCTAATTTTATAATGAGAAATAAACTTTTCTAATGGCATGGTATAGTATTTATTTTCATATGCCAGTGTATGTGTGGAGAAAATGTATTGATTCACAGAAATATTAAAGCAGATTGTTTTCTTTGCTATTCTCAAATTCAACACTTATTTAAATTACAGACTTTGCAAATACTTTTCATATAATTTAGATAGGTTTTCTCAGAAATTTTCATATGATTAATATAATTTAAAATACATGCATATCAAGTTGTTTCCTTTTACCAGAATTGTTCAAAATTCCAAACTTTGTCTGTATCTCAAATATTGAGAAAATCTGACCATAGAGTTCCTTTCAATTTAAAAACATTCTCTCTATAATGAGAGCAGGGAAGGGAAAAATGGCATAAATATTTAAATGTTCTTCAGAGAAAGCTCTGAAATTATGCTTTTTTTTTTCATTTTCAAAGAGTGAACTATATTGCCATGTACTCTCAACTAATAAATGTGTTTAGTTATACAAGATACACTCAAAGGAAACAATTTGACTTTCTCTTGCTTCTTGCCATTAAGTTATGCTTTTGAGATTTACAGATGAAACTGCTAACATGTCTTTCTCTATAACACTCTGTACAGAAACACACACACACACACACACACACACACAGATGTGCTTTAGTTTATTTCTTAATGACTTCCTGGAGCACTGTATATCAAATTACACTTGTTTATCTAAGGGGAGAGAAAGTAATAATGCATCATTCATTAGATATTTTCCCTCTTTGCATTAGTCCTACTAGACACTAATGATTCATCTTATTCAGTGGTGCCTCTTTTATATTAAAATATTATAAACCTCAAAGTATGTCTGTAATTAAATCCTTAATATTAAAAAAAAGTCTTGGTTAGTCAATGCTTCCAATACTGTAAATATTTCTTTATTTCAAATGAGCTGGATAATCTCAGCAGAATTTTAGTCAATGACAAAGAAGATGCTTTGTAAAGCTGACCGTGGCATAGTAATTACGAAGCAGCTGAAATCCCCAAATTCCTTGGCAATTTTCAAGAATATGCTTGTTCAAAGGATGATTTTAGGAGAAACCAGCGAATATGTCCTCTAATTTTATTTTAACTTGGTCTAGTCATGACATTTCATCTCATCAACAGTGAGACCACATTCCCCAAAAAGTGGTTGCTGAATGCTCTTAACAACATTATGATTACTAGAGATGGAATTGAAATTCCTGGAATATGTGAGAGCTTCAATTTCTTTCAAGGTCAAATTGTCAGTGTCACTAAGATGTGGGGTATACTCTTCCAAATGAGGAGTGTACATCTGGCAGCACTAATAACCATTAGAGCTAAACATGTAAATAAAATAAATGTTATTTTAAACTCTATGTATATTCTTTATTCTTTACCTCTTCCCAGATACATTTCCATAACCTTACGGCAGTTATTCACTAGTTTTCTATATAACTTTCAGGATCTGAGGCTAACCTATGAATAATAAGTTTGCGGCACAGAAACTTACAGGTCTGTGGGGTACTGGTGAGAATTCATGTATTATGTCTGAAATCTGATAATCAATCCATTCTTAAGTAAGGTATTATATATACAGATGGACACATATAGAGACCTGAACCAAATGTTAAGATATATTGAGATTATGCTAGTCTCTTTTGGAAGACCAGACAGATTCCTATACAAACTGAATCTATTGTCTTGCTCAGCCTAACAAAGAAAGCATCTCAGTGTGAATATTGCAGAATAATGTCCACTATATATCTTGCTTGATTTACTGTGCTTGTTAAAAGAACAGTTTACATCTATTTATTAGAGTAGCATTAAAATCTCCAAGGCCTTAGGAAATCACTATATGTGATGCTTTCAACCCCTTACTCCCAGATACTCCCACATACCCATAAAGGTCCTTCCAATACACTTTTGAAGTGTTAAAATTGATATAAGACATCTTGAAGAGTGTGCATATGTGTGTGATCATATGCCTGTGCATGAGAGGGACCAATGTGAGGGAGTAATGTGTGAGAATAAGAGAGATCTCACCTGATTGAGAACATTATAG
Source organism: Hyaena hyaena (assembly GCF_003009895.1). Classification (NCBI taxonomy): domain Eukaryota; kingdom Metazoa; phylum Chordata; class Mammalia; order Carnivora; family Hyaenidae; genus Hyaena; species Hyaena hyaena. The sequence continues at coordinate 1,290,051 of NW_024081115.1, forward strand.
AGAGGGAGTTTGATAATTATGGTTTCAATTCTGACACATAAAACATTTGAGTTGTGTCTCTCTTATCCTTATAGAAAGAAAAAACTGAACTAAAAATTAGTGAATTTTCTTGGACTCATCAGATAACTCAAGACAGAGAAATTGGTCATCCCCGAATCAAAACAGATAACTGTGAGTCACAGCAGTGATCTGCTTACTAGGAGCAGAAGCCACAAGAACATTGAACAGGTAGGACATTTAAATGTAATTTTGGATAGGGGCACCTGAGTGGCTCAACTGAGTGTCTGACATGGCTCAGGTCATAATCTTGCAGTTTGTGAGTTTGAGTCCCGCATCAGGCTCTGTGCTGACAGCTCGGAGTCTGGAGCCTGTTTCAGGTTCTGTGTCTATCTCTCTCCCTCCCCTGCTCATGCTCTGTCTCTCTCTCTCAAAAATAAATAAACATTAAATATAATAATATCTGTCCTTCTCGCCTGAGTTATTTCACTCAGCATAACACCCTCAAGTTCCATCTATGTTGCTACACATGGCCAGATTTCATTCTTTCTCATTGTCATGTAGTATTCCATTGTATAGATGAATCACATCTTCTTGATCCATTCGTCCGTTGATGGACACTAAGTTTCTTTCCATGTTTTGTCTATTGTTGAGAGTGCTGCTACGAACATTGGGGCACATATAGGTGGATTAGGAGGAAGTTAACGGAGGACCATGCTGGAAAAGAAGGGGAAAAATAGTTGGGGAGAGGGAGGGAGGCAAACCGTGAGAGTCTCTTGAATGCTGAGAACAAACTGAGGGCTGATGGGAGTGGGGGAGAGGGGAAGGGGGGTGTTGGGAATGGGGGAAGGCACTTGTGGGGATGAGCACTGGGTGTTATATGTAAACCAACTTGACAATAAACTATTTAAGAAAAAAATAAAATAAAAAAATAAAAAAAGAATAATAATAAATGGAATTTTAGATTTTGTTAGAGTCTGAGTAAGACTGGTACAAGAGCGAACTCCTGGTGGCCAGTCTTAGGTCCACTAAGGCCCTAAGTTTGTAGATTTTGCCTCAAGGAACTCAGTGGGTTCTCACAGTGAAGACCCTGAAAGATAATATCATGGCTCTGGCAGGGGGGGAAGAAAATTAATCATGTCAAGTACAACCAGAACACTCCTCAAAACAGAGACCTATTCTCCAAAGAAAAAGGCTTTAACAGTGTCTTATTATACCTGGAAGATTATTTACCTGATTCATGTCCCCACCTGCCTTTCTGTCTAACCTTAGGAGACAGACAGGGGTTTGCCACTTTGACTTGTGAGTCAAACTGCATACTAAAAATATCTATAAACTATAATATCTTTGTCGGATTCCTAACTCTTAAAATTTCTAAAACCTGGACATTTACATAGAAACCCAATGTTATTCATTTTAGTCTTAATAATTTTTTTTATTTTTTTTAAAGTTTATTTATTTTGAAAGACAGAGAGAGCAGAGGAGGGGCAGAGAGAGAGGGAGAAAGAGAATCCTAGGCAGGCTCTGTGTGGTCAGCACAGAGACCAAAGTGGAGCTCAAACTCACAAACCGTGAGATCCTGACCTGAGCTGAAACCAAAAGTGGGATGCTTCACCAACTGAGCCATCCAGGCGCCCCCTTAATAAAATGTTTTTAAAATGAAATAATATAGACTGTGTACAGAGCTAAAGTGGAAAAAAAAAAAACCCTCTGTGCTTAATTTAGCTCAGTCTCCAGATATACATTTTCCAATACAGTAGCCACGAGCCACATATGGGTATTGAATATTTGAGAGGTATCTAGCTGAAATTGAGATAAATTGTAAATAAAAAATAAGTACTAGACTACAAAGACTTAGTAAAAAAATGCATACATATATACATATATATACACATATATATAATGGACATTTATTTTATATTGATCACATATTGAAGTAATGATATTTTGGATATATTGTGTTGAATAATATTAAAATTAAAATTAATATCATTCTTTAAATATAGTAGAATACTGAATAATACATTTGATTTAGCTCTCATTATATTTCTTTTGGACAGCTGGTCCAGAAGGATATAACACAAAACTCTTCATCAGCCTTACTTTCATGAGTAATATAGTAATGGCTCATCTGATGACTTATAATAAAATGCGATAAACTCACTCAAAATGCTTTTTAGCTTAATGACATCATTTTACTGATTTTTTTCAACAAACTGAATTTTTCTCTGAGTTTTGGCATTGAAAAGACACAAGTCAGAAAACACCATTGTGAAGTTGACAGAATTTTAATTCAGAAGCAGGCTGCATGAATGTTGACTGGAATAATAATTTTTTGAATTTTCAGCTTTGGCTACACCAATAGATAACGATCATTAAATGTAAAAGACTGAAACATTTATCAAAATTAGTACAGCTGGTAATTTCCATTTCATTAAAATTTATATGCGTTTTCATTTGTAAAGTTTCTTCAACTATCTGAGATCCATGAAACCTTTCAAAGTTCACAGATGAATATCATGAACTCAGTGAAATTTTATGGAACATTTTGTAGATTTGTTCATTTTTCTATTCTGGAGAGAAGAGTCACAGACTTCATCAGTTTTCTAAATGACTCAATGATACAAAAACTTTCATTTCCTACTTTAGAACAAGTTTAATTTCTTTCTAGTACTGTGACTTTTTTTTGGTTGAGAAAAAGACTAGCATAAATTTCTTCAGTTTAGTCTGTGCTAATACATTTTTTGGGGTTTTAAGAAATTAGCCAGAAATGTTGAGAGACTGTAGACCCTAGGAGTGGAGGGTGAGGAACTACATTTTAATCTGAAAAAGATAGCAATTTTATATGGTTTAAATCATACTTGACACATCCTATATACCTGCTCTCTGTAGTAGAAGAGTTAAAACCTTCATAAAGAGCAGTTGATATAAAAGAAACCTGCATGCACTGGGTTGGGAATGTAAACTGGTGCAGCCACTGTGGAAGGCAGCATGGAGATTCCTCAAAGAATTACAAATAAAACTACCCTATGATCCAGTAATTATATTAGTAGGTATTTACCTAAAGAATACAAAAATACTGATTTGAAAAGATATTTGCACCCCTATGTTTATTGAAACATATTTATAATAGCCAAGTTATTTATGTATATATAATTCTGACTATATATATGGTCTCTCTCTATATATATATAGTCTATATATATATATATAGTCAGAAAAGAAAATTCCATATGGTTTCACTCATATATGGAATTTAAGAAACAAAACAAACAAAGGCGAGAGAAAGAGAGAGAGAGAGAGACAGACAAACCCAAAACAGATTCTTAACTATAGAGAACAAACTGATGATTACCAGAGAGAGGTGAGTTGGGGGATGGGTGAAATAAGGGAAGGAGATTAAAGAGTACATTCATCATGATGAGCACTGAGTCGTGTATAGCGTTGTCAAATCACTATATTGCACACCTGAAACTAATATAACACTGTATGTTAACTATACTGGAATTAAAATTTAAACACTTATTTAAAAAAGGAGAAGCTGATGTCTAAGTTGTCAAAATTTACGTAAATTAATTTTGTATGAGGGAAATCATCAAATTTTATCCAAAAGAAGCTTCCTTTTTGGTATTCTCAGATATCATTAACTTCACAAGCACACAAAGGAATATAGAGCAAAATATCCCTGAGGCTCTATAAGAATAAAAACAAGCAACTCTCCACCCCACCCCTGCAAGTGTTAGCATATGAATCAGGATTTTCCTATCACAAGAGACAGCTTTGCTTTGGAGAACACTAATCTCATAAAGTTACCTCCAAACTTAGTATAGTCTGAAAACACAAAAAGGCAGAAAGTCTTCAAAAAGCTGAACCACTTTTTTAAAAAAATAAAAGCTCATGGTTTTATTTGCCCTTATATCTATGTCAACATAATAAAACAGTCAATGCTCAGCCCAGCAATTTCAAAAATTTGAACCTTGAATATATGTGTATTGGTAAATAACAGATTATTTGAGTTTCTGAAGTATTCTCACCATGTAACAATAACTCAAAATACTGCAAGGTTGGAGGCAAGCAGCTACTGACTACACGAGATATAATTTATGCAATGCAGGGAGTCACCTGAATCTTGTGGCACTAACAACTCAGGGCACCAGTCTGGGCTAGGGTAGAGCCCAGAAGAGTCATGGCCAGGAGACGCCACTAACATACTGCATCACCTGTAGATCAGGAAAGTCTAGAAGAGAGACACCAGAAGACTCGGAACAATGGATATGTACTCTACCTTATACATGTTCTTGGTACCTAGCAATCTCTACAGGAAAGCCATAAACATGGACCATAAATCAAAAGTTGACATTATTTCAGTGGCTTAAAGGCTATTTTCATAATGATACTAATATGTTTTGTGTTTGTTTCAGTGCCATTCTCTTACAAATGTAGAGTGGAGTTTGTAGAGGTGGCATGAGGTATGATATATAAATAAAGTACATGAGGTATGAAAAATGAATTCAGGAGCAAAGATAAAAATTCAGATAGACACTAAAGCCATTTGCACCAATGTAAACCAGCTCCATTCTTCTCACCATTTCTGTTTGTTTGCCAAAATTCAATTAATTAACTAATTAAATGATTTATTTTTTTGAGAGAGAGATAGAACACAAATGGGGGAGGGGCAGAGAGAGAAAGAGGGGGAGAGAGAGAGAGAGAGAGAGAGAGAGAGAGAGAGAGAATCTCAAGCAGGCTCCAGGCTCATTGGGGAGCTCAATCTCACAACAGTGAGATCAGGACCTGAGCCAGAATCAAGAGTCAGAAGCTTATCCAACTGAGCCACCCAGGCACCAATTCAAAATGCCATTATTTTAAACAAACATGTTATTTAGGTTAACATGTAATGTTTATTACTACTATTTTCAATGAATTAATAAATGCTTACAAATTTTTCTTACTTTTAATTTCTAGTGGGTAAAGTTTAATAGAATAACCCACATAAACAAAAGCTCTTTGAGGTGCCCAGTAACTTTTAAAAGTATAAAGATTCATGAGTCAAAAATTTTGAGAATCATTGTCCTACATTAACACATTATAATAGAAAAATATAATCTTCTCAAGTGATACCTAAAATTCAACATTTTTCTAAGAAAGAAATAAGTAGGGGTTATTCTTACAGTAATTATCAAAGATTCATTCAAGATATACTCAGACATGCAAAGAAAAGTTTCCACCTGATTGAACAGTCTGAAAATGTATACTTCCAAAACTGGAATAATTTGGTCTTTTTAAGTGTAATTGCTATTTTTCCATTTGAAGAGCCAGTAGATATAGAATCCAAGGTTCAGCTTTCTATCGGCTGATGAATTGGAAAGTCTTTTTGGCAATTCTTTCTCCTGAGATGAATGCTTTCAAAATACCACTTCTCCCTTTTCTCCAAAGAGCATCTGGTTATGAAGATGTCCACTCTATCTCTATGGTTACATATGGTGTCTTACAAATTCGCTTTCTGCTGCAATCTCCAACTGGCCTATTATCTGGGTTGGCAACTCCCAAATGTGGCAAATTCCACTGAGAATTTTGAAGGGTTAATATTGGAATACAGTAACAAGTGCATATTCTAGCCATTTTCTCATGCTTTCTGAGTTTTTTTCTCTAAGTAGATTTCTGGGTGTCCACAGGCCATTCTCAGAACTTGTGCATTTTATCACTAGACTAAGCTGAAATTTGCAGATCCTTTCACACCACAGGTAAGCCATGTATACCCAAGAATTCCTCTTCAGACTCTGGGATGAGGCCCTGTGCCATCCTCACCTTTGCACCACCACAAACCCTCCCTGCTGGAAACTATACTGGGTCAAAGTCTTGAGAAGCAGAACACTGGAAGCAATATGATTCAACATTTATTTAGGTCTTTCTAAAGCACCACTTCCTCATTGATGATCGCTTCCAAGGAGTTGGTAAAGGAAATCAAAATCTAGTGTCCTGGGGTGCCTGGATGGTTCAGTTGGTTAAGCCTCCAACTGGGTGTCAACTCAGGTCATGATCTCATAGTTAATGGATTCAAGCCCCACATTGGGCTTTATGCTGACAGTGTGGAGCCTGCTAGGGATTCTCTCTCTCTCCTTCTCTCTGCCCCTCCCCTACTTGCTCTGTCTCTCAAAATAAACAAATTAAATGAACTTATTTTTAAACACTCTAGTGTACTAATCACTGTCCCACTATTTCCTCCCTTATACACTCGCCATCTCCTGGGACCACCCTTGACTCCCTCTTCTGTCATCTTGATTCCATTTTCCCTGACAAGCTCTCATACTAATAATAAAAAGCAAATTAGAACTCATTCCAAAACTTATGTATACATTCATATTATTTTTTATATTTTTATATAATTTGGGAGAGATATCTTCAAAAATCTATAGCAAACATTATACCAAATAATAAAATGTTAGAAAAATTTATAGAAATGTCAAGGGAAAATAAGTAAACGGAGAAGCCAGAATTCAAAGAGCAGATATTTGCTGATCAAATTATCCCTTCCTGACTATCTACCTGGGGATAGTAGATATACTTAAAACTAATTTCAAAGCTTCCATTATATAATGGTGTCAGACAATTAAATTTGTGAAATGAAAGATTTTAATTTATAATGTGAAGACATGACATTACAAAATCCTGACACCATCATAGTTTTCATCCTGGGCAACAGGGAAAAAAATTTCTACTGAATATATTTTAAAGAGACACAAAAGACAAAACTAAGTTGCTTTGCAATTTCATCTATGAATAGTGCTAGTTTAACTTACTGGTTATATTAACTAATAAGTTAATCTTTCAATATCTGACTTTATTGAGTCACAAAATAAATTACATACAATGTATTTTACATGAGTAAGTTATCAAAACACTGAGCTCAACTGCCATGAACATTGTCAAACCTTTTCCTCAAGCACTCAAAAATAATTCATTGGTTCCTTTGTTGTGAACCCCCTTTTCACTTTAAATAATTCTTGCCTTTGGTGGGTATTTCAGGGGAATCAATTGTCCCCCCATTAGATTAAGCTATTAAGAACAGGACTAATTTCCTCTTCATTGTTATATTTTCTGTGCTTTGTATATGCTAGATACCTATTAAAAGCATAATGTATAATAATTTTGTTGAAAGAAATAATAATTCATAATTCTAAGCCATAAAATTTTTCTTTACTACAGTAAATGCTTATGAGTTTTGTCTAAATTTACTACATTGCTTTGTGCTGTTTACTACCTCATTTAACATTGTTTTATTATATGAATTATTATATGCATGACCTATACTTAAAAATCATTAAGAATGATTTCTTTTTAAAATTTTTAAAAGATTTATTCAGTTTTGGGACCCAGACTGTGAGTGGGGGAGGGTCAGAGAGAGAGGGAGACACAGAATTTGAAGCAGGCTCCAGGCTCTGAGCTGTCAGCACAGAGCCCAATGTGTGGCTCAAACTTATGAGCTGTGAGATCATGACCTGAGCCAAAGTTAGACCCTTAACTAACAGAGCCCCTCAGGCGTCCCAAGAATCATTTCTTTTGAAAGTGAAGTTAAGATGCTGGTAGAGTAAGAGAACCTTAGGCTTGCCTCACCCCATGAATACAACTAGATTACCACCAGATCATACTCAATACTCCAGAAACCAGTCTGAAGACTGGCTCAACAAATTCCACAACTAAAAGGAAAGAACAGGCCACATCAAAGAAGGTAGGAAGTGTGGAGATGTGACTTAGGAGAGAAGTAGATCATGGCTGCTATGGTCAGGAGGGAGCTGCAGTGGTGGAGAAGGGCAAGAGATAGACTGGCACACAGTCTGGGGCCTGAATTTCATGAGTTCTTGCAACCTGCTGGGTTTAAAGATTGGAATTTTAAAGGTCAGCATGCTTGGCTCTAGACGACCTCTGAAGACATTGGGCTGCTTTTAGAGAAAAGGCAGAGCAAATAGTCCATGGATATACAGTATGGAAACAACAATCTGAGGAGCACATGGGGCCCACAGTGAGGAGGTTATTCATTCATCTCAGAAGGTGTTCCAGAGAAGCAGTGTTCACAGAAAGACCCCTCCAGGAACAAAGGAATTGGCAGGTGCCATTTCTCTATGACCCCTCCACATAAACAGAGCCACCTGCAGAAATTAGTGTAGTGATGAAACTGGTTACCTAACTCACTTACACCAAGCTCTGCCTCCTCCCCGCCAAACACACACTCCCAGGCACACTTGTTTCAGTCCCAGTTCAGTGGGATCCCTCCCTCAGTAGACAGGCCCAAACCAGTGCCAGCACCACATTTCCTAAACCAGAATTTTTGAGGAACTTTGGCAGTGACCAGTCTCATTTCACAGGCAGACCAGGATGCTCATAATTAAAACCCACCACATTCAGGCCAGGGACCAAACACTGCCCACATCAGGTAAAGAGAGCCTCTGCAGATGACTGGCCTGGAAAATAAAGTGGACAGGACATAATAGCAGAGGACATGAGGCACACATTGGAGATATTCATGCAAGTCTGAGGCCTGGAGAACACGGGGCACTATACTGCAAGGCACTACAGGAACTCTTCTTCATATAGTCATTACCCTCCAGAACAGGAGACATAGTCGACTTTTGTGTCACTCAGAGACAGGAACAGAGACTTAGATAAAATCAGAAGACAGATGAATTTGTCCCAAATGAAAGAACAGGACAAGGCTAAGCCCATAGATCTAAGCAAATCAGATGTAAGTAACATGCCTGATTGGCAATTTAAAGCAATGATCTTAAGGATACTCACTGGACTTGAGAAAAGATTGGAAGACACATAGAAACCATTAACATGGAGATAAAGAATAACATAGCAGAGTAAAGGGATCAATAAATAACACGAGAAACACCCTTGAAATAAACAGCAGCCTGGACGAAGGAGGGGAACAAATTAATGATCTAGAAGACAGAGTAGTGTAAAGTAATCAAGCTAAACAAAAGACAGAAAAAGAATTATGCAAAATGAGGATAGATTTAGGGAACTCTGTGACTCCATCAAAAAATAATAACATTTGTATTGAAGGAGTCCCAGAAGAAGAAGAGAAAAGGGAGCAGAGAATTTATTGAAGAAATGATAACTGAAAAATCTCCTTAATCTGGGGAAGGAAATAGATATTCAGATCCAGAAAGCACAGAGAACCTCCAACAAAATCAATGAAAGCAGATCCACAACAAGACATACTGTAATTAAAATGGCAAAATATAATGATAAAGAAAAAAATCTTAAAAGGGAAAAGACAAAGGAAGACAGATACATACAAAGGAAACCTCAAAAGCCTAATGGTGTATTTTTCAGCAGAAACATTCTAAGTCAGAAAGGAGTGGCATGATACATTCAACGTGCTGAATGGGAAAACCCTGCAGCCAAGAATACTATCATTTGGAATGGAAGGAGAGATAGTTTCCCAGACAAACAAAAGCTAAGAGAATTCATGACCACTAAGCCAGCCTTGCAAAAAAAAATAGTAAAGGAGACTCTTTGAGTGGAAAGGAAAGACAAAAAATGGGAGCATGAAGATAGTAAACACAGATGTGATAAAAATGCACTTTTCTGTAAAAAATCAGTCAAGGCACTAACATAATAAAAAGATGTAAAATGTGACATTACCATCCAGGCGGTACTCAGATTTAACCCCTGAGTACAACGAATACTTTAAAAAAAATTTTTTTTAATGTTTTATTTATTTCTAGGAGAGAGAGAGAGAGAGAGACAGCATGAGCAGGGGAGGGTCAGAGAGAGAGGGAGTCACAGACTGAAACAGTCTCCAGGCTCTGAGCTGGCAGTCAGCATAGAACCCGATGTGGGGCTCGAACCCACGAACCGAGAGATCATGACCTAAGCAAAAGTCAGACGCTTAACCGACAAAGACACCCAGGCGCCCCAACAATGAATACTTTTTAAATACATTTATTAAATAACACAAAATTTCTATCAGCAAGTTGAGTGATTCAAGCAATATTAAAATTTTAACTAATATATTTAACTTGACTTAAATAATAATATGATTAAAACTGATATATAAACACATATATTCACCAGTATGTAAGGTTACCAAATATTGTTATCTTTACTGTCAGACACAGTGAGGAGTAATAGAAAGGGTCTCCTGCCTTGCTAGAGTTATACACAGTGAATACATAATGGAAGAAATAGTTTAAAATCTGGTATTCTGACTTCAAGTTCTCTCCAGTACAATATACATACTATATTCCCTTTAACATGATAGAATAGTTTGAAAATATTGAAAAAAGATAATTAAGGTTTCTTATTGGTTTCACTAAAAGTTTCATTAATGTGCTATCTACTTAGCTATAAAACTCATAGTGTTTGGTATAGCATAACAGCAAATATAGATATAAATGAATATGTATACTGATACCCTCAATGATGTTCTCTCTTCCTACTTCTTATAATGTGCCTAGAGATAGTTTCCTGAATGTTCATAGTTAAATCCACTATGTTATATTTCTATAGAATTTATAGCCTCCATTAAAATGATACATGACATGCTTGGCTTAATGAAAATTAGCATAATTCTGCTGAAGGATAACTTGAAAACTTGTGAAATTTTCCATTTTATTTATTTATTTATTTAAATTTTTAAAAATGTTTATTTACTTATTTTTTCAGAAAGACATAGAGTGAGTGGGGGAGGAAGAGAGACAGAGGAAGACACAGAATCTGAAGCAGGCTCTGGGCTCTGAGCTGTCAGCACAGAGACCCACACAGGGCTTGAACTCATGACAATGAGATCATGACCTGAGATGAAGTCAGATGTTTAACTGACTGAGCCACCCAGACGCTCATCTTCTATTCTTTTTAAAATGAAGCTTGATTGGGGCGCCTGGGTGGCTTAGTCGGTAAAGCGTCCGACATTCGCTTAGGTCATGATCTCGCGGTTCGTGGGTTCGAGCCCCGCGTCGGGCTCTGTGCTGACTGCCAGCTCAGAGCCTGGAGCCTGTTTCAGTCTGTGACTCCCTCTCTCTCTGACCCTCCCCTGCTCACACTGTCTCTCTCTCTCTCTCCTAGAAATAAATAAAACATTAAAAAAAATTAAAATAAAATGAAGCTTGATTTTGAACTCTTGTATTAATATAATATAATGTAAACTTGTACTCAGGGGTTAAATCTTCTCAGTAAAAGTAAATGAAATGAAAGTTGTGTACAAAAGAAACCAATACTGTAGGAAGCTAGTGAGAGAGAAAAGAAACAAAAATGTATGAATTTTAAAAAATCTAAATTTAAAAGGTAAAAATCATACCAAGAAAATTTCATGCATGGAGAACACACATGCATTGTTCAGAATGATAAATAAGGCATGTGTTCAAAAAATTGCCATTAGTATTTCTGGTGTAGCACTTAAGGAATAAAGAAATCTTGCTTCTAAACCATCAGTTTTTAAAGTTTATTTATTTTGAGACAGAGAGACAGAGAAAGAGAGAGAGAGAGAGAGTACACAAGTGGGGTCAAGGCAGAGAGAAGGAGAGACAGAATCCCAAGCAGCCTCCACACCATAAGCACAGAGCCTAATGCGGGGCTCAAACTCACAAACTAGGAGATCATGACCTGAGCTGAGATCAAGAGTCAGACACTTAACTGACTGTGCCACCCCAGGGTCCCTAAACCATCCTTTTTAAATGGTAAAACAGACACATGTTTTATTTATTTATAATGCTAGCATTTATTTATCAAGAGGGTCTTCTGCAGGGGGAGGAGGGGCTATGGCAAGTAATATTGGTTTGGTTGATTTTATATTTTAGTTGGAGAAAAATATTCATAAACCACTTTGATACAGAGCAGTAACAAAGTGCCTGTAATACAGATGTAGTTAAGTGCTGTGGGGATAAAAGAAGGGAGAGGTGACTTCTTGGTGTGATCAAAGAAGAAAGACCTCATATGAAAGGTCACATTTGAGGGAGTCTAGGGAGATAATAGGATTTCAACAAGCAGAGCTGTGAGGGCGAGGATGGCCTCACAAGGATAAAGAACACTTTGAACCAAAGACTGAAAGCAGAAATGTAACCAAGGAATGATAAAGAGATCCACCTGAGTGTATAGCAGCAGGTGTGAAGGATTGTAATGAGTGGCTAAATGAGAGTGTTATAACAAGCTAGAGTTGAAGAATGTTTAATAGTGTATTGAATATCTTTTTTATAAATTTGGTAGAATATTATTACTTTCAACTTGACTGGTTTATTTTCTCTAGAAGTTGTTATAAAGTATCAAAGATTTAAAGACTGTGATTTAGGAACTTCACAGATTACGTTCTCATACATTAACTAAACTGTGCTTCATGGAAGGGTCTTACATACACTTTTAACTGTATCATGGGCTGAACATTCTAACAATGAGCAGAACCCAGTCAGAACTTAGAGGCCCACCTGATGCTTCAATGCTAGGAGGAGGAAACTCAAGGGGAATCTAATTGGATATGATAATAGTTTCATGCAAAATATTAGTACATTTTCCATAACATCTGAAGCTTTGATTTGCAATCATTACTCTTACTGATGAACAGTTTGCCTTTTAGATGTAAGCTAATAAAAGTATAAAGTCATTGCAAATAGCCAGGTATTTAAAATACTGGGTACTTAATCCTTTTAAAAATTTCTTTTCTATTTAAACTTCAAAAGATACTGGCATAGTAATACATATTAATCATGTAAATACACATACTGAACTTCTAACCAATAGTAGCACCAGTGAGAAAATTTTGCAAAGTGTGGTAGAGTCTAAGAATACTTGTAAACTGGATTCAAAGTTGACCACAACCCTCTTTGCGAGAGGATGATATTTAAATGTTTATATGTGAAAATTGAGTTAGTTGGGACAAGGGAATATAATCTGTAGATACCAAAAATCAGTCATGTATTGTTCAATACTTTCTTATTTGTCAAACATGAAGGAATGTCAGCATCTCAATGTTGAAATATGTAAACAGTTAACATATATGATATGTGACTGTTCGACACTCAGACCAAGAGAGTAGGTCAGTGTCAACTTGTGAGTTAAGAAATGCACAGGGGTACCTGGGTGGCGAGGTCTGTTAAGGGTCAGAATCTTGATCTTGGCTCCTGTCATGATCTCACAGTTAGTGGGTTCGAGCCTTGCATCGGGGTCTGAGCCATCAGCACAGAGCCTGCTTGGGATTCTGTCTTTCATTCTCTCTGTCCCTCTTCTGCTTACACACACACACACACACACACACACACACACGCACGCACAAACACACACACACACATACAATCTCTCTCTCTCTCTCTCAAAATAAATAAACTTTAAAAAAGCACTTTTTATTAGTAAATTTCCACTTCTTTATTATTTAGACTCAAATAAATACTGTGGGAGTTCTAAAGTTTCCTTCTAGCCCACAATCAGGCTTCCTGATCCTTACATTGTTAACCACTATCCCACACTACACCTTTAGGTTTATATTAAAATTCTATGCAGATGCCAACACATCATTGAGTGATCTCTTATTTCCAGCTATCTTCATATAATTTGATTGCATTAAATTTGTCCACTCTTTCTACCTGACTGATCTCTATTTTCCTTTTCCTTTACCTGAAAATTTTATAAGCCGGCTTTGCCTTTTAGTTTAAAGTACATCATCAGCCATATTATCCTCTACATAAGGTGTAATTTTGGCATCATTTTGTTTTCACCTACCTGGGTTTGTGAAAAAATAGTATGTTATACTAAGCTCTATTTATCAGTTCCTCATGGGCTTCCTAAGTCTGACCACTGGTTTACTTCGCTCCTCCCTCTAAACCTGCAGATAACTTCTTAATCTTCTCCTTCTTCCTTTTCTTCTGATTTTTAAACCACTGTCATAATGTCACTGCAAGATCCAAATCTTAAATGCACACCCCCAACACATGGGCATACTCCAGAAAACTAATGTGTTGGTCAGGGAAAAACAAGACTTCCAGGGTGGCAGCTTTAAGAAGAGAGGTGTCCAGAAGGAGACTCTGTGCTGAAAATGATTGACCATATATGTTAGTTAACTTGAAAAGGAGCCAAAGAACTCAGAATTTAAGATAAGTAATTGCAAAAGCATGCACACCAGCAAGTAGTAGGATATAAAATCTGAGTCCACATGGGAGACAGATTTTGCCTCTTGGTGAAACATGTGGGCTCAAGGTTTCCTATAATTTGTTTCTTTTTATTATTATTATTATTTTAATGTTTAACATTTTGTTCATTTTTGAGTCAGAGAAACAGCGTGAGTTGAGGAGGAGCAAAGAAAGAGGGAGACACAGAATCCAAAGCAGGCTCCAGGCTCTGAGTTGTCACCACAGAGCCTGATGTGGGGCTCAAACCCAGGAACCGGGAGATCATGACCTGAGCTGAAGTCAGACACTTAATCAACTGAGCCACTCAGGTGCCCCTATTATTATTATTGTTTTGAGCAAGACATTATTTTTGTGTGGGAGAGGTCTAAGAGGATTAATCATGATGTTAATGATTCATTTAACAGGCTGATTTTTGAAAAGGATGATAAGAAACATCAAAACCAAAGGAATGGAGTCCATAGAAGTCCAAGCATCTAGTGCAGGGACAGAAAACTTTTTTCTTCTTCTGTTCTAGTTCCTTTGGCTGGTCTAATAATTAAACTGACAGACACAGATTAACAAGGGAAAAAAGGGGGCGCCTGGGTGGCTCAGTCGGTTAAGTGTCCGACTTCGGCTCAGGTCATGATCTCATGGTTCATGGGTTTGAGCCCTGCGTCAGGCTCCGTGCTGATAGCTCAGAGCCTGGAGCCTGCTTCAGATTCTGTATCTCCCTTTCTCTGACCCTCCCTTGCTCATGCTGTGAGTGTCTCTCTCTCTCAGAAATAAATAAAAACATTAAAAAAATTTTAAAAAGCAAGGGAAAATGAATTTAATTTTGTACATAGGGGGGCCCACAAAAATGTGAGACTCTCCGAAGTAACCAAAACAGGGAGGTTTTACACCTTTTAGACAAGGAAACAAGAAACTTGTGAAGAATTAAGGAAACAAAGAGGGTTGGTCTTGACGAAGTAAATTAGTGAAGTGATGAGGTTTGTGTATACAGCCTTTTCAGTCCCAGATTCCCTATCTCTGGTGATAAGGAAGCCCTCCTTATACACGGAGGGTAGCTTCACATGGAAGATTTATTTCCCACCTTCAGAGGAGCAACGGAGGGTCCGAGTGTCCTTATTGTACTAGCTTCTTTGGATCTAAGAAGCACATAGTTTAATGAGAGCCCTGTTCTGCCAGCTGCTCTGCGACAGCTCCAGAAACCACAGTGCAGGTGGGACATCCTGAAGGCAGAGCAAGAGCCCGTGTCTGGATCAGCGGAGTTTCTCAGTGAGAAGCTCGCATTCGCAGCAGAGGTGGTGAGGTACTTTCATGGGGATGCAGAGGCGGCAATAGAGGACCAGAAGACATGTCTACTAGCACATGCACCGTGTACAGTGACCCCCAGAAATAACTGGCAGATGTCACTGATGAGCATAAAAGGCACTGTAATTTGAGCATTGGTGTTGACTGCTCCCACGGAGTAGTAAGGCCGAAGACAGGTTGGGAAATCAGTGATCACAGGCAAATGTTTGAGGTTGGTTTTGAGGAAGCAAAATCAGCCACATTTGGCTTGTGGTTCAAGCTAATGGCATAGATGTGATTATTAGGGGAGAATGTGACAGAATTTCTTTCAAGGAAAAGATCTTAAGAGACATCCTCATTTATCTGCTATTTAATTCACATTAACATTTTTCTACAATCACTCAGACTCCAAACTTTTGATTTTTGGTGAATAGGAGTTGAGAGAGGGGGAAAAATGAATCAAATAAAGTAGAATGTGGTCCCTCAAGATAAAGGCATTTAATCATAGTATGCGGATAAGAACTTTTAAGTGTTATTCATAAGAGGCCATTACTGTAAAGATGTACACATTAAATTCTGCTCAATTTAAAGACAGGGACATATCAGCACTATTAAGGTCAATTTAATTAAAACTGGAAAAAAATCACTCATGCTTAAGATTCTCTATTTCATTTCAGTGGTCCTGCTTTAGAGAAATTCTTTAGTCTATTTTCAGAGAAATATTTTCTCAACTATAAAATTGGATGCTTTAAAAATGGATGAAATACATGATTTTGTATCCTTTGAAATCCAATTGTAAGCAACCCTCTTTCTTGGTCATATGACTGTCAATGGAGGAGAATTTTTTAAAACATAAATCATTTGCTAGATCATATACTAGACTAATCATCAAGTCATTTACACTGTAGTTTCAAATATTTCCTTTTTTATATTGCCAGATTACTAATGATAATAACAAGATAGTGCTTTTCTTTAAAACTTTGTTTAAAAAAAAGAAATGAAATTAAGGAGTCCTTTCTGTAATATTAATTAATAAATGTACCAGCTACTGAAATAGGCAGTATAAAAGTAAATAGGTAAAATTGACATGGATTAAGACTTTCTAGACTTATTCAGGCTTATAGTACAGGTTTAGCTTTTAACTCTTTTTCCAATTTATACTAGTTTAGAGAACACACTGAAAGGTCAAATATGTCACATAAGTAAACACAAGAATTAAATTAACACTTAAAAAAAATTTAAAACCAAGGAGATAATACTATTAACTGTTTAAATTTAAGGATTATTTAAAGTAACAGAATATTTTAAAATTTGATTGTTTTTATAATTGAAAGATAGTATTTTTAAAATTTTTAACATTTATTTATTTTTGAGAGAGAGACACACACAGAGAAAGACAGAGCATAAGCAGGGGAGGGGCAGGAAAGGAGGAAGGTACAGAATTCCAAGCACACTCTAGGCTCTGAGCTGTCAGCACAGAGCCCTACATGGGGCTTGAACTCAAGGACCATAAAATCATGTCCTGAGCCTAAGTCACGCACTTAACTGGCTGAGCCACCCAGGAGCCCCTAACTGAAAGACATTCTTAATCATCTTTCTCAATGCTGAGTTTAACTAAACTAATGACAATGTTGAGCAAAACCTAAAGAAAAAATGCTCTACATGTTTATTTCTAGGAAAGAATTGTAATAGAATAACAAGAGTAAGCACTAGGGACATTTGTAAAATAGAATAAGTGCAGGTAACTGTTGAAAACATGATAATACTCTCCTAGAGAATCAATTCTTTAGTTGTGTACAATTTCTATTTGAAGTAAGAAAAAAGAGAAAGATGGAAGTGTGCCAACCAACTTTCATTCTGTATCAACATGGGGTCATAGCATATCAAACCCCAAATTTAAAATATATTTAGAATACACCATACAAAAGCTCAAAAATTTAATGATATTGGAAGAACTCAATGGTCCAGACAACACATGGCCAAGGTTTCAAAATACTTGCTGGCCAGCCAGCATGTACAAATCAAAGAAGAAAGCAACTATGTGTGTATTTACAAACTAAGGACAAGGTAGAGATGCACACAAAGGCTTTGGTTTGTTACATTCACCTTTTCACAAACCTCTGTTAAGAGAATATTCCAGAGGCACCTTCCTTACTCAGTTGGTAGAACTTGAGACTATTGATCTTGGAGCTGTGATCTCCACCCCCATCTTGGAATTAGATATTACTTTAAAAAAGAGAGAGAGAGAGAACATTCTACCTGACACCATAATATGAAAGAAGGTCAGACATGAAAATAATAAAAGCATATTTCTTTGCAGGAGAATGACCTGATGTGTATAAGATGAGGAGAATAGACAGACAGCTTCAGGCAGAAGGAAGAAGGAATAAACAGTAACAGTGGGACCGAAGAGGCATGACTAGTCTGCTCAGCTGTGGTGAGTTACAATGAAATTCAAGACTTTAGCATTTCGAGATTCAAAAGACATAATAGCTCTGTTGTATAGAGTAGGAAACAGATGCCAGTGAGCTCACCTAATATTATACACACAAGAAGAGGAGCTCAGAGGATCCAGCCCCACATACTTCTAATTTCACGTATCTCTAAGTTTCACTTTGAGCCTGAGGGGAAGAGATTGTATTTGATATAACTGAGCCACCTGAAAGTCTCAAGAAATTTCTGACTTCAGTGCAATGCAGGAGAAACACCAATGATCAGTGAGAATTAATATTTATAACTAGGATTTGCTTTCTTACGGGAACCTAAAATGTGTCTCAAATTTACTTTGGCACGCCTCTTATGATCTTTTCTTAATTGATTTGCCAAATTTGTTATCATAATACCAACAGAATTTACTTGCTTTATCTTTAAGCCATTGATATGTTTTTATTTTGTTTGTTTTGTTGCTTTACTGTGTCAGTTTTGCCAAGAGGAGGCTATGCTTCCCACATTCTCTTCCTGATACAGTTCTGGGTTAGGGTTGACCACAGGAGAAAGTAGCAGATATGGAAGGCAGGAGAGAAGTGGGAAGACTTCTACTCTGCACGCAAAACTCCCACACGTTGTCATGGATTGGCTGCCTCACCTCGGTGACGTGGGACAGTCATGTCCTCACCCCTTAACTTCCCATTGTATCTCCTCATTATGTTTTTTTCAGAGTGTGTGCAACTGTGGCATGAAGGCCAGAAGCTTCTACGGGTCACCTTCGTGGTCAGTGGAAGACAAACAGGGGTACCAATTTGTCTTCAAGGTTTCCTGATTTTCCTCGATTTGTGTTGCAGGTCGTAGATTGTTGTTGATTTCTTCCTTTAAGCTGCCTGAAATTGTCTGCCTTGCTGAATTTCCATCAGGGCTACTCATCAGCAAAAGCAGAGTCCATAGCCCTGCATGGACTTTGTCCCCAGCGCCCTCTGTGATCTCTGGTTGGTGACTTTTCTCTGATCGACCACTACTCCCATTGAGAGTTAATTTCCTCAACTTCTCCCACAATTGTAGGAGGTCTCAACCCCATAATAGTTTACTCCTTAAGAGTAAGAGTTACAGGCATGAAATGAAGAAGCTTTCTTTTTCCAGTTGAACCAAGAGTTTAATTTCTACTTTTCTATTATTCAGGCTGGTTCCAAAATGAACTTGGCATTCATTTAAATACCATTTCAGAATACTTTCCTCCATGATGGTAGACTCTATATTGAGAAGATGCTACTTAAAATAATACAAGTTGCATATCATTTCTTGTTTCAGGGACCATGGGATTAAAGTAATATATTTTCTTCTGATAAGGGCCAACCCTGCTCAATAAGACTTTGGCCATGATTATTTGCCACATTATTTAGCTAGAGCATGGTTGTTTTGATCTGTTCCTTGTTCTATGGTACTCCTCTATCGTGCTTCATTCCTGTTTTTAATTTTTTTTACCATTTTTATTTATTTTTGAGAAATAGAGACAGAGCGTGAGTGGAGGAGGGGCAGAGTGAGAGGGAGACGCAGAATCCAAAGCAGGCTTCAGGCTCTAAGCTGTCAGCACAGAGCCTGACACAGGGATCAAAACCATCAGCCATTGAGATCATGACCTGAGCCGAAATCGGAAACCCAACTGACTGAACCACCCAGGTGCCTCTTCATTCCTTTTAATGTATGAGCCTTCATATAATCTGAAATTCATTCTGACAGGAAGATGCTTGAAGTCACAGACTGGTCACTATTCAAACACTGGAGGTAAAACCTATACCATACATTTGATGTGGCTTCCTGAGGATGGTAGAATAATAGTAATTAATAATAATAAAAATAATAATAAACAGCAGCAAGAAATATACCATTTAAAACAAATACCACATACCACAGCGTGTAGCTTTTATATGTAAACTCACTTAATATCCTCCATCATTGGACATTTAATAGTTGACATTATTATTCTTAGTTTAAACATGGGGCATTGAGATCTTAAGAACATATTTAAAATTGCTGGTAAGTCACACAGGCTCCTAAGTGGCCAAGAAAATATTTAAACCCAAATTTGCCCATTGTCAAAGACTATATTTTTCACACCAAATTTCTCTGCTTCTCTTCATGATTTACTAGTTTTTCTTTATTTCAAAACTCATCTTTCTTCTGAAAGAAAATATAACATATAACAAGTATAATATAACAAATAACAAAATATAACATATTTTATTTTTTCTTTTCAGTCTCCCAGTATGTAATCCATGTCAAGGTGACACATGAATTGTTTTGGACGGAACTTTGAAATATTTTTTTCAAAGTGATTAAGTTTGACAGGGCTGTTTTGGCCATCATAAAAGCAAAAGCCAATGACAACAAAACAGAAAAGCACAGAGAAAATGTTGGAAGTTAGGTCTTCAGGGTAGAGTGGGATCCTGAAACAATAAAAACCTTGCAGCAATGCTTCCTCAACTCAGCCAACATGGAAATATGACAAGAATCATCTCTTTCATGACACCACAGTATTTCACTTGTCAAACATTTTAAGAGCAAAAAAAAAAAAGTGGTATGTGGATTGGCTCTAGTCCCAGTTTTTAAGTGGGTTTGCCCACTCACTCCTAAAAGCACTTGTATAAATGCTGTCAGCCCATCCAGTCAACTGCCAGCATTGACAAGCTTTATTTACTGAGAGGTTGTGATATGTGAGGTTGGGGAAGATCATCTCTTTTTGCTCTTACTGTTCTGCATTTCCAAAGTATGAAATGTAGATTAACAGATGGAATGTTTAACTCACCTTTTGTGCTCTCATGCTCATGAACGTATTACTCCAAAATGATTTTGTCATGACAAACACTGACGGTAATTTTGATGTTTCTAATATAAGAGTACAGAATGTGAGAGAGAGAACCTGAAAGAGAAAAAGCTGAAATCTATTGAAATCTATGATTAATGAAATCAGCAAAGATATCACGATTGAACATGAGTGATAAATGACAAATAGATCTTGTGACTGAATGGATGGCTATTAAGAAATTTATCATATCTATTCCTCTCGGTTGAGGGGAATTCATAGCCTCAATAAAATAATTTGGCATCTTTCCCTGAAATAGCCACTCTCCTTAATTTAAAACGATAAAATTCACAACACAGTTAGGAAGTGATAGCATGTTTTGCATCAGTACGCAACAATTCAGTTAACTCTTTCCTCCTTCCTTAGATCTCCATTTTTTTATTCATTTGTGTGCGTGTGCATGCATGTGTTTGTGTCTAACCAGTGAGTTGAGTAATTAGAATTTTGGAGCTGTATTTTGAGAGGGGAGAATGCACACAGTTGACGGTGTGCTTCACATATATTCATGCTAGCTTTCAAGAGCTGACTTTCAACCTGGGAGATCAGAAAGGTTTGATACAAATACTTAGAAGAGAGACCACAGGTATAGAAAATGCCAAGATATTTTTCCCCACTTCCCAGAAACCTCTTCAGTCCTTTCACCAGATCTCAGTTGAAAAACAATTTCTTCAGAGCCACTTTCTGTGTGTCCCCTGAGTCCCCAAGTCTGAGTTAATTTGCTTTGTTAAATGCTCCTTTCTCCCAGTGTTTTGGTCTTTTCACTGCTGCATCTCCAGTGACCAGAGCCCAGCACTGTGTTAGAAAATCTTAGGTGCTCATAAGTTTAAGTTCATACAATATTCAAATGAGCAAATAACTCTTGGGTAAAGTACAATCTGGCCTACAATTTAAATTTGCTCGTCATAAAAAACAAACACAAAACGCTAAGAAAAGATGAAAGTGTATAAGACTCTTGCACAGTGCAAAACAAAACTTGATATTCCCTGACACTAAATGATTAGGAAAGTTATTTGGGAGAAAATAAAAGGCAGATGTGTGACACACTAGAGAAGTCAAATTGATTTTGGTATTAATTTTGCTACTTTTGTATTTCTGAAGGGCATAGGAGCTCAGACTCACTGTACTGCAGGGAAGATAAAGAGTAGGGGGCAAAGAATGAGAAAGATTAAGATAGGCAAGGAGGAAAGAGAAGAGAAGGGAGAGAAGGATGGAGCAGAAGAGAGAATGCATTGTGAATCTGCCCAGGTGCACAAGGACAAGAAATGCTTATCTGATTTATTGACCTGCTGACCATCTCTGACCTTATCAAGGGTTGCACAGTGGAGTGATCCTCTAGCATCCAGAATAGAAAAGATTGAAGAATGATAATAATAGTATCTTCCTCATGCCGTTGTTATGAGGATGAAAAGTTTCATGAAAGTTCAAGTTCCTAGCCTATTTCCTGGAACATGATAAACTCACAATAAACAAGCTCACAAAAAATACAGCTCATTTTAGCTAACTAAAGACCTTGCAGACCGTTTCACAGTGAAAATTAGATACTGTCATCACTATTGATGTTCTTGTCATCTTTATTATTTCAATATAGTGATGGTGTTTACCTTTGAAAGGGTGGGATTGTCCCCTTGATCATCGCTCCAAAGTCATAAAGTCAGAGTAATGATGTGCAGTATTTAAATTAAAAGCCATGAAAATCTGTCTAACCAAGTGCTAAGCTCAATAGGCATAATTTGATGAGCGTAAAAAAAAAAAGAAGCTACAAAGTAAGAAAAATGATATGTGTGTTATTTTATATGGACATAGATGATAGAAAATTTGGAAAAGATTGGCAGAAAGAAAGAATGATCTGTTTTTTCAGATAATGAGATTATATAATAAGTACTTTTTTTTTTTTTAAACTAGAGTCTCTTCTGTATGGTTTACCTTTTAGGATATAGGTTGGTGCAAAAGGAAATACATTTTTTGAATTATAATATGATACACGATATTGAGCCTAACATGGATTTTTCTCTTTCCTTAGTTTGACAACTAACTAACTAGAGACTGTTTGAGTATATAAAAAATAGGAAGACCTGTGTGTACTGTGTGCAGATTATTGATATCTGGTAATAGGCACAAATAACATTTGGTTGACATCTAATAGAGGTAATTAGAAATTATTGCTGTCATTTCTACTAGAGTATCTATTATTGCCTCAGTTTGAAGACCTTTTAATATTTATTTAATTTAAAGCCTTAGTTTAGGATGAAAAGCAAACTTAAATTTTTATGTATCACTTACATCTTACTATCTATTAGTAAGATAAAATATAAGTTTATAACTTATAAAAAAACTTATTTTAAAAATTTTTTAGCATTTATTCAGTTTTGAGAGACAGAGAATGAGTGGGGAAGGGCCAGAGAGAGAGGGAGACACAGAATCTGAAACAGGCTGAGCCATCAGCACAAAGCCTGATGCGGGGCTTGAACCCACAATCTAAGATCATGACCTGAGCTGAAGTCGGATGCTTAACTGACTGAGCCACCCAGGTGCCCCTATAACTAAAACTTTTAAAGGAAGCAAAAACTAGGAAAGATTTTTAAGTTAAAACTACAGAATAACTCATAAATTGTTTCTGAATTAAATCAACTCAACATGATATTCGATGGACAGATACAATTTTGTCTTCAATATTAAATTACTCCCCAGACAGATTTTTTTTCATCAAATTACTTGCATCTCCCTAAAATATTTCCACTAAAGTTAACGGGAAAAAAAACCATAAACCTCTAATAAGTGATGGTCTAGGAGTTTAAATGTGATGGTTGCTTCTTATTAAATGTTTATTACCTGTAACTCACAGGCAGGTAACTAAAGACTTTGGGTTTTTTAAGATCAGTGCTTGTACACTGAATAGCTACACTAAGGAAATAGGGTCAGGGGTCTATGTGTTATGCTAGTTTTGCTCAGAAGTGTGGGATTGCTGACAATATTTTCTTTTAGAAGCAAATCTAGTGTCATCCTTTGAGACTCAAACCTAAGAAAGTAAGCAGGCATCTATAAAGAGCAGCAAGCTGGAAATGGGCTTAATCCAACTTCTTTTTTTCTCACCCTTTGATGTCATGAGTTCATCCAGAGTTTATTAAAAAAGAAAAATCTCAGGGCGCCTGAGTGGTTCAGTCAGTTAACTGTACGACTTCGGCTCAGATCATGACCTCATGGTTTGTGAGTTTGAGCCCCATGTCAGGCTCTATGCTGACGGCTCAGAGCCTGGAGCCTGTTTCAGATTCTGTGTGTCTCTCTCTCTGCCCCTCCCCTGCTCACACTCTGTCTCTCTCTCTCTCTCAAAATTAAATAAACAATTTTTAAAAATTAAGAAAAAAGAAAAACCTCAGCAAGCATTATGGTAATAGTCCATGCTACAACTTTTATTTTACTATGGGGGAAGAGAAAATAATATGCCCAACATAGTTAAAAAATGGGGTTCCCTTTGGCACTGTCCTCTGATTTCATTATCACATTTTCTTCTCCAGTTGAAAAAAATCCTAGATCTGATCTTATCATTCCAATTTTCAAGCAACAACATTTTATATTTAAAATGTTATTTTCATATTGTATAAAAACAACCCCATATATCAGGCCATTATAGAATATGATATTATAAAATATTATAAAAATAGTTGACAAAAAATGTCATGATCCAACCACAAGGAACTTGATAAAAAATTTAAGTACTGGTATTCTGAGATTTATTAGACAACTGACAAATATGTTTTAAATAGTTGAAAGTCAAATGGTAAGATATGTATTTACATATATATGTATATATATAATAAAAACCTTAATTAACTCTGTTTTATTGAAACCAATTGAGAAGTTTCACTACAGTTGCATAGCCTTGTACTTTAATGGTTAAATAAAGTTAACAAATGGCAAATAACAGTTGTTGAAGCCACTGAACTCGACTTCACTTATAATCCTTTTTTTCTTCTTCTTTGGTACATTACATGGATAGAATTGCAAACTGCATTGTTAGACATACATTATGACTATTGTGAACGTGCAACATGTTATTTTTACACCGAGGAGACACGGTATTTTAAATGGCACAGCTAAAAAAAATTAAAGTCATGATGACTAAAATTCTTTCTATCTATCTGAACTTTATCACTTGATAACTCAGCTGGTATAAAAGTCTAAATCTTTTAATATGAGCTTGTTGTTTGGTTCCTTGATGGACTAGTTGAAAAAGAAGGCTAGCAGGAAATCTATTAGTGTAAGAATAGAGATTATTCAAGAGTTCAGGAGAATGTGAAAACATGATAGAAGGTAGCTAAGGGGAAATGAATTAACAGAGAAAGTCACACCCTCCCTGGAAGATGACAGGCTGGGGTTTGTATCACAGTTAAGGCCAGCAAACGATAAGAAACATTGAAGTCCTAATAAAACAGGTGCAAAGAGAGAAATTGGGATGTCATCATACCTGACTTCTCACAGAGGCCACATCCATAAGAAAGACCTGTATTGATCCCTTGGTAAGTACCATTTATAACATAATAAGGAAAGTGTTAATAAAGTTGGTTGGTAAAAGGCACTAACGTTTGATTACACTCAGTTAAGGGCAAGGAAATACAATTTCTACTTTTATACTCTACTCAATTTTTGGCTTGATTTATATTTTATACTTAATTACACAATTAATGTGAGTTCATTAAATTAAAAAAAAAAGTCATGTAATCCAATCACTAGGGGATAGCTTTTGTTTATATGGCACCCATTTTCTTTATTTATTAAGGTACGTAACTGGGTACCTAATTATACAGAATTACGTAGTTTGTTCTTACTTTACAGCAAGTTAATTTATTTCTATGTCAACAAATACAACACAAATAAACAGAAATTATTACTGTTATTCTCATGTTGTGGACAATAAAATTGAGGCTAGTTACAGTCAGTAAGTAAGAGAGCTAACCATATGTCAAACAACAGGTGTTGCCCAAGTATTTTGGCTTTTATTAAAAATTGCCCAAACGTATACCATTATAATTCTCTCAATAATATATATGTACGTATGTTGCTTATATGTATATATGTGTACATATACACAGATATACAGTTGATGGACTTTTATGTATTCCCTCAAAAATACATATAATTATAAATATTTTTCATTTCTGCTAAAAATCCATTTAATTTTTTTAAATTTTTATTTATATTTGAGAAAGAGAGAGAGAATGTGCCCAGATAAAGATGGGCAGAAAGAGAGGGAGATAGAGTCTCAAGCAGGCTCCATGCTGTCAGCACAGAGCCCAACTCAGGGCTCCAGTGCTAAAAACATGAGATCATGAACTGAGCCGAAATCAAGAGTCAGATGCTCCAGCAACCCAGCCACCCAGGCGGCCCCCAATTTAAAATTTTAATTTATGCTGTTGATTATTTTTGAATTGGACTTCAGCATATAACTAACAATCATTTACATTTTTTTTAATTTTTGGTTTTCTTTATTCCTGTGTGTAAGAACTCTTGAAGGACTACATCAATTTCTTTTTATGATACGGATGCTTTTATTTTTTCATAATTTTTAACATGTATTTGAATTTGTATGTGACAACCCTCTCCCAATAAAGGAGTTTTCACATAGTGGAGTTTTATCTACATATTTTTAATATTTTCTCTGAGTTCCTGCTTCAAACTCCTTCCCGACCACACTGACATTTCCCCCAAATATGTTTACAGTTTCTCTCTTTTCATTTAAATGTTTAGTCTATCCAGTATGGATTTGAGTAAATGATATGAGAGGAATTGGACTATCCGATTATTTAGTCTATCTTCCCAAGTTCAAAAAAGCAAAAATGCAATCTGTCATATTGATTTAAGATGCTCCTTTATGACAGATCAGAACTGTACATTTCGAAAATGTTTCACACTTTCTCTACTTCAAATTTATTTGGCACCTACTTCTTTTTAATACTTCTATGAATATCACTTAATAACTAGAAGGTTGATTTTTTACACTTAGAAGATTTTTCAAAAGTTGTCTTGGCCATCCAAGACATATGGACATTCATTTGTCCATATCAATAGGAGAATTATTTCGTAAAGAAAAAAAATCTTGCTGATTTGATAAAAATTCCATCAAATCCCAGGTGAGTTAGTTTTCCATGCATTGAATTATTATATTTCTCAGCAAAAATTGGTAATTGTTTCTCTAGAGATTCTAAACAATTCTCATTTTAGTATTTCCATATATGTTATAATTTTGTTGATATCTTTTTCTCTTACTCCTGTAACTGATTGCTAGGCTTGATGTTATAATAATACCTGGTGGCTTATTCAATTTTTTGTTGGAATCAGTTGATGTTTCTTTATGGAAATCACTTAAAGTTATTCTTTAACATTTGGAACAAATGTTTGTATATGTAGGGCAGAATAGCATCCATATAACTATAGATTTATATTTAGTCTTTTTAATTTTATATATATTTGTAAATAAGAATATCAAAAATCTTACTCATTTAGATAGTATATGAAAGATGAGTATTTTCATGGTTCCTATTTTTAATGTACTTGATTTTCTTTAAAATAAAATCTTTAATTTTGCAGGGGCACCTGGGTGACTCAGTTGGTTAAGCATTGGACTTTGGCTCAGGTCACAATCTCAGGGTTCATGGGTTCAAGCCCCATATCAAACTCTGTTCTGACAGCTCGGAGCCTGGAGCCTGTTTTGGATTCTGTGTCCCCCTGTCTCTCTCACCCTCCCCTGCTCATGCTCTCTCTCTCTCTCTCTCTCTCTCAAATAAATATACATTAAAAATTTTTTAGATAAGGGGCACCTGGGTGGCTCAGTCGGTTAATCGTCCAACTTTGGCTCAGGTCATGATCTCATGGTTCGTGGGTTCAAGCCCCACATCAGGCTCTGTGTTGACAGCTCAGAGCCTGGAGCCTGCTTCAGATTCTGTGTCTCCCTCTCTCTCTGACCCTCCCCTGCTCACGCTCTCTCTCTCTCTCTCTCTCTCAGAAATTAAAAAAAAATTAAAAAAAATTTTTTAGATAAAAAATAAATCCTTAATTTGGCAAATCATCATGGGATAGCTGAATTGAAGAGCAACAATAATGAAGAATTCTTTATTTTTATAGTAGCCAGCACTTGTAAGTGATACATTAGGTATCTTTGACTTTATTTATTGCATTCTGTTTTCTTCTTTTCATTGTTTTCCCCTCTACTTTTTTTGTAATTTTTCTTTGATACCAACTATAACTCTTAGTGTTCACTTTCTCCAGTTTTGTAGAATGTGCTTACAGAGTGTTTTGGCTTCTATTAATAATTATATTTCATTTTTGTGAAGTATTTATTATCTGAAATTATTACACTTTAGAATCCAATGTAAAACAGTCTAAAACCCTGGTGAATTAGGTAAATATCAAGTCTTTCTTTACTCTGTGTGGTGTTCATATCACCTGTTACTTCTTTCCTAAAGGTTTTATTTGCATGCTATTAGTCCATGAAATTTTACATTATGTATAAATTATATGGAGAAAAACATTTATATTTACTTTTCTTTTGTAGCAATACTTGTAATATTCATTTCATCTATTTCTATATGCTAAGTAATGCACATAAACCACCTTTTTATACTTTGACTTTCTCATTCTTTTTTAAAATATTTTTTTAAGTTTATTTATTAGAGAAAGAGAGAGAGGGAGCACCAGCTGAGGTGGGGCAGAGAGAGGGAGACACAGAATCCAAAGCAGGCTCCAGGCTCTGCACTGTCAGCACAAGAGCCCAACACGGAGCTCAAACCCAGGAATTATGAGAGCATGACCTGAGCCAAAGTCAGACGCTTAACTAACTGAACCTCCCAGACGCCCCTGGCTTTCTCATTCTTACCTGTTCTTAATAAATCTTTATTTCCTTTATGGCAGGGTTAAACAATATGCTGTGTATTAGAGCCTCCTATAACTTTTATACATGAAAAAAAATGCAGTTAAAACTCTTAAATTTTAATCTTTAAAAAAATTCATTAATATACCTCCACTGATTTTAACAAATTGATTCATAGAAATCTGAAACTCATGTTTTTCTTAGGTTTATGCAAAGTATAGCATTTCTTTAGTGAACCACTTTCCTACCACACCTTCCTTCTTTTATAACATTTCTCCTTTTTTGGGACAATCTTAAAAAGCTCCTTTAGAGAAGATATTTTAATAATGAACTCTTTAGTAAATGACTTTAGACCTAAAAGATAGCATCCCTGATATAGCATTCTATATAGACGGTAATTTGCCTTCAAATTCAAAATTCTTATCCCACTGGCTCTTGGCTGCATCATTATTATAAAGAAACAAGAAATCATCACACTCATTGCCCTTCCTTTGTAGGTGGTATATATAGCCCTGCTTTCTGGAGCCTTATAAATCTCTTTAATTGAGGTGTCTTCTGATTTCAGTTTTATTCCTGTTTGGGAATCATTGGGCTTCTGAAATGAAGGACCTGTGCCTTCTTCTATCAAAACTGGAACTGTATCACCTGTGAGTTTCTGTTTTGTTTTTTAAATTTGAGTTTTATGTAATCTCTACACCCAGTGTGGTACTTGAACTCACAACCCTGAGATCAAGAGTCATATGCTCTACCAACTGAGCCAGCCAGGCACTGCCAGAATCTGTTGCTTTGTATTTTGAAAACAGCATCTCTTCTGTTCTTTCTATAGTCTTCTTTTGGCTTTTGTATATCGTTTATATAGAGAAATATTATGTTTTCATTTTCTTTTTTTAAGTTTAATTTTACTTAGTTAACATACACTGCAATTTGGTTTCAGGAGTAGTATTCAGTTGATTCATCATTTACATAAAACACCCAGTGTTAATCACAACAAGTGTCTTCCTTATTACCCATCACCCATCTAGCCCATCCCCCACTCACCTCCTTTCATCAACCCTCAGTTTGTTCTCTATCATTAAGAGTCTCTCATGGTTTGTTTCCCTCTCTTCTCTTCTCTTCCTCCCACCCACTTCTTATATGTTTATCTGTTTTGCTTATTAAATTCTATATATAAGTGTAATCATGTTATGTCTTTCTCTGACTGACTTCTTATATTTAGCATAATACCCTCTAGCTCCATCCACATCATTGCATATGGCAAGATTTCATTCTTTTTTGATGGCTGAGTAATATTTCATTATATATATATAAAGTTTAAGTATTTTTAAGTTTATTTATGTATTTATTTTGACATAGAGAGAGAGTGGGAGAGGGATAGATAGAGGGGAGAGAATCCCAAGCAGGCTCCACACTGTCAGTGCAGAGCCCAATGAAGGGCTCAAACTCACAAACCATGAGATCATGACTTTAGTTAGGTGAAGTCAGACACCCAACTGACTAAACCACCCAGGCACCCTTATATCAATTCTTTATTCATTCATCAGTTGATGGGCATTTGGGTGCTCTCCTTAGTTTGGCTATTGTCAATAGTGCTGCTATAAACATTGGGGTGCATGTACCCTTTCAAATCCGTAGTTTTTTATCATTTGGGTAAATACCTAATAGTACAATTGCTGGATCATAGGTTAGTTCTATTTTAAGCTTTTTGAGGAACTTCCATACTGTTCTCCAGGGTGAATGCATCAGTGTGCATTCCCACCAACAGTGGAAAAGTGTTCCCCTTTCTCTGCATCCTCACTAACACTTGTTGTTTCCTATGTTGTTAATGTTAGCCATTTTGACAGGTGTGAGGTGGTATCTCATTATGGTTTTGATTTGTATTTCCCTGATGATCAGTGATTTGAACAACTTTTCATGTGTCTGTTAGACATCTGGATGTCTCCTTTGGAAAAGTATCTGTTCATGTGTTCTGCCCATTTCTTAACTGGGTTAGAAGTTTCTTGGGTATTGGGTTTGACAAGTTCATTATAGATTTTGGATACTAACCCTTTATCAGATATGTCATTTGCAAATGTATTCTCCCATTCTATAGGCTGCCTTTTAGTTTTGTTGGATGTTTCTTTCACTATTCAAAAGCTTTTTATCTTGATGAAGTTCCCTTTGGTGATATATCTAGTAGGAAGCTCCTCCAGCTGAGGTCACAGAGGTTGCTGTCTGTATTCCCCTCTGGGGATTTGATAGTTTTCTGTGTCACATTTAGGTCTTTCATCCATTATCAATTTATTTTTGCATATGGTGTAAAAAAGTGGTCTGGGTTCATTCTTCTTCATGTCACCACCCAGTTTTCCCAACACTAATTGTTGAAGAGACTGTCTTTTTTCCCATGAATCTTCTTTTCTGCATTGTCAAAGATAAGTTGACCATATAGTCGTGGGTCTATTTCTGGGTTTTCTATTCTGACCAATTGATCTATGTGTCTGTTTTTGTGCCAGTACCATACTGTCTTAGTGACTAGAGCTTGAAATCCAGAATCGTGATGCCTCCAGTTTTGTTTTGTTTTTTTTCAGGATTGCTTCAGCTATTCAGGGTCTTCTGTGATTCCATACAGGTTTTAGGATTGTTTGTTGTAGCCCTGTGAAAACTGCTGGTGGTGTTTGGATAGGGAGTGCATTATATGTGCTTTGGATACTATAGATGTTTTAACAGTGTTTGTTGTTCCAATCCATGAGCATGCAACGTCTTTCCATTTCTTTGTGTCCTCTCCTGTTTCTTTCATAAGTGTTCTATAGATAGAATAGATCTAGTGTTCTATAGAATAGAATAGACAGATGTTTTAGAGTATAGATCTTTTACCTCTTTAGTTAGGTTTATTCCTAGGTATCATATTTTGGATTTTGTATGAAAATTTTCTTGCTCTCTTCTCTATTCCAATTTTCATCTCCTCCACCCTTCCCAAGGCCTATCTTTATGTCTCTTATCTTGGGTTTTCTATTTTTCAAATGTGTCATCCAGTTTACTCTTTCCGCAACTGTGCCTTATTTTTGGCTTACTGACACACTGATTGATTTTTAAAAACATTTTTAACATTTTTCATTTCTTAGAAATCTATTTTTATTTAATCAGATAAGCTTGGTCACATTAATATTTTTATTTTTTCTTCATAATTTTGATTTCATTTTTTATAGTTTATTTTAACAAAAAATGACCATTATACTCATTATATATAATGTCCTTATCTGCAATTGTCCTTTCTGTTGGTTTTTAGACCATCACTTTTTCCCTTATACATTTAAAGGGTTTAGATTGTAAGTTCATGTTTCTTGACAGTTTATTTAGTAAATTTTTGGTGTCTAATTTATTTTTTTGGTTTTTGTTTTGTTTTGCTTTGATCTGATTTTTCGAGAGAGAGAGAGAGAGAGTGGGGGCATAGGTGTGCACAAGAGAGAGAGGGACAGATGGAGGGGGGAGAGAGAGAATCTTAAGCAAGTTCCACTTCCAGTACAGAGCCAGTGCGGGGCTCAATCTCTCAATCATGAGATCATGACCTGAGCCAAAACTAAGAGTTGGATGCTAAACTGACTGAGATACCCAGGTGCCCCAAGGTGTGCTTTTAAAATGCACCCCTCAGGGAACCTGAGGGCTCAGCCAGTTGAGTGCCAAACGTCAGCTCAGTTCATATCTCATGGTTCGTGAGTTCAAGGGCTGCATCGGGCTCTGTGCTGACAGATTCTGGATTCTATGTCTCCCTCTGTCTTTGCCCCTCTCCTGCTCATACTCTGTGTCTCCCTCTGTCTCTCAACAGCTGAATAAATGTTTAAAAAAAATCTAAATGATCCATCAAAGAAGATTTTACTTTTCTTTTTCTAATTTTCTAAAAACACTTACAACATGGGGACAATTAGAATACATATTTTAGTTTTGTATTTTTCTGGCCACATAGGTAATATGAACTGCCCTAAATAAAAGTAAGATACACTATTGTTTAAAAGTTTTCAAGTGAAAATTTCCCTCCCTATTTAGAGCCAAGGTCAAAATAATTATAGACCCATGATTGTCCTTTGTAGAGTTTTGTTTTTTCTTTTCGTCTAGTCAGCTCACTGTGAATGTCGACTTCCAGTGCTTCCAGTATTATTGAATGGACTTCCCATTTGCCCTCCTGTTCCTTGATTCTTTAGTCAAGGAACTAAATATTCAGATTCTATGTCAACAGAAATGAGCAAAATATATCACAGGCAAGCAATAGCTCCAAGACTTTCTTGCCCCAGTGAATTTATCACTTCTGAAAATTTTCCTTTCTTCTGTATCATCTCAGTTGTGTATTTAAGAAACTGTATTTTTATACCTCAACCAACATTTCTAGCTGTGTGCCCAGAAAAGCATTTCATCCACAGTATTTCAAAAATAGTAAACGAATTTGGTGTAATTTCTTTGCACCCAAAATTATTCATAGATTTCTCTTCTTATGTTTTTCTAATCATTTACCTTACATTTGCCCAGGGGTTATCAAAGTATGAGTCTCATCTAATTTCCATTAACATGAATTAATAGAGATATAGTTTGGATAAAACTTTAAAAATAAATAAATAACAGTGGTTTATAATAGGCATAAAAAAGACAATGTTTGTCTCTGTCATGCAACATAAGCATTCTAAGACTGGTATTATGGCTTAAATATCATTCTAAACCAAGGATTCTCCATATTGAATGTCTACCTCATGGTCCCAGATGGCTGTGCTAACCCAACTATCACACTGGCATTCAATCCAACAGAAAAAGGAACACTGAGACCTCTCATTGCCTCATTGCCTTTGTTAAGACTTGTCAGAAGCTATACACACCACGTCTACTTAAGTACCTTGACCATGACCAAAACATTGTCACACTGCAACATTTAGCTTCAAGATAACTTGGAAAATACCAGCTTTATACAAGGCAATCATGTGCCCAATCTGTATTCTAAGTTCCTATTGGTGAAGAAAGATACATAGAAACTGGAAAAGAACTATCAGTCTCTGATACAATATATCCATAAGCACTGACGTTTTCACACTGAACACACTGATTTTCACTCTCAAGGAAACAATTCCAAAGCTGTCAGTTACCACAGCTCCCTCCAAGTGCAAGGTGTCTAGGGATGTTCACTTCTTCCCATCGAGCCAAGATATGACTTCGGATGTCCTGATTATAAGTCATAGAAAACTGTTAAGAGTAATCATAAGTAAAATTTCCAAACAATAAATAAGTAGTAGGCTTCTGGTCAATAGCAATTATCAAACTTTCTTTGATAAGACCAAGAATGATTTCTTTTACAGGTGGTACTGTAAGTTCTTAAGCTGTTCAGCTGTAAATCCCTGATTCTACTTTTGGTGGTTTGTGGCGGGGGGATCTCCTTTTGTCTGTAGTACCAGCCTCTGTCTTTGGGAGAGTGTTCTTTGTCCCTTATCTTCCATGGACCACCTGAGGATGCCCTTCCTAGACTATCCAGAGATTTTGTGACCTGTAGGTTTGGGAGCCCCCTAAGTTGATTTTAAAGGATGACTTTTCACAAATTTTTGTAGGCTAGGCTCATGACTTTTCACTCATTTCAACCCTTTGTGAAGGCTTTTGATTTGTTTGCTTGGTTCCATGTCCAAGAAATCTTGGCCAAGCATTTTCATCTAGATGTAGCTTTTAGGCTTATAAGCTAATCCGTCTTATGTGTACTGATCCTGAACTCTAATCCCATTATTCTTTTCTTGAAGAAGCTACATCACAGCTTTCTAAAACAAGAGTTTTGGGTAGAAAGATGATGCACTCATTTGGCCTTTATTTCTAAGAGGCTTCCAGAATGCAAAGAGAGTTTAACCATGGACATGCCTGCTGGCAAGGCTGCAACTATGGAGCCACCACTGGGAAGAAAGAAGAACAAAGGAGAATATTCCCTGCAGTCTCTTCCCTGAACATCTCTAATATTGTATGTAACAATTCCACTTCATTTTGTCAGATCGAACATCTTTCCTGACTACACCCCCTTTCAACAGAGCCAGTAATGCTTGTCTTTTTTCTGGCTGCCATATGCCAAAATAATATCTGGGGGTTCCATTACACTATACGTGATGAGAAAAATATTCCAAGAGTGGTATCTGCCACGATATGACTTTTTGTTTTCAGTCTGTTAAGAGCTTGGATTGTGGAACCAATGACTGAGTTCAACCCTAGATTTGCTACTTTTAGGAAACTCTGGCAGGTTTGTTTCAAATGAGGATAATACTACGGCCTATGTCCCAGGGTTGTTACATAAATAACATCAAATAAAATCATATTAGCAGAGTGTCTGGCAGTCAAGTACAGAACTCTATTAGTATTAGATATAATTATAATCAATGATGATGCTAATAATAATAATGATAGGGGCGCCTGGGTGGCTCAGTCGGTTAAGTGTCTGCCTTTGGCTCAGGTCATTATCTCACAGTCCCTGCGTTCAAGCCCTGCGTCAGGCTCTGTGCTGACAGCTCAGAGCCTGGAGCCTACTTCAGATTCTGTGTCTCCCTCTCTCTCTGCCCCTCCCCCACTTGCTCTCTGTCTATGTCTCTCAAAATAAAGACATAAAAATTTTTTTTGAATAATGATAATGATTATATTTTTGTCCCACGTCCTTTAGATTTACCCTAAGATTTACATTGGTATGGAGCTGAAGACATTTCCAGTCAGTTCTCTGTATCATTAGTGTTCAATAACGACTATGTACCAGACATTGCTCAAAGCACCCAGTTGAAGCAGTGAATATGAAAATCCTGCTCCAGTGGAACGTCGGCACTCTTGTCTCCACTGAGCCTCATTTCCCAGCATGTAATGTCCCAGTCCTCTGGGTAGATACTGTAAATGAAGAACTATAATATGCTAGCAGGCACCGTTCCCAGGGTTTTTCCTGAAGGCAGATGCTTGCCTTTCCTCAAGAGATTGCACTCCCAGAATAAACCACCAGTTAACCTGACTCTCCACTCGTTATTTCAT
Source organism: Hyaena hyaena (assembly GCF_003009895.1). Taxonomy (NCBI): domain Eukaryota; kingdom Metazoa; phylum Chordata; class Mammalia; order Carnivora; family Hyaenidae; genus Hyaena; species Hyaena hyaena. The sequence goes on from NW_024081115.1 coordinate 1,325,581, forward strand.
GGCTCCCTTATTCTTTGCCTGGACTGAAAAAAATATTTCCCCAGGTGAGGAATGGTTGGTGCTCATCTTATATATTTATAGTTGATAACATATGGTGAAGGAGGAACTCAACATACCCCTGCCTGCCTCAGGTAGGTTTGGTTTCATGAAGCTGACTCAAAGTATGTTATGTGCTCAAGTCTGAGAGGATTATTCTCCATCCAGATCCGTCTACCTTATAATCATTGTCAAGTCTTCCAAGATTCTGACAGTAGATGTTCCGCCCATCTTTACTTTCTGTACCTTGAAATTTTTGTCTCTTGCCCCCCTGTCTTCAGAAGAATTTTAATTAGAATTTTAGAGAGAATGCATGTGGCATTGCTAGGCCCATACCTCTGAAATCAGACGTATGCATCATTTTTAGGTAAAATCCTAAACATGGGATGATTTTCACTGTTAATTTGACTTGCCTTTCTTCCTACAATATTTTTAGCACTTTTTATTTTGATTGATATCATGAAGAATTTCTTTTTTAATTTTTTTAACTTTTATTCATTTTTGAGAAAGAGAGAAAGAGTGAAAGCAGGGGAGGAGCAGACAGAGAGGGAGACACAGAATCCAAAGCAGGCTCCAGGCTCTGAGCTGTCAGCACAGAGCCGATGTGGGGCTTGAACCCACGAACCATGAGATCATGACCTCAACTGAAGTTGGACGCTTAATCAGTTGAGCCACCCAGGCACCTTATTATGAAGAACTTCTAACCAGACTTAATTATACAACACCCTTAATATCTAGGTTATTTTAACATCTGGTCAAAATATTCTTTTCAGAATATAACTTTTTGTTCTGGTTCCTCAATATATCTACCACATGATATTTACATTATTAAATGTATAATTATATTACAAAAATGATACGTAATCTCCAAAAGATAGTTTCTGGATTTTTAATGACTTCAAAGATAGTTTTAAAAAGTATTTTAAAATGCTGCTTTTTGGCAGTAAGAGTGTTTTGTAATTAAAAACGTATGCCCTGTTTACCTTCGGCCATAACGCATTTCCCAGCATCTTTGCAGCTCACTGTGACGGAGCTGTAGACACATAGCAAGTGTGGCCTGGGAATTACGTCCCATGCAATTCTCCCTCCCTCTCTCCTCCCTGGGGCCTTTTTTCTGAGCACTGACTTATAGAATAAGTCTGAGTCACCAGATGTCTGTGCTGAGCAGAGAGAGTCTCTTCTCTTCCCTCACCACTCATCACTGACAAGACATAAACCTCTGTTTCATAAATCCATTTAATTTTGTAGTTTCTTATTTTTGGGGTTTTTAATTTTTTTTTTAATTTTTTTTTTATAGCAGTAAACCTCATTTAACTGATTCAGAAGTCAAGTAAAGTGATCAATGAGATCCTCTTTCTATATTAGCTCCTGAGAAAGGGTGTGTCAAGTCTTAACGGTTGGGGATACTGGGGGAAAAATGTTACACTATTGATCTCTCCTCCTTACCTGATTCCATCCCACTTGGGTATGTTCCCTTGAATTAGGACTTACTTTGGGGCACCTGGGTGGCTCAGTTGTTAAGTGTCTGACTTCAGCTCAGGTCATGTTCTCACAGTTAGTGGGCTCAAGCCCTGCATTGGGCTCTGTGCTGACAGCTCAGAGCCTGGAGCCTGTTTTGGAATCTGTGTCTCCCTCTCTCTCTGACCCTCCCCTACTCATGCTGTCTCTCCTTCTCTCTCAGAAATAAATAAAACATTAAAAATTTTTAATTAGGACTTACTTTAAGAAAGTTCACAAACATTCAAGCACCACAAGGGACGTTACTCCCTGTTCTCATGTACTGTGCTCTGAAAGAGTATACATATGATAGCAACAGATCCTCTCATTGGGGAGTGGCTCCTAGAATATTAATGAGCAGAAACAGTGAAAGAGTCTGCTATTCTCATCGTCAAACTTCAGAATCAGTGATAACACTGTTCCAGCAACTTTGCAGGGGAGAGACCAACTTCAGTATAAAGCACCAGAGTATAGGGACCCAATAATGTACTAAAGAAAGCAGAGCACTGTGGAATGGGGTCTGCCTGGTCAATTTGTGCAGGCTGGCAAATGCTGAAGGAGGGTCCTCCAACCTTCCCAGCACACAAAGTAGTGAAATTAACACAGGTTAGATTATGTCATGATAAGGAGGGACATTCCAGGCAGTTTTCTCCCCTCTCTCAGTGCCTTCAACTCATCACAGCGACCATGGTCCCCACATTGAGGAAAGGACCCTGGTCCCTGACTTTTTGGTTTCAATCCTCTTTGTTTCTCATTTGTCCAATTCCCTAAAAGAATGAATAAGGTTGTCATGCACTTTACCTTACTTTTCTCATTCTAAGACTCAATTCTCAGTTTTTGTTTCTAATTATTACCAATATTTGGTTGCTGAGAACAGCAAGAATATCAACCTGGTGAAAGAACACTGCAATGGAATTTAGAATACCCTTCATGGGGATCAGGTTCACTGCTTCCATTGGAGTTACACACACAAAAGACTTTATAAATAAACAGTGTTTAGGGTTGTGCTTCTATTTTATTTTCTTTTTTTAAAAAATTTATTTATTTATTATAAATTTATTTGAATAGATAAATGTTACTTAATAAGTAAAAGAGCAGGGGAAGGGCAGAGAGAGAGGGAGACACAGAATCCAAAGCAGGCTCTGGTCTCTGAACTGTCAGCACAGAGCCCAAAGTGGGGTTTGAGCTCGCAAAACATGAGATCATGTCCTGAGCTGACCTGACTGAGCCGCCCAGAAGCCCCATATTTTCTGCTTTATAACCTAGATCCTTCCATTGGAACAATCAAAAATACATTGACATGGTATTAGTGAATCTACAAATTCATTCCTATTTCCTTCAGTACTTAAATAATGATGCAAAGAATGTAACATTTTCAAGGCTTTCAACCTCCCTCAATTTATAGGGCAGGTTTTATAGTCAATTTATAGACAAGATGATCTCTTGTCTATATTTATTCTCAAAATCTCCCAAAAAGACTCAATCTACCTTGCAAAGAAACTTTGGCTAGCTAAAGATCTTCAGTCAAAACGAAAAAAAAAAATAGAATTTTGTCATTTATACTATGTAGGTCCTGATCTCTTTACTGAAGGACACATTCTAGCCACAAAATGGTAATAAGTTCTCAAGTAATATCCAAAATCAACATCATGAGAAAATTGAAGTTTTTTGAGATCTACTGAGTATTACAGGTGATAAAATCCCAACCTTTTGAGCATAATATAACTTCGTTACAAAACTAACAGAGTGTAAAAACAAAACAAAACAAAAACTCTTTCTGTGGACTGCTGAAGCTGAATTAGCCAGCCATTCTTCAATCTTAATTATATATGCCCTAAAAATCTGTCTACAGAAACTTAACGGAGGACCACAGGGGAGAAGAAGGGAGGAAATAGTCAGGGAGAGGGAGAGAGGCAAACCATGAGAGACTCTTGAATGCTGAGAACAAACTGAGGACTGATGGGTGTGGGGGGGGCGGGGGGAGATGGGCATGGAGGAGGGCGTTTGTGGGGATGAGCACTGGGTGTTATATGGAAACCAACTTGACAATAAACTATTTGTAAAAAAAAAAAAAAAGAAAAGAAATTATATATGTATGTGTATATATACTTACAGATGTATGTTTATTTGTTCATAAGTTAGAATGCGCATGAGGAACTTTAACTCTACAACGTGGTAAATATTAGGAACTCATATCCTGTATAAATTCTTCTCCAGGTTAAAAGCTAGGGCTTAATTTGTTTATTTATGCACACAAAACAGCTTAAATAATGGTAGATGTTCCTGCAGATATGGTCCTAGCCAAATCAATGAATGGAGAGGTTCTAATATGGATCAAACTGTAATGCTGATAGCCAACTGAGCATTTTTCAAAACTCAGTTAAGTAATTTTAAGTTACCATTGTTAACCAATAAAACTGGAGACTCAATAGAATATATTTAGTAGTGCTTATGCTCTCAGTGGGATTATTTATATTAAATGTTGTGGTATACAGCAAAAGCAACACTGAAGAGTCCATAGAAAATGTACTGGAAGGTTGTTACAAAAAGCAAACAGCATTTTTACTCTCAGGCATAGAGGTTACTTGAGATCATGAAAATAGTAGAAATTTTTATCTACATACACAAGGTAATTCAAGCATGAATAATGTGGCCCCAGTCTTGGAAAAGAAACACTGGCTAATATCAAGAAGTCTGGGTACGTTCCTGGCCATGTGGTTGGCGAAGACAGCCACTTGGTTGTGCCTGAAAAAGGTACATCACCTAGATTTTATTCGCAGAAGTATTATTGGAATAATCATTGCATAACCTGGACATTTTGTACAAACGGAGGAGTTTCACCTTTGAAGGTGAGGACGTGACAACTTCATGCCTCACCTGCTGCAATAATAGTCTAAAGCAAAGCCACAAAGATGGGGCATAGTTCTGAAGCAGTTCCAAATGATATCTGAGCTCCTCAAGATAGACTTATCCAGTTGCTCAATCACAATTTTATGAATACGTGCTTATGATTATCTTAGAACTCTCTGAATGTTTTGAAAACCTTGAATTTAAAAGGCCATTGCAGTCACCATGGCAAAGAAACTACTGGACTGTATTTTCCTTAATACTTAACATATATAAGTCCTCACTTTGTTGGAATCATCATAAGGGAATTTTGAAAAACATTAGCACTTGATCAAAAATTTTATTGCCTCCATCTTCCACAGTTTCAGGGAGAGTACACTGTACAAACAATACTATGAATTCAAATTGGCTTATCTCTCAGAGAAATTTGAAAATCTTCCTCTGGCCGAGACTTTTGACCTTAATGTGAATGACCGTTATATGTTAGTTGTTTCCAAATTTCATACACTAAACACTAAAAATAAAAATGGGAAGACATGTCTTCTAGCAAGACCAGCGCTCATCACTGACTTTGCCTTAAGTCTTAAAAATCTGGCTATGTATTTTTTAAAGTCAATATTCTAGTTCTTATCATCTACAGAAATAAAGTTCTTTTCTTTAGCACCTATCTTCACAATGTCCCCATTTGTCTTGAAAATTGATCTTCTGAAAGATATACTACAGAAAATCTTCTTTGAAAATTCCCTGGGAAGTATACTGACAAGTCCTGACAACTGACAGGGAAACTAAATCACAAGGTGAATCCTGGAACCAATTTATTACATTGTAAAATGAAGGCCAAAGCACAAACATAGACATGTAGATCAATAGAATAGAATAGAAAGCCCCTAAAATAAACCCATGATTATGTGGTCAATTTAGCTTCAAGAAAGAAGGCAAGAATATACAATGGGAATGAGATAGTCTCTTCAACAAATGGTGTTGGAAAACTGGACAGTTACATGAAAAAGAGTAAACCTGGACCACTGTCTTTCACCATACACAAAAAATAAACTTGAAATGGATTAAGAACATAAATGTGATGCCTGAAACCACAAAAATCCTAGAAGAAAGCACAGGTAGTAATTTCTCTGACATCGGCTGGAACAACATCTTTCTAGATATGTCTCCTGAGGCAAGAGAAATAAAAGCAAAAATAAACTATTGGGACTACATCAATATAAAAAGCTTCTGCACAGCAAAGGAAACAACCAACAAACTAAAAGGCAACCTACTGACTGGGAAAAATATTTGCAAATGGCATATTTAATAAAGGGTTAGTGCCCGAAGTATATAAAGAACTTAAAAAACTCAATACTCCAAATATGAATAATCCATTTGAAAAAATGGGCAGGAGGCATGAATAGACATTTCTCCAAAGAAAACATACAAATGGCCAACAAATACATGAAAGGATGCTCAACATCACTCATCTTCAGGGAAATGCAAATCAAAACCACAATGAGATACCACCTTACACATTTCAGAATTGCTAAAGTCAAAAACACAAGAAACAACAAGTATTGACAAGGATATGGTAAAAAAGGAAACTTCATGCGCTTTTGGTGGGAAGGCAAATTGGTGCAGCCACTGTGGAAGACAGTGTGGAACTTCCTCAAGGAATTAAAAAGAGAACTACCCTATGATGCAGTAATTGAACTGCACTACTGTATTTTTACCCAAAGAATGCAAAAGCATGAATTCAAAAGAATATATGCACCCTTATGCTTATTACAGCATTATGGACAATAGCCAAGGTATGGAAGCACCCCAAGAGCCAATCGACTAATGAATGGAGATTTTAGATATGCATATAAAATAGTAGTGCTTATGCTCTCTATAATTTTATATATACATATAATATTATTCAGCCATAAAAATAATGAAATCTTATTTGCAACAACATAAATGGATCTAGAGAGTAAAATGTAAGTGAAAAAAGCCAGTCAGAGAAAGACAAATACCATATGATTTTACTTATATGTGTAATTTAAGAAACCAAACAAAGGAGCAAAGGGAAAAACAGAGACAAGCCAAAAAACAGTCTCTTAACTATAGAGAAAACAGATGGTTACCAGAAGGGAGGTAGGTGGGGGAATGGGTAAAATAAGTGAAAGGGGATTAGGAGCACATTTATCTTGATGAGTACTGAGTAATATATAGAGTTGTTGAATCATTATATTGTACATCTAAAATTAACATAGCACTGTATGTTAATTACATTGGAATTAAGATTTAAAAATAAATAAAAAATAAATCTACACAAAAAAATTGAAGGCAAAGAGATTGATATGTTGTCTGAGGACAAGAGAGAGTCTACTCCCACCAAGGATTTTAAAATAAGACTCAGTAGGGGCGCCTGGGTGGCTTAGTCGGTTAAGCGTCCGACTTTCGCTTAGGTCATGATCTCGCGGTTCGTGGGTTCGAGCCCCGCGTCGGGCTCTGTGCTGACTGCCAGCTCGGAGCCTGGAGCCTGTTTCAGTCTGTGACTCCCTCTCTCTCTGACCCTCCCCTGCTCACGCTGTCTCTCTCTCTCTCCTAGAAATAAATAAAACATTAAAAAAAATAAAATAAAATAAAAAAAAGTTTATAAAAAAAATAAATAAATAAAATAAAATAAGACTCAGTAAATGTGTCCAGGAAGAGATGGCTATGTGAAGTTGTATTTGTTACCTAAGAGCTAAGAAAGGTGATCGTTACATGAAGCATACAGCTTCTGACAAGAACAGTGCAAAAGGAACCAAACCCAGAAGTTTGGGATAGTGATATTTTTATGTTTGGCTATCTTTTCACTCCTCATAATGATTCTGATTTCTCTTATTTGCTTAAGATTTACTGACTGTTAGCCAAACCATTGTGTTGTGTTTTTTTAAATTGACATACAATTCATGTATCATAAAATTCATTCCTTTAAAGCATGCAATTCAATAGTTGTATATACTTACAAATGTATGTGACCATCTTATTTTCTAATTCTGCAACAGTTTATCACCCCATGAAGGAATGACATATCCATTAGCAGTCACACTCCATTACTCCTCACCCCTTGGAAATTGCTAATCCACTTTCTGTCTCTATAGATTTGTCTATCTTGGGCATTTCATATAAATAGAATCATAAAACATATGGCCTTTTGTATCAGCTTTCTTTCACTTGCATAATGTTTTTAAAGTTTATCCATATTGAAGTATGTATCAGTATTTCATTCTCTTTAATGGCTGAGTAACATTTCATTGAATAAGATATACCACTGTTTGGTTTCTCAGTCATCACTTGATGGACAGTTGGGTGATTTGCAATTTTGGCTATTATAAATAGTACTGATGTACTGTGTAATATATCTGTGTAAAATTTTTTGTGTAGACACATTTTTGACATATGCCTTTAATTCTCTTGATGATATACCAGGGAATGAAATTGCTGGTTTATATGGTAATTCTATGTTCAACTTCTGAGGGACTGTCAAATTGTTTTCTGAAGTGACTACATCATTTTATTTTCCCACCAACAATGTCTGAGTGTCTTTGCATCCTCTATAACACTTATTTATTATCTGAATTTTTGCTTATAACCATCCTAGTGAGTTGTTGTATCTCGTTGTTTTATTTTGCACTCCTCTAATAGTTAATGATGTCTAGCATCTTTCCATATGTTTATTGGCCATTTGTTTATCTTCTTTAAAGAAATATCAGGGGCACCTGGGTGGCTCTGTTTGTTAAGTATCCAACTCTTGATTTCAGCTCAGGCCATGATTTCATGATTCATGAGATCAAACCCAAGTTGGGCTCTATGCTGCCAGCACTGAGCCTGCTTGGAATTCTATCCCTCCCTCTCTCTCTCTGTCCCTTCTGCACTTGCTCTCTTTCTCAAAATAATTAAATAAATGTTAAAAAAAAAAAAAGAAATCTCTATTTGTATATTTAAGTGCTCATTTTTAATTGGGAAATTTCTTTTTTCTTTTTGAAATATGAGTTATTTGTATATAATAAATATTAGACCTCATTCATGGGGGAGCTGGGTGGCTCAATCTGTTAAGCATCCAACTTTGGCTAAGTCATGATCTTATGGCTCATGATTCAAGCCCCACATCAGGCTCTGTGCTGATAGCTCGGAGCCTGGAGCCTGCTTCAGACTCTGTGTCTTCCTCTCTCGCTATCCCTTCCCCGCTCACACTGTCTCTCCTTCAAAAATAATAAAACATTTAAAATTATAAGTATATAACCTTATCAAATACATAATTTGAAAATATTTTCTCCCATTCTGTAGGCTTTCATTTCACTTTCCTGATAGTGTCAAAGTACAAAGGTATTTAATTTTGATAAATGCCAATTTGTTTATTTTTTTGTTATAGTTAGTGGCATACTTAAGAAACTATTGTCTAATCAAAACTCACAAATATATATACCTATGTTTTCTCCTTACACATTTAGCTCTTACACTAGGTCTTGATCTAGTTTTAGTTAACCTTTATATGTCATAGGCTCCAACTCTTCTCCTTTGCATGTGATACTCAGTGAGTTTCCCAGCATTCTTTGTTGAAAAGACTATTCTTTCCCCAGTCAATGGTTTTGGCATATTTGCAGAAAATAAATGAACCATAAATGTATGGATTTACTTCTGTATTCCTCATTCTGCTCTTTTGTTGTGTATATCACACAAAATGTGTCCAGAGAGCCAAATAGGGTAATGATCATGTAACATCTTATAGATATTTACCAACTGGGCCATTTGCTCTGTGTGAAGTGGGGCTCATTGGAAGAGTCTGATCGGAGACATTTAACAATTTGACTTATGTTTCAAAAAGATCATGCTGGTTTTTATATTGAAAATAATCTACAGAGTCAAGGATGGAAACAGAGAAACTAATTAGGAGATTCTTGCAATATTCTAAGAGAGGAAAGATGGTAGTTCAGATCAGGATGGTACAGGAGCTGGTAGTGGGAATCTGAATATATATGTAATGCATATATATTAAATTAATTAATGTGTTAATATATATTGAGAGAAAGAGAGAAAGGGAGGATGGAGTGGGGGTGGGGGGAGAGAGAATCTTAAATGGGCTCCATGCTCAGTGCAGAGCCCTATGTGGGGATCAGTTCCATGACCCCAGGATCATGACCCGAGCCAAAATCAAGAGCCAGATGCTTAACTAACTGAGCCACCCAGGCAGCCCAAATCTGAATATATTTTGAAGAGAAAACTAATATATTTCTAAAAGATTGGAAAGAAAAGGAGGTGTTAGAGAAAACTTTTTCACTTGAGCAATTAGTAGGATGAAGTTTCCATTAAATAGTATGGAAAAACTCTATATAAGGATTGGTGCAGTTTAAAAGTAGAAAAATTATCTAGTGTTCACTATTGAACTTGTTATGTTAGAATATATTTTAAGTATCCAAGTTCAGATGCTGAGTTATTTTTTATAATGACTTTTTAAGTTTAAATCCAAGTTAGTTAACATATAGTGTAATAATGGTTTTAGGAATAGAATTTAGTGATTTATCACTTACATGTAACACCCAGTGCTCATCCCAACAAGTGCCCACTTTAATGCCCATTCCACCCAACACCCCTCCAGCAACCCTCAGTTTGGTCTCTATATTTAGGTCTCTTATGGTTTGCTGACATATATATATGAGTCTGCAGTTCAGAAAATGGCTTAGGGTAGGCATATAATTTTGGAGATGTCATTATGTTTCCTTCGAGTTTTTCTATCTATCTATCTGTCTATCTGTCTATCATCTATCTATCTATCTATCTATCTATCTATCTATCTATCTATCTATCTATCTATCATCCTTATCTGCTATGGACTGAATATCTGTGCCCTTCCCCCAGAATATAGGTGTTGAAACCCTAATCCTTATCATGATGGTATTTGGAGATAGGGCTCCGGTAGATTATGAGGGTGGAGTCCTCACCATAGAATTAGTGCCCTTACAAGAAGAAACATGAGCAAATTTATTTCTTCTCCCTCTCTCCATCATGTGAGGGTACAGCAAGAAAGCCTCCATCTATAAACCACATACAAAAGAAGCCAGCACCTTGATCTTGGATTTCTCAGCCTTCAGAACTCTGAAAAATAAATTTCTGTTGTTTACTTTATCCAACTGGTGCTATTTTTATTACAGCTCCCCAACAGGCTAAGATACTGTCCATCTATTAATCATTTATGCATTTAAATATAGAGATTTATTTTTCTATTTATTTCTACTTCCATTTCTATTTTTATTTCTCTAGCCAAAATCAACTCTCCTGCAAATTGATCCCAAGGAATCAATTGAAGTAAGGATACCATATTGCTAGAAGTCATCTTCTAAGCGAAAAAAAAGTTAAAACAGGGGATACTTGGGTGGCTCAGTTGGTTGAATGTCCAACTTTAGTTCTGTTCGTGATCTAATGGTTCAGAAATTTGAGCCCCACATCAGTCTCTGCCTTCAGCACAGAGCTTGCTTCAGATCCTCTGCCCCCTCTGTCTCTAACTCTGCCCTGCTGATGCTTTCTTTCTCAAAAATTACAAAAAAAAAATTAAAAAAGGACTAAAACTGTAGTCAAGAAACTCCTGAATTTTATTATTTTATTGTTATCTTATTTTATTAAATGTTATCTTCTTTTGCCAAGCACATAAAGCTATGCACACATTTGCACATATACATAAACACTCACACATACACATGTACACACACACACACACACAAAGAAACAAAATTACAGGGGTCCTTGGGTAGCTCAGTCAGTTGAGCATCCTACTTCAGCTCAGGTCATCATCTCATATCTAGTGATTTTGAGCCCCGCATCAGGATTTGTGCTGACAGCTCAGGGCCTGGAGCCTCTTCAGATTCTGTGTCTCCCTCTCTCTCTGCCTCTTTCTCACTTGCATTCTGTCTTTCTCTCTCTCCCTCACTCTCAAACATAAATAAATATTAAAAGTAAAAAAAAAAAAGAAACAAAATTACAGGAGTAAGCATAAGTAGGCAATGAAATAGTTTGGACTTACTATCAACTAGAGAGAATCATATGTACTATGATCCTAATCTTAAGTAACATAATGATCACTATCTACCAAGCACAATAAAATTAAAAAGCCAGTGATAATGATCTGCACAAGTCATATGAAATAATAAGGTACAGGAGGGCTATTTATCCAACTATTGACCAATGTGTCCTCATAGTTTCAAGATTCTTCTCATCAAAATTGTCAGATGCTTCACGTTGCCCAGACTATCTTAGGCAACTTGTCTAAAGTACTTTTATTTATTTATTTTTTACATTTTATTTCTAGGAGAGAGAGAGACAGAGAGACAGCGTGAGCAAGGGAGGGTCAGAGAGAGATGGAGTCACAGACTCTGAAACAGGCTCCAGGCTCCGAGCTGGCAGTCAGCACAGAGCCCGACGCGGGGCTCGAACCCACGAACTGGGAGATCATGACCTAAGCAAAAGTCGGACGCTTAACTGACTAAGCCACCCAGGCACCCCTAAAGTACTTTTAACATCACAAGTTTCATCAAAGCTACTATACACACACAAACACACAGACACACAGACACACAAAGACACACACACACGCACACACGCACACACACATATATATATGAGGGCTAACAACAAGTCTAGATTCTTTTTCTGTGGAACGAATGACCGCAGACTTACCTCTACTAGCACTGTTTCCCTGGAAACCTAATGGTTTAAGTTAACTGCAGCATATAAGTTCTGTCACTACACACTGATGTTTATTGCCCAAACGGTTCAAGTGTGGTAAACTGCGTTTGGGTGTGCAAGGATGGGAATAAGCTATTAAAACCTACTGAGGCACAGGTCTCAGAGCCTCCATGGCACATCAGGTTCCTAGGGGGAAGTTTAGGGTTTTGCTCAAGGGATGTTACAAGATGCTGGTCCAATGTTGAGTAAGACTCATCAAACCCAGGGTGGCTCCTACTTCAGGGTACATGGTTTCACCCTTTATAAAAGCACTGATGCTTGGGTTGCTTGAACAACATGTCCTCAAGTATTTTAAGGATTCCTCTTGAAAACAATACCCCTGAGGCTGTCAGGTATGTTGTGATTCCCGTCCCGTATGTTTGAAAAAAATGTACAGTGAACTTGATGCCAAATTATTGGTCATGCTTCTATGAATGAAAATGCCAATCCACATCTATGTTATGTGGAGTATGTGCAACTGCCATTTTTAAAAAAATCTATATTGTCATCATTTATAAGAGCAAATGACATAGATGGTTTAAATGTTTCACCAATGAGTCCAGTAAAAATTTAGCCATAGCTTCACATTCTGGGCAATGACATTTCTAAATTTAAATTATGTTTTCAAATGCTTACTCCGGTTCAGCATACATAATTTCTTTTTTAAAATGTTTAGTTATTTGTTTTGAGAGAGAGAGTGAGAGGAGAGAGAGAGAGTGGGGGGGGGGAATAGGGGAGCAGGGGAGAGGGAGAGAGAGAATTCCAAGCAGGCTCCATGCTGTTGGCACAGAGACCAATGTAGGGCTCAATCTCACAAACCATGAGCTCATGATAGAGCCAAGAACAGGAGTGGGTCTCTCAACCAACTGAGCCTCCCAGGTTCCCAGAATACATCATTTCTTTGACTTTTAGAAAGGCCCCATCATTTAAAAATATGTATTTTCACTTAATTTTTACTTCATGTTATTTTTACTTAATACACAGTATATTTTAAAACACTTATTTGGAATTCTAGTTTTTTTAATATTCTTTAAATTTTATTAGAGATATTTTCCCTATTTATCACAATTTTAATTACAGCATGATTTACAAATATGTTTCATATTTTATTGTTTCAAAGGATGTATACTTTGCTTTTAAGTATACAAAAGTTTTCTTTACTTGGGAACTTCTATCTTGATAAATGTCCATGTTGAACCAAGAGTTGTTACCCTGATGTTGATATCATGTAGCAGAACTGACTGACATATGCCATACAAAAATGCAGGCCCAATTTTACAACAGAGGCCAGAAATCCTGCTTATGGTTTGAAATTTCCAAGTCTTTAAACAAGGGCACTGATTGTTCACACTGAACACACTGAATGTTCACAGTGGTCTTGGACCTCTCCCATCAGAGTTCCCTCTCTCCCCCTTGCCAAGCAAGCTGGGCTCCTGGTCATCCAGCAGATAGACATGTGACAGGGTTCAAGCCGATGGCATATGAGTGGAAGTGACTATCCACCCACTGTAGGCATAACCTGAAAGCAGTTTTAAATTTTTATTCTTCCTCCATTCCCTCCAGTGCTAGATCACAAATGTGGTTGTACCCAGATTCTAGTATGTAAATTGGGGGAAGGAAGAGCTAAAAAAAAAAAAAAAAAGGAAGTTGTCTCTAAAAGTTAGACATTTTGCCAATTTGTACCACTGACTCAGAACTGAAAATGGAAAATGTTTCAGTCTCATGCAAGCCAGTTTATTTTGAGATCTCCATATTACTGTAGCAAACAATTACTGTAACTAATACTGTAACTCAGTCAATATATATATTTAGAAATTTGTGAGGGGAAAAAAATTGAAAAACACCTGTTGGGTTGTAACTTGAAGCCATAAGCCAACATTTCCCATCTAGCCCTTACTGTCTACGTCAGCTTGGACAAACTACTTGCGCACCAATTTGGGTTTTCAAAAATGTTATTCTCTCTACATGAAATGTGCTTTTATCACTCTCTCTCTATCAAAGTCCTAAATTTATTATTTTTAAACACACCACCAACATCTACTATATTGTCAACCTTTCCTTTGAGGTAATGAAGTGATTTAAATGATAAATTATAGAATTAGGGTTTTTAAGACTATCCCAAATGTATTAATTCGATAAACATTTATTGAGCATGCAACATCACCTCTGCACAGTGAAAATGATGACCTAGAGGATAATGTTGTGATCAGCTGCGCAGAGGCCCACTGAGTCCCGTCCCTTCCTATGGCCTCTTTTGTACTTTGCTGTACTTTGATACGTATACCACAGCATCTTTCATGATGATAATATGGACTTATTTCCATGTCTTCCTTCCTTTGGATTGTAAGCTCCTTGAGGGTAGACTGTACACCTTATTTAGCTTTGGTTTCATCTTGGGTTCATTCCTCAGGAAACAGACACCGAAGCAAAGACTTGCTGGTAGAAGATTTGTTGGGCAATACTCTGAGACAAGTTCTCCAAGGGAATTTGGGAAGCAAGATGGGGTGGAGACAGAAATTGGACTTCCTGGCAGTTGGACAGAGGACTGACTGATGCCTCAGCAAGCTCTGGAGCTATGATGGTACTTCAGAGTTGGATCACATCATTGGCTTCTTAGCCTTCTCCTCTACTGAATGAACTTTGTGTTGGAGCTGTCCCCAGGGAAAGAGTGATATAAACTTGGGTGAGACAGCCAGCACCTTATGTTGAGGGCAATTCCCTGGAGACAGACTCACTTGTGAGCTGCCAACACCTAACTTCCCAAGAATCTGGGGGAAATGGGGACACCCGGCTGACTCAGTCGGTTAAGCGTCTGAGTTAGGCTCAGGTCATGATCTCGCTGTCTATGGGTTAGAGCCCCACGACGGGCTCTGTGCTGACAGCTCAGAGCCTGGAGCCTGCTTCAGATTATGCATCTTCTTCTCTCTCTGCCCCTCCTACACACACTCTCTCTCTCTCTCTCAAAAGTAAATAAACACTTAAAAAAAAAAAGAATCTGGGGGAAATGGGGGTGTGGTCCTGAGGGGACTCCAAACAGAGGAACACAGAGTCCCCTGCAGCAGCAGAATCCCGGATGATGGATGCTAAATAAAGGCTTTTGAATTAATGCTGTTGAGACAGTCCTAAAATGTATCATTCTATGTTTGTGAAATGATTCATACAGTCCTGTTTAGCACAGTTTCCAAATCATATGTGATGTGAAATATGAATGATAAGTACCCATTTACTGATTCTCTCAGGCGTCAGGGCAGCTGGCTAGGATCTGTGGATCGGAGCTGTGATTCTGTGACCTTGGGCCATAGGCGGCCTTCTCTATCCACCATATTCAGGGAGCTTTAGAATACTTCATTTTCTGCGTGTTTCATTAGAAGGAAGAAGGCTGAGAAGCACAGGGGCACTGGCAATAAAAGTAGAGAAAATATCCTGAGGACTCTTCAAGGCATAAGACAATATAATTTTACTCACAGAAAGTGACAGGCTATACACTTTATTTTTACTAATGGAAAACCATGACATAGGTGAAAGGAAAAGAATTGAGGTGATTCTCCTTAAAGTTTAAATTACAGTAAGTAACCACAGGAAGCTACAATCCTTTTCCAATTAAAATGCATGTCACATCCAGCATCTTTTATCCAAAGAACTCCCTCAGGTTTAGGGCATTTTATTTCTGCAAGTCAGCAGGCCAGGTTAAGGGACTCTTTGCGACTCTTCTTCTACAACACAGTGGGGAGACAGATAAAACTTAGTCAAATTCATTTTCATAATCCATAGATGAAAACTAAAAGAAATCCAGAGAAAGCCCAACTATGACGACTTTCAAGTAATTTCTAAAATCTACTCATTTGAACTGTATTAAAAAAAACCTAAGTTACAGTTCAGAGAACATCCTTCATTTAAAGACAACTCACAGAGAAAATACAAAGGGATCCTCTATCTGTCTTCCTTAATGACTAGCCTAATAATTTACTGTGTAATTAAAACCACTTCTTAACCTGTCTGTATTTACCTCCCTGGGTTCTATGGGTATTTATTTATTTATTTGTTTGTTTTTAATATTTTTAAATTATGTATTCATTTTTGAGAGAGAGCGAGAGAAAGAGAGAGAGAGAGAGACATACAGGCAGAGTGCAATTGTGGGGGAGGGGCAGAGAGAGAGAGAGTGACAGATTTAGAAGCAGGCTCCAGGCTCTGAGTTGTCAGCACAGAGCCCAGCACAGAGCCCTATATGGGGCTCAAACTCACAGACCATGAGATCATGACCTGAGCTGAAGTCGGATGCCTAACCAACTGAGCCACCCAGGTGCCCCTGTATGCATTTTTAGACAATAACTGAAATGAGTGTCTCTCAGGTGAAAATTCACAATTTCTATTAACCATAAACCTCTTTTTCAAGTTTAGGATGAGCCTGCAAACTCTATGTTTTTATGCAGTCCTGGAATCTGTTGTCCAGAGCTGTGACTCTATATGGAGCTCAAGACTAGATAACAAGACTGGAAGGTCAATACCTACTCTGGAAGCTCCAAGTCATCTATGCCATGTGCCCCAGATTGTGTTATGATAGCTCTACACAGATGTTTCTGATGCTGAAAGCCCTCTGTCACCCATGCCTGTTTAAAATCTAAAAATGAGACCATAAGAGATTAAAGAAAGGTAACTTCATGCCATATCATACTCAAGCAAATTTGATGAAGATAAGATGATGGGAATTATGGACATATTATTGACACTGCCTAGGTGCTGTTTAAGATTCTCATTTTACCCATTTTTGGAGCACTTGGCACTTTGCTCATCTCTGGCTGCGTCTGAGGAGTTCCACTCCCCAGGCGTGCTGTGCTGTAAGATGCACACGGGACTCCCTATTGGCAAATGTGGACCAATGGAAGATGGAAGAAGCACAGAGAAAAGTACCTCCTCATTTCCTCTTTGATGCCCATTTTGGAGCAATGTGTCCATTCTTCTATAGCCTATCCACTGATGTTGCAAGTAACAGAGGGAGCGTTTGTGTCTCTCCATGAAGCAAGGACTTCTGGTTAATGCTCATGCCTGTATTTCTCACTCTTCCCCACCTTATATTCTTTTTGCTGCTCTGGAATTTCTCAATAAAGTGGTAGCACTCAAAAATAAATTTTAAAAAATGTATTCTGCAATGTCCAGTATTGAAATAGAACAGAGCTAGACTAAATTTTTGTACTTTTGTACTCAAATTTCTTTGGGATTTCTTTTCTAAAAGGAGAGATATAAAGGGTATTCCATTTGGTCTACAGCCAAACCTGCGTAAATAAGGATATTCACTCTAAAATGAAGTTGTTGGACTCTGATGTTCTCACAGTCTCTTCCAGCATCTTTCTTTTTATTAAAATGTGGTGAACATTGAAGATATAGACTCAACAACTGTTCTCAGAACTTGAATTAAAAGAATGCTTAAAAATTGTATTTTGTATTCTCAATGAAGTATCTCCTAGGAAAATTATGAGAATTTCTAAGGGAAATGATACTCTTGATGTGGTTCAAATTATGACAAGCAATAGAGTTTACAACACAGTATCTCAGAAAGCAAGTTCTGCCAAGAGAGTTGATAAAATGTGGAGTTAGAAAGTTAATCACTGAAAGTTTAGGCATATTTGGACTTTGGTTGTATACTTAAAATCCCATGTGTGGATTCATTCTCTCTCTCTCTCTCTCTCTCTCTCTCTGTCCCTCCCTCCCTCGTGTTTGCGTGCTTACGTGCATGCACCTGCTCTGTTCTCTTTCAAAATAATAAATACTTTAAGAAAGTATAGTTTGATTTGAGATTATGAAAAAGTTTTTGCGATGGTTGCACAACAGTGTAACTGCATTTAGTGCCATAAAACTGTAACCTTAAAAATTATCTGAATAGTCAATTTTATATGCATATTCCACCATAATAAAAATAGTTTTATATGCTATGGCAACAATAGCTGAAAATACCATATAATTAAATAAAAATATGCAAGAGCTTGTCAGAGAAAGTTATAAATTTCTATTGAAATAAACAAATGAGAATCTTATTGTAGAATTAAACCATGTTCATAAATGGAAGAATTCAATATCTTATGCCAATTTTCCCCATAATAATGTATAAATTAAATGTAATTCTAATAACCTCAGAAGTATTTTACAATGATATATGGATATTTTTCATAAAATTCATATTGAAGAACAAGTTATTAAAAATAGCAAAGTCAATTTTGAAGTTGATGAATGTGGATGGTTTATCTCATCCAATATCAAACTTTATATAATGTTATAGCTCTGCATGGTAAGCAGGGCTCCACGAGTATCTTTCACAGAGATTGAGATATATAAAAGAAGAGGAAATTGAGTTTAGTGACTCTCCATTGGCACCACAAAAATGGAACATAGTTAGAAAGTGAAGGTTATGTGTCTACCGGTTTGGGGACGTGTGAAAACAGACTGGAGCCAACCTCACTGTCTTAAGAATTATCCAAATATGAAATGATCTGGAGTAGTTCCTATGGTGGGCTGAGCAGAGAAGGAGATGGGGACTGTCCTGAATTAACATTTATAGATGTGGGGATCCCCTCCACATGGTTGCCTTGGATGACAGCTGAATGAGTCACCCCAAGATATTCCTCCCCAGTAGGTGTAATGTCGAGATTAGGAGACCAACTATTTAGAAGGTATAGGTTTGATGTCTGGCAAAGGAACTGAAATAGAGGACGTGTGGAAAGACATTAGCTAAAACGTACATGATCCATGTCATGAAACTTAGTAGTGTTTCTCCCAAGAACCCACCAAAGAACTTAGCTTGGATCCCCTAATAAGGTGTGGAATGAGCTATATCTTGAGCATTTATGACCAATGAAGAAAAAACTACAAGAGTAGGACCATTGAATGTGAGCAAACAAGCACATGAACAAAGAAACAAGGAAACACGTAACCTGTCCCTTTTCTCTCTTGACTCTTTTGCCACTTTCAATTCCTAGAAAAATAAGGTGTGTGCCTGAGACATCACCCAGAAAAGGAAGACAAAATGATCATGCCAGATGTCAGCAGCTGGAGAAAAATTAAACCATTTTTACCCGCTCTGAATTCAACATATCTAATAAGCTTTTTATAACAATAAAAATAATATATAGAAAACTCAGAATACTAAATCTTATAATCTTCTTGAAATTAGTATAAAAATACTGAACTCACTCTTAACACTTTGAAAAAAGCTTTGCTAATAACATTTTTCTAGGTAGTAAACAAAAATAAAATTATTTTTACACCATAATTACAATTACTTGGTGTTACTTTGGTTTGGCCTTATATGCAAGGAAGATCATCAAAACAATTTAACAGATAAAGTTACAAAACAGTGACTAGACGTCAGAATAATAGTTTATACCTAGGTGATATTTCTCATTTTTTTTTTTTTTTGGAAGAAAAAATATAAGGCAAGATACTTGCGGGAAGTAACTCCCTAAATACATCATTAGAGTAGAAATCCTGATATTTATAATATAACTTATAATAACATAGTATTACTTAGTATATATTTATATATTATTACATATATCTATTAGATTATATTATTATAAAAATACATAGTAATATATTGGGTCAAGGATCATTGTACATATTCTTTATTATAAAGAAAGTTTTACTGTGGACAGCTGTGTACGTGATACTGACTATTAAGAGAGTCACACTTATGCCTAATTCTTTCAAGAATTTGAAAATAGGGTCAACTCCATTTGGGTTATTTGACATCAGCTCTCATTAATGCTCTCAACTTGTTTCCCTTCTTTGTCACTGGAGGCTTGAGTTTTGATTGATTTTTCTAATAAAATATACATGTACCAGAACAATGTGGTAAATTTAACATGTAATTACTTAATCGAGAATGTCTGTGTGTTTACAGTGGAAAGGGACTAACTCTCCTTAGTTGGCCACATTCCCTGAAGTATAATCCTTTGTTGTTTTTTCCAGACTAATTGTGTTGATTGGAAGTTCTGTGCCCATGGGCAATACTTACTAACATGCAGCCCTTCCTGTAGGACAAACAAGGAGCTAATTTTCCAGTGGGAATCCCAAATGTTAAGACCTACAGGAATGTTCTCTCTGGAGAAGATTCTCTTGGCTACCTGTATTTTTGTGGATAAGGTAGAACAAGGGGGCTAGGAAAACTTTCAGGCTATTGAGACTTTCATTCAATGCTTATATTCCTGAACCTCAACCCTACTTTTCATTTTACCTGATAATCCTGACAATCAGTAGTTTCTCAGATTTTAATTCTTGAGAAAAAAATCCAGACTCCATAGTGTTGTAGGTAGAAGGGACACTATCTAGCTGATTCTAAGAGGTTTCAAAGGGACACATGCATGCAACTACCCCTTCTAAGATGTCTGGGACCCCAGTGTGTGCATTTTTCAGATGTTGGTATCATTTTTATGTCATCATGTATTTTTTTTTAGAAAGTTGGGTGAGGGTTTGTATTGTGTTTTCTTATCACCTTATTAACAGATTGTATAACTCCAAGAGTGTGAATGGTGTACCCAGATATAGAGACCAATGGCAAGAAGAAAAGAGCTGAAGGAAATCAACTCTTCTCCAATTCTCACAATATGTCTTTACTGTGCAATCATTTAACACTGAACATTCTCTGCTTTGTCATAAAATCAATATTGTTTCATATAGATGTAACTGTTTGAAAGTTTTAAAAATCAGATGAAATCTTAAAAGAACACATAGTCCAATGTTCCCATTTTAGAGAAGAACAATTAAATCCAGACTCTGAAAGACTAAGTGCATGTGAGTGTATTTCATGGATCTATTCAATGTATTGTGGACTCGTACAGGACAGCAAACACATTGTAGAGTTCAGTGTAATTTATGTCCTCATTAGATGATTGCATTCATTGTTTTCAGTAAGGCCTACTTGGTTTCCCTTAGTTTTCTTGCTCATCAGACATAAATTACATTTAAATCTCTTACTATTGGGGGGCGTCTGGGTGGCTCAGTCTGTTAAGAGCTGAGTTTGGCTGAGGTCATGATCTCACAGTTCATAGGGTTCTAGCCCCGCATCCAGCTCTGTGCTGACAGCTTGGAAACTGGAGCTTGCTTTGGATTCTGTGTCTCCCTCTATCTCTGTTCCTTGCCCACTCACGTTCTGTCTCTCTCTCTCTCTCAAAAACAAATAAAAGCATAAAATAAATAAATAATTTAAATCTCTTACTAATAAAGATAATGAGAATATCTTAATCCTTTCTCACCTGTAAATATTCAAGTGAAACTAAATATATTTATTTAGAAAAGATGAATTGCTGTGATCAATATAATCATAATTTGGAAGCATAATAATGCAAATGAAATCCATTTTAATGAAAAAGTAGTTATAATTCTGGTTTAAAGAAAGTGATATCCCATTTCAATTTGTGCTAGTAAGTAAATAGCTTTGTGGTTTAGAGTAAATGACTTAATATCCCTCATCTTCATTTTCCTCATTGGCAAAACTTCTAAGCTGAGAACAATCTGGTCCCTTTTCATTTAAACAAAATTTTTCTGCATGCAAGGTTCTTATAACATAGAACTTTTCATATAATTTACCATTCCATTTTCTCCATACTGCTTAATGTTCTCATACTGAAATAATGCTGTTTCATGCCACTTAGAAACAAAGATGTTTTTGCCAAGATGATGCATGCTCAGTTTCCAATTCACCGTGATATTGTGAGTTTTGTCTCTTTAAGAGAATTTTATTCAGTTCTAGGGATTTTTACATTGTCTTAGATAATTTCTATGAACAACACAAACATCTACTTTTGAGTTAATTCTAGAATGACACCTGAAAAAAATTTACTGTAATATAAATAATACTTTCAAACAAATGACTCGGACACTACCCATAAGAAAAGGGTAATATAGTAATATACAAATTCAGAGTTCTTACAGGTTCTTCTAAATGAGTACTGAAGTACTTTTGGAGGCTTTTAGTTTGAGGTATGCATAATAAGGGATGAAAAAAATGGCACCAGGAACTCAAGAGGGTGTAATGTATACATTAAAGTCAAGGCTGAAAACCATATTCAGTGTATTAGGGCAGCAATAAAATTTGAACACCATCTCTAAAATTCAGGGCCTAACATTAATTATAAGAAACCTAGATTAACATTTTAATATATGACTAGTCATTGAAAGTAAATTGAACATTTTTATTATTTTTAAGTTTACTTATTTATTTTAAGAGAGAGAGAAAGAGAGAGCACATGCACACATGAGTGAGGGAGGGACAGAGAGAGAGAGAGAAAGAATCTCAAGCAGACTCTGTGCTGTCAGCATGGAGCCCAATGTGGGGCTCGAGCCCACAAACCATGAGATAATGACCTCAGCCAAAATCAAGAGTCAGATGCTTAATGACTGAGCCACCCGGGCATTGCATAAACTGGAAAATTTTAAACAGTCATTCAGTAAGTATACAGTGATCTCAGAGCTATGTATCAAGCATAGGGGTAAGCAGTTGGTGATGCCCAACACAGATTCCAGTCTTTACAAAATCTGCAATCTCATTGGGGATGCAGAAAGTCATTCTGATGCAATATAAATGCTAAGATTCAAAATGTAGACTGCCCTGTTGGAGCACATGACAAAGGTACCACCTTCATTACTGCAGAACAGGAAAAATTGAAGCAATGAGGGATAGGAAGAAAGGCAGTAACATGGGAGTGGCATAATTGTGTTCCAGGTAGAACAGCAGACTGTAAGAAGTCCTGGAGATAAAAACTCAAAAGCATAATTGAGGACTTTCAAGAAGTCCAATGTGGCTCTTGCATAGAGTATAAATGTTAACAGAAGAGAAGAAATAAATATAAAGCAATGGTTCTTAATAGGTCATCCTTGGACCAGCAACATGACATCAGTATTGCTTCTATGTCTTATGTGTGATAGAGCATCAATGAATATTTATTAATTCTTCCAAATTCAAAAATGGTTCTTAAATATATATATTTTTAATTCTCTTATTCTATAATTTACTTACTTTGGACATTGTAGAAGTTCCCTCCCCCATGGTAAAATGCAAAGCTTTGTTATTATTATCATCATCATCACCATCATCACTACCACCATCACCATCATCATCATCATCATCATCACTATCATCATCAACACCATCATCATCACCATCATTATCATCATAATTATCGTCATCACTATCATCATCATCATCATTAATTTAAACTAGGGTATACACATCTGTAGAAAAAATGTTTGAATAAATGCAAAGAAACAAAATATCACTTTTGAATCAGAGTGCAGCCTAGTAAAAGTCTATGACCTTAACGTGTGTATTTTCTTAAACTAGCTGCAAGAATGGGGTCTGTGTTAATAAATGTTTGAATAGGACAATCTAGTTTCTAAAAAGAAATAAGAACATAATCCAGCAAAATGAGCACATGGTTAATAATAAATAACAATAACAAACCCCAATGATTTCCAAGCTATTTTTTAAAAATTATATGTATCTGTATAGTGCTTAATCATGATATCATGAATTAGTTGATCAAATACCTATGTTTCTGGCAATATACATATGTGAGTGGGGAAGGAGGGAAAAGAGAGAGAATGAAGGAGAAAAGAAGGGTTAAAAGAAATTGACATAAAAAAACCTTGGACCACCTATTTCAGGAAATCAGCACTTCCTTGTCAAGTGATACTGGTCACCACCAGCTGTGACTTCATGTCTGTTATTGATTAATATACCAAGGAACATACAAGGAAGAATTATTGGTTGGGCTGGAGAAATATTTTCTACCATTTGATCTGAACATTTTACACTATTTTATGGTAAAACTTACAGCATATTAAATAATCCCTAATACTTTATTTTAAAGATAAATTTAAACAAAGAGAACTTAGATCACATTTTATTTATATTACAACACAAAAATAAATAGAAAAGATCTGGAGAGTATGGTTATTACTTGGGTGGGTAAATGAGAAAGTGCTGAATCAGATTCTTATCAAATTCTCTGACAAAACTAAAAACAATAGGATATTATTAGCCCTCTTGATCATGCGTATGTGTATGTTAATTAGAGAATTCAAAAAAGACATGGTTCTTATAAGATCATACCATCTAAGAATTCAGATCATTTGGTCCAAATACACAACTTATAGAGAAGTGATGCAGAGGGTTCATCCAGTATTATTCACATAGGATTTAAGAGTTGCTAAGAGTTCTCAAGGTAATTGAGTTCAACAGTTTTGTTTAGCTTGGAAAATAAGCTTAGGATAGATTCTTGAAAAGAATTAACTGTAGTTGCCTTTCCGATTTTACGATTGTCCCATTTACTCTTCCTTTCATGTGTTCTGGGTATTGCCATTTTACCAAATCCATTTTCCATGTCTCTATTAAGCAATTGAGTGCCAAGTCAATGACTTGGCCACCCTTCAGTATGTGACATTACTAACAAATTTTTTGGTAAAACCTCTCCATATTGGTGTTTCTTCAACTTCCCTTGCTGCTGCTCCTCAACACTTCACCATACACTCTTTTTTATTTCATCCCCCAGCCCTTATCTCTTCTCGTGATGTATAATTTCCACTAGAAATCTTCTATTTTTCTCTCCTTTCAACTACATATATTAACTGACAACTTTTCTAGAGTTTGTTTATTTATTTTGAGAGAGAGAGAGAAAGAAGAAGCAGGGGGAGGACTTGAGAGAGAGAGAGAGAGAGAGAGAGTCTCAAGCAGACTCCATACCACCAGTGCAAAATTGGATGCAGTGTTCAATCTCATGAAGATCATAATCTGAGCCGCAATGGAGAGCACCCAGATACCCTGGCTGACAACATCTAAATATACATCTCCATACACAATTTTATCCCTGATATATAAAACCTTTCACAATTAACTGAAAACTGGGCATCTTCATTTTTTTAAAGTGTATAACTACTGTATTCTGACAAGTTCAATTTTTTTTTAATGTTTTATTTATTTCTAGGAGAGAGAGAGAGAGACAGCGTGAGCAGGGGAGGGTCAGAGAGAGAGGGAGTCACACACTGAAACAGGCTCCAGGCTCCGAGCTGGTAGTCAGCACAGAGCCCGACGCGGGGCTTGAACCCACGAACCGCGAGATCATGACCTAAGCAAAGTCGGACGCTCAACCGAGTAAGCCACCCAGGAGCCCCTGACAAATTCAATTTTTATATCACCAACATAACCCATTCTTTGATGACTATCCCCACTGTTCATTCAAGTGAGAAGGCTTGTAGTTTGTCCTTTTTCCTCTCATTCCCAATATCTACCAAGTTCATAAGGCTGACCAGTTATTTCTCCTTAAATCTATGGATTCTTCTCTTCCCTGCTCCCATTACCAATGCAACAGCAGTAGCACCTATAAATACTTTGCAATTTCTGCCAAAGCTTGTTTTTGGTCATCCTGGATAAATCATACAAGTTCATTATCTCCCTTCCACATCTCAATAGTATGATTTTTCCAAAAATGTAACTGTAATGGGGACCCCCCAAAAGTGTTTAAAATCTTCATCACCTCTCCCAAACCTTAAAGATAAAATAACAGTCCTTTAGCATGGTGAAGTAAGAGTCTTCACGATATAGTTTCTGTCTTAACTTACACAATAGCCACTAAAGTTCCCATTGTTCACCTCACTACTGTCTAGTCATGTTAAAGTTTCTTTCCTAAATACGTTACCTTATGTCTTTTGGTCTTTGCACCTTTTATTGGGGAACATCTTTTTTCATCTGATAACTAACCTATTAATTCTTTATATTTCAGGTTCACATTCACCTGTGGGAAATTTTCTGATACCCAAAATCTGGAATAAGATTCTCTTACCATGAAACCCTGTGGGATTTGGTCTTTGTTGTCTTCTCCATTAGATTTGTACACTTTGAAAGCTATGATTTTCTAAGATGTACTAGAAACTCATTAAATATTTATAGAAAAAGTCAGTAGGGTTTAGAGTTTCAGGCTCAATAAGAAAAAAAATATTAGGGCTAAAGTATGTTTTCTTAACCCTTATCTGAATTTGGCAACCATCCTATGAGTTAGACAAGGAACATATTTTTATTTGTTTTTTTAAGTGAAGGAACAAAACCTAAGAGATTGAGCAATCTTCCCAAGAACACACAATTTGTGTGATATGTGTTCTTATTATCATTAAGATACATGGAAAAGGGCAGGAGGAATACAGTAGGGATATAGGTACATAATATTAACTTAAGTTTGATTTAGTTCAAGAAAATTAACTGAAAGCCTATATAACTGAAAGCTATATATTTTGGCAACACCTTCTTACTTTTGAAATAAACTAGATTTACAAAGGAGGTATGAAGTATTACAGAGTTCACAGAATCCCTTCCCTGAGCTTCCCCTAATGTTAGCAATTTATATAAGGAAGGAACAATCATTATCCAAAACGCTATTAACTAAGCTAAAAAATATTATTCAAATGTCACCATTTTCCCCTCATAATTCAATTTTCTCTTCTGTTTCAGAACCCAGTCTAAGTCTCCCACATTACATTCCAATCTGAGCAAGCTCCTAGTGACTTTGACAATTTTGATGAGTAGTGATCAGCCATTTTTTGGAATATCGGTTAATTTGAATTTGTCTGATATTGATTTTACATCTTTTCTCAAAATATGAAACAGGTTCTCCTCCATTGTCAGAGGGACACAATGATCTCAAAAAACACTGATCATGATAAGCACCTACTTTTCAAAACTTCCTGGTTTTTGTACATTATGATAATATCCAATATTAAAAAAAACATTAAGTGCGTTGGGTTTTTATACATATTCATTGAAATCTGGGAGAAAATCTACTTAGGTTTTATAGGAGGCTGTTTCTTATATATTTTGTCTTTATATATTCTAAAACTGTTATAGGCAGTTTTTCCTTTATTATTGTTTACATAGCATGCAAATATGTTGAATGTATTGTGCAGTCTTTTTGTAATCTATAAGGAAAACAAAATAGAATTTTAAAAATATATTTCCAATTTCCCCATTATATCTTTTATACATGTGATACTCTGTATGATAGCCATGAGACACACATGGCTATTTAAATTTAAGCTAATTAAAATTAAAAATTTCATTCATCATTTTAACTAACCACACTTTGGGGAACCTTGGTGGCTCAGTCGTTTAAACGTCCAACTCTTGATTTTAGCTCAAGTTATGATCTCGCAGTTTGTAGGTTCAAGCCTTGTGTCAGGCTCCAACATACTCTTGGGATTCTCTCTCTCTGCCTCTATTTCTCTGCCACTTCCCCTGCTCTCAAAAATAAACTGTAAAATAAAGAAACTTTAAACAAACTAGCCACATTTCAAGGGCTCAAGAGTAACATGAGGCTAGACACTGTATAGTAGACAGTATAGAGTATAGAACACATTAATCATCTCAGAATGTTCTATTGGGTCACACTATCCCTGGACTACTATTGTAAGAGATAGTCTTCCCATTCATATGGGCATATTTCCTGGATTGTTACTATAAACTGAATGTTTGTATCTCCCCCAAATCTACATGTTGAAACCCAATCCCCAATGTGATGATGTCTAAAGGTGGGGCCTTTGGAAGGTGATTACAGCATGAGGGTGGCCAGTGCCCTTTATATAAAAGGGACTCTGGAGAGTTCTGCCACCCCTTTGCTACATGGGGACAGAGAGAAGATAGTGTTTATGAGCAAGGGCATGGGCTCTCACTAGACAGTAAATCACAGTGTCTTCCTCTTGGATTTCCCAGCTTCCAGAACTGAGAAATTTCTATTGTTTATAAACCACTTAGTCTATGGTATTTTTGTAGCCACCTTAACAGAAGAAGACAATTGTCTATGTGAATTAAGAAACAATGTTAATTTTGTTAATAGCCTACATAGATCTCACAACTATAAATCATTCTGATTTCTTTTGTCATTTATGATTTAGTCAGCAATCCCTGGCTTACCTTAGACAATAGTAGAAAAACTATATACATTGGCACTATGTAAAATAGAGTGTTATTTTACATGGATCACCTTAGCAAGTCCTCACAACTGCATGAATCAGTTATCACCCTAGATATTCCAAAAAGTACTTTTTAAGGTTTAATACCCTAATATAAATGCTCACTTAGATTTTTGTTTCTGTTTTGTTTCATTTGAGTGTTCACATTAGCTTTAACAGAATCTGAGAAGGTCCTGAGAAATTAAGTTTTGGGCAAGTAGTCCGGTTATTTAGGTAAGTACTGAAGTTTGCTTTAAAATACTCTTCAAAAGAAGTAAAAATGAAATGATATTGTTCTTTCTGACCAAAAGGGAACTGGAGAATGAAGCTTTCCTTCTAAAGCCCATCAAATAAGGTTGTGATTACTTGGATTCTTATTACCTATCTAAATGAAAATGATTTTCATCCGTATGTATGGATTTGATCTTAGCATTCCCCAACGTTAAGGTGACATCCAGCTCATTTATTTCAAGAATATCCAACCAGACCTTGGAGGAAAAATGTCACTAATATATCTGCCCTGTCAGTTTAATGGAAGCCATAGTGGAGATCTGTGACTTAGAAAATGATAACTAATGTTAGTGATAACTCACATTACTGTGCCTGGCAAGACTTCAGACTATAAATCAATAAAATATTTTAAAATCCCCACCCCCAAATCATTTTCATTTCATTAAAGCTGTACACCTTTCAAATGCTCACAGTTATTTCACTCCCACTTCTATAACGTGTTCTTACATTAGATATTTGAGCTAACCGTAAGAGTTCATTATCAGAAATGTTCATTTCATCAATTCTGGTGGGTATTTCAAAATTAGTGATGACACATCTTTGGGTGAGTAGGGTAACACTTTCCCAATTTCATCTGTTCTGCACTTTTATTTATACTTTACTTTGTCAGTTTCCTCCTCTAATCTCTCCTATGCATTTCTTTTCTTCCTCCAATTAACCTCCTGATAAACTAAGTCTCTAATAGTTTTTACCTTACAGCCACGCCACTTAGCTTGCTGCTATGTCCTCTGCTTTTTGCCAACCACTGATGGAGCTCATCTCCTTCTATCCCCCCACCCCCACCCCTCCAAAGTAAGCCAGGAGACACAAAGTGCTTGCTCAGCCTGTTAAACCAGGACATCAATTTTTTAGCGCTCAATAATAAAACAGGCTGACTCTGTAAGGAAACTATAAGGAATTGCCCTGCTAACCCTTGCCCAGCTCATCTACATTTATTGATGATAACACATTATTTCATACCATTTTCCTGGAGGGGAGTATAGTAAGGTTGGCACTCCAATTTTAGGCAACAGAATAAAATGCTATATAAGCTTTATATATATTTTATAAAATCAGTGATTTTATATAGCATCATTCATGACCACCCTCTCACACCATAAACATAAATAATATTTAATCATTAGTGTTCAGATTGGGGCAAACTAATTTGAAATATAAATTTTCATAAGTGCACATTCTCTATTAGCCTGCTGCTTAATTTTAGAAAGTAGAAATTTTGAAAAAAACACATATAATTTGCTGTTTCACAGACTAAAATGATATAATCTAGAAACTAGATTATGAAATATCTTCCATGGTAGTCATCACTTTTGAAACTGCAAATTCTTCATAAATTATTCCTTCATTTAAATGATTAAGGATCAACACAATTTCCGAATGAAGCTGAAAATTATGCCATGTAGTTGTGGCAAACACATTGCATAGACCAGTGTTGGATTCAGGTCAATATTCTTTCTCAGAGGGCACCAAAAGTGAAGTGTGGCAGTTGGCCTCCAACGCATGGTCCATATAGTTCATCATTAATCTGGAGTATTTGTTTTTCCAGAAATCTTTATTTATTACATTCATTTTATTTGTTTAGTTGTGAATTAAAAGACTGACAGTTTTTCCCTCTCCATTTTCAGTGAATGATAAGGATCTTGGTTCACATTTTCAACTTGAAATTTTTTTATTTTCAAATTGTCTGCTTTTCTTATGCATTTATCTGAGCCACAACTGTAGCCATTTAGTGTGGAAAAAAATAATCAAGTGTCTATTTTGGAATATATTAAAACTATCATTCCTAGCTTTTATCAAGGATGTTATGATAAGTAAGGATCTTATCTGGATTTTCACACACTGTCTTCCCGTCCTGTGACACTTGCAATACATTCCTTGGCAGAAAATAAGAAGGAAAATACAGCCTGTGTGGTTGGAAAGCGGCAACGCAGAATTCACCCGTGACTCGTGAACCGACCCCCAATAAGTCTGGTTGCTTCCCACATTCTTAAAATACGTTTTTTCTGTAACTTCTAAGACAATATATTCTCCTGTTTTCAGGACACTCTCATTTAGATGCTCACTTTGTTTTTCCCTCCTCCCATTCACCCTTTCAAGCAGGTGTTTTTCAGAGATATAGCACACCACCACCAGCTTCCCACTCCACTGCCCACACTCTGCCCCGGACACCCACCACTCACGCTTTCACATGCCTTCAATTAGCATCTTTGCACTAGCAAATCCTATATCCATATTTCCTGACACCACTCACCCATTTAGTAACTGCTTACCAAACACCTCTATGGCCACATCCCATCGCCATTACAAACTCTTCATGTCCAGAAGTGAGTTCCCTTAGATAAATCTAAGGACATATGGTACAGTCATTTGCATCAATCCAAGAACCTGAAGATCATCCTTAAAACCTCAGATTCATTCCATCTCTTTTATAACCAAAATTTTTCCAAATTATATCCCATTTCTAAACATTATCTCCATTATATCTCTCTTTCCTTGAGACAGAGAGACAGACAGACAGAGAATGCATACAAACGGGGGAAGGGAGAGAAAGAGGGACAGAATTTATTTTTACATTTTTTAAATGTTTTATTTATTTTTGAGAGAGAGAGAGATCATGAGTGGGAGAAGGCCAGAGAGAGATAGAGGGAGATACAAAATCGGAAGGAGGCTCCAGGGTCTGAGCTGTCAGCACAGCGCCCAATGCGGGGCTCGAACCCATGAGGTATGAGATCATGATCTGAGCCAAAGTCGGATCCTTAACTGACTGAGCCACCCAGGCACCCCAGAGGGAGAGAATCTTAAGCAGGCTCCATGCTCAGCACAGAGCCTGATGCAGCACTCCATCCCACGACCATGAGATCATGACCTGAGCCGAAATCAAGAGGCAGTTGCTTAACAGATTGAGCTACCCAGGTGCCCCTCTAAACTTAATCTCTTACCTGTCATCTTGTCCCCATCATCATCGTCACTACCTGTGTGCAAATGCAGCTAACACTTATATCCACATCTTTCAAAGCATTTCAAAAACACTGACTGATGCAAATATCTATTCCTATATGTTTGACACGATTATTAACCCCATTTTACAATTTATTATTATTTATTGATATTTAAACAAATAGCAGTTTCGATCTATAAAATGGCAGTTTGGTACTTTTCAACTTAATTGTCCAATCATCTTTAGGAGAATTCCCAATATCCTTAACACGTACATGGTCCCTGAGCTGTCTCCAGCTCAACCCTCCAGCTCAGCTTAAGCCATTCCTTCCCATTACTTTCTAAATTTAGCCATGATGAAAAATTTTAACTCTATTTTCTCTCAATTACTGGCTTTGCCCAAGGAAGATTTTTCTGCCTGGTATATTATTGCCTTTCCACATTTGTTTGTTCAACTTTTTAGTTAGATATTGTTATTAAATTCTCATTTCCTTGGCATAGACATCTCTGCTACAACAAAGTTACCTAGAAAGAAAGAATCTCACGTCTAAATTTCTGGCTTTAGGGGCACCTGGGTGGCTCAGTTGGTCGAGTGTCCAACTTCGGTTCAGGTCATGATCTCACCGTCCATGAGTTCGAGCCCCATGTTGGGCTCTGTGCTGACAGTTCAGAGTCTGGAGCCTGCTTCAGATTCTGTGTGTGTCTCTCTCTGCCTCTCCCCTGTTCATGCTCTGTCTCAATCTCTTTCTCTCTAAAAAATAAACATTAAATATATTTTTAAATAAATGAATAAATGTCTGGCTTTAATACTGTGATTGCCACATGACAGTCAGAAACCCATGTTGAATGAAATATTTTCTGTCGGTTCTATGCCTGTAAATTGATATTTATTGTTCCTGACATGTAAACAAAATTAATGCAACTTTTTAAATTATGAAACTGAGGAGGAGAGAGGTTAAATTCCTCGACCAAAATTGTATACTTAATAAATATCAAACTTCAAAATCAAACCCAGGTCTGCTGAGTCCAAAATTCAGGAATATTCACCATTGTTCCATATTTCCAACAGAAACTTGGCCAATATAAGTCAACTCAGATGGTTAAAATTTGTCTTTTACATAGTTAAGTTTGTGGATTTAATTCCTGTAAAGATTTCTACAGCAATTTGTTTTTTAATTTTAGAGAAAAAGAGATGGACACAAATGGGGGTCAAGGGGCAGAGGAAGAGACAGAAGCTTAAGCAGTCACCACACTCAGTGTGGACCCCAATGAGGAGTTTGATCCCACGACCCTGGGATCATGACCTGAGCCTAAATCGAGTCTGACGCTCAATCGACTGAACCACCTAGGTGTCCCTAATTCCTGTAAGGAATTCTAGTAGAAATATACAACCCAGTTTTTGACAACACTACTAAATTTAATTTGACACCTAGGATATGAAGTAAATTATTCACTACTAATTGCATATGTACTGAGGATATTAAATCACATAGTAGTTATATTAGAAGAAAAGTACTTTTAAGAATTTTTAAAATTTCAGTCTGCCATTGTTTTCCAACAATGGTACCTTCACTTAATTTTTTTAAGTGTATGCGTACTATGAAACTGGAGGAATATTCAGAAAAAATATTATAAGGAAAGAAGTATTTGGAATAAATGATAATTCTTATATTTTAATATCCAAATGTATTTTAAGCTTAAGACAGTGAAAAAGTTAAATTTACTAGTGCCAAGATATTGCAACTGTAATTTCTACATAATAATTATTTCACTCAAAACTGTCAAAGAATAAATAATTGTGTTTTTGTCACTCTTTTTCCTTACAAATATATCAGTTTTCAACTATCTACGTTATTATGATTATATACATAAGCGTATAAAATATTTAATTATGGAAATACAAATTCAAAGTAAAATGAATTATCACTATACATGTATTAGAATGTCTAAAATTTAAAAAGACTACCCACACCAAATCCTGGCAAATACTTGGTGAAACTTGATGTCTCATACATTACTGGAATATAAAAAGGTACGAGTTTGGAAAATAGTTTGGAAGTTTATATGTCCATGTGATCTAGCCATTCTACTATAAGTATTTGCTCAAGAGAAAAACTGTACCTTTACAAAACTTGCATGCAAATTTTCACAGAAGCGTTATTACCAATAGCCAAAACCTGGAAATAATTCAGATATTCATCAACAAGTGAAAGGCAAAAAAAAAAAAATTGTAGCGTATTCTTCCACTAAAATACTACTCAGCAAAACAAAGAAGAAATTACATATACATGCTACAATATGAATGAATTTCAAAACAATTATGCTGAGCAAAAGCAGTAAGACAAAATAATAGTGCATACTGTATGATTTCATTAACTGCAGTTCTAGAAAGTTCTAATTAATCTATAGGGACCGGGGTGCCTGGTGGGCTCAGCCAGTAAAGCAGGCTGAGCTTTACTCTTGATCTCAGGGTTGTGAGTTCAAGCCCCACACTGGGTGTAGAGCCTATAAAAAAAAAAATCTACAGTGACAGAAAGCAGCCAAACAGTAATGGGGAATATGATGGGTTCAGGGAATGACAATTGGAAAGGGTTACAAAAGGCAAGAGGGAACTTTTGAGAATAACTCGTATGCTAGTTATCTTACTTGTGGCAATGATTTCACAGAGATGCCAAAACTTTTCAGATTGTACAATTTAAATATGTACAGTTTATTTAGTCAATTATATTTCACTAAAGCCATTAAGAACAAAATAAGAAAAACATTCTAATCAAAACAAAAGCTTAAAAAATAAAGTGACTCATGAGGATACTAACAAGAAAATGGCAAAGTGTGAAAAGGAATAAATAAACTGTCAGTATTCACAGTTAACATGACTGTGCATGTAGGCCACATTATGAACATTATCTAAAAGTCTATCATTATTAATAAATTAAAATAACAATTCAGGATAAAATTAATTTTATATTTCTATAATAGTCATAAACAATTTGAAATTAAATTTAAAATTAACTAAATAATTAAAAATATTCTGTCAAGTGTCCATGAATGAATTTAACAAAAGATATGCAAGATCTATACACTACTAAAAATTGCCGAGAGAAATCAGAGAGGACAAATTAACATAAATATACAATGTTCATGAAACTGATCTACAGATTCAATGCAATCTCAAAATCCCACAACCTTTTAAAAAATATATTGACAAATTATTTCTCAAATCAATATTGAAATGCAAATGATCTAGAATAACAAGAAGGAGGAAAAGGAGAAGGAGGAGAAGGTAGAAGAGGAAGAGAAAGAGAAGAAGAAAAGGAAGGAAAAGATAAAAAACTTGATTGGAGGACTCTCTATATTATCTGAGTTCCAAACTTACTCTACAGCTACAGTCATCAAGATAGTGTATCATTGGCTGAAGGAAAGCCAAATGTATCACTGGAACAGAATAAACAGTCCAGAAATAGAATCAAACCTATAGAGTTCATTGATTTTTTTTTAAAGTTTATTTATTTATTTTGAGAGAGAGACTGCATGTGCACGCACACATGCAAGAAGAAGGGGCAGAGAGAGAGAGAGAGAGAGAGGGCAAGAGAGAGACACAATCTCAAGCAGACTCCATGCTGTCTATACAGACCCCAGTACAGAGTTCAAATTTATGAATTATGAAATTATGACCTGAGCCAAACTCAAGAGTCAGATGTTTAACTGACTGAGCTACCCAGGTGCCCCTCAATTACATTTTTAAAAAGGAAAATCTTTTTAATAAATAATTGTATAATATTGGGTATCCAAGTGAAAAAAAGGAACCTCTGTCATTATCATGCTTCATATACAAAAATTAATTCATGGCACATCATAAGCATAAATATAAATGCTAGAACTGCATAGTTTTTAAAGGAAAGCATAAGATGATAGTTTTGCAAACTGGGTATAAGCAAAGTTTATTTTTTAATATAAGACATAAAGATCATGAATTATAAAGGAAAAGAAAGACCATTGGACTTCATGGAAATTAAGATCTTCTGCTTCTCAAAAAATACAATTAAGTATTTTTGTAGGCCAAAGTCAGGCAAAAGACCAATATCTGTAAAATGTAAAGAAACCCTAAAGTATTAAAAGAAAAAGAATCTACTTAAAAATGGGTAAAGAACATGAACAGGTTATTAAAAAAGAAAGTATGTGAATACCTAATAATCACAAAGAAATATTCTTAATCTCATTAGTTATCATGAAAATGTAAACTAAAACAACTTGCAAATACATTTTATACCCAGTAAAGGAACTTATATCAAAAGGACTGAAAATACAAAATGTTGATGAAGATGTGGGGCAAATTTAATATTCATACATTGCTGGTAGAAATGCAAAATTTTATAACCACTTTGATACCCTTTTTGAGTGTTTCATTTACATTTTAAATACACACTTAACTTCTGTTCTAATAATTCTACTTCTGAGTATTTACCCAAGAGAAAAAGCCTTCTGCTAGAAAATTTCTAGGAGTCTTATTCATAGTCATCAAAAGCTGGAAACAAGCCAAATAACCATCAATAAGACAATGTTTTAAAATAATTGCAGGGGTGCCTGGGTGGCTCAGTCAGTTAAGCGATCAACTCTTGATTTCAGCTCAGGTTGATAGGGAAAAATCTGTTATAAGATGGCTGAAAGGACAGATTGGGAAATTCCAGTCCCCAGCTGAAGATTCCCTTTCTGGGTTCTTCTTCCTATTCCGCTTGCCATGCATGCCAAATTACTACTAATGCAGAATATGGAAGTAACAAACTAAGAATTGTTACCTCTGCTTACACTAGGGGCTCAGACATC
The DNA here is from genome assembly GCF_003009895.1 of Hyaena hyaena. Lineage (NCBI taxonomy): Eukaryota > Metazoa > Chordata > Mammalia > Carnivora > Hyaenidae > Hyaena > Hyaena hyaena. The sequence goes on from NW_024081115.1 coordinate 1,361,728, forward strand.
TGGAGAGTGATCTCCTCTGAGGCCGCCATTGTGAAATAAACCTCCTGCCTTCAAAGATCTCTGAGTGCCACTTGGTTCTTCCGCGGGGTGATCCAGACCAGGTTCCATAACAAGGTCAAGATCCCAGGGTTGTGGGATCAAGCCCCATGTTGAGCTCCGTGCTAAGCATGGAGACTGCTTAAGATTTTCTCTCTCTCTCTCTCTCTGTCCTTCTTTCCTGTTTGTACTCTCTCCCTCTCTCTAAAATAAAATTTAAAAATATTTGAAAAATAAAATAATTGCATTATATTCACTAAAGTAACTACTCTTCAGTAATAGAAAGAAAAAAACACACTACATGGGAAAACATTAATAAGTCACAAAAATATCAAGTGAGTTAAAAAAAAAAAACTTAAATGTGAGAATTCACTATGGTCCTATTGATAGGAGGTTTTAGAACAAGCAAAACTAAGTTTATAGTGGTTGAAATTAGAACAGCGGTTGCCCATGTGTGAGGAAGCAAGTCCAAACTTTCTCTTGTGACTGAAATGTCCTATATCATTTTTTAGTAGTTGTTACATGGGTATATACAATTTTCCAAACAAATAAAAATGAAACCTGATAAATCTGTGAAGATGAAAACAATTGTATATTAATACCTCACCAAACATAAACACAAAAATCCTTAAAAATATATTAGCCAATTGAATGCAGCAATATACAAAGAGATAATGCAGCATAACCAAGTGAAGTTTCACATGGAAAAATGAATTAGCATAAATCACATTATTAAGAGGAAAAAAAGTAGTAAAACTATACACTTGTGTTAATAGGTGAAGAAAAGTGATTTAAGAAAATTCAACACCCAGCAATGAAAACAGTTTCAACAGAAAGGGAGGTAAACCATAAGAGACTCTTGAATATGGAGAACAAACTGAGGGTTGATGGGGGTGGAAAGGGCATGGGGGAAATGGGTAATGAGCACTGAGAAGGGCACTTGTTGGGATGAGCACTGGGTGTTGTATGTAAGCAATGAACCATGGGAATCTACCCCCAAAATTAAGAGCACACTGTATACACTGTGTGTTAGATGCCTTGACGATACATTTTTAAAAATTAATAAAATGAAATAAAAGTAGTGATCGTAAAAAAAACTATCAGTATTCTTAGTGATGAAAGCCTGAAATCTTTCCTCTAAAGATAATGAACAAGCCAAGAATGTCCCTTCTTACACTTACTCTTCAGCATCATACCCAAAATCTCAATCAGTACAAGGCAAGAGAAAGAAATAATAGGGATATAGATTTGAAAGGAAGGGGTAAAACTGTTGCTATTTGTAGATGACATGACTAAGTATATAGATTTCCTAAGAAATCCCAATATACTACTATAAATACTAAGCTAATTTAACAGGATACAAGTTTAGGTTTCAATGTTCAGTTTCATTCCTACACAGTAGCCAAGAATAATTTCAAAATAACATTGAGCACAACAATGTTATTGTTGAAGGGTCATTTAACAAAATTTAATCAAAACTCTGAAATGTTGAAAGGTCATTTAACAAAATATGTGCAAGATCTGTACACTGAAAACTACAACATATTGCTGAGAGAAATTAAAGACCTCCAAAAAGAGATAAATACAGTGCTCATGTTTGAAAAATATTAGGATATCTATTGGTCTTATAGTGATCTGTAGATTCAATACAAACCCAATCAAAATCCCAGCAGGATTTTTTTTGGTAAAAAGTTATAAGTAGATTTGAGAAAGTAGAGGTGCCTGGGAGGCTTAGTCAATTAAGCATCTGTCTCTTTGTTTCAGCTCAGGTCACGATCTCATAGGTTGTGAGTTTGAGCCCCACACTGGGCTCCATGCTGACAGTGCAGGGGCTGCTTGAGATTCTCTCTCTCTCTCTCTCTCTCTCTCTCTCTGTCTCTCTTTCTCTGTCTCTCTCTCCGTTCCCCTCTCAGTCTCTCTGTCTCTTTCTCAAAAATAAATAAATAAACTTCTAAAAAATTTACTAAAAAAAAGAAGAAAGAAAAATATATGGGAATAAATAGGATCTAGCATAGCCAAAACTATTTTGCAAAAGTACATTATTTAAACAGAATTTATACTACCTTATTTCAGAATTCATTAACAAACTAAAGTTAGGAAGGCAGCTGGGTTCATAAAGAAAAATGGATCAGAAAGGATCCAGGAAGTAAATCATTCCTATATGGGCAATGGATTTTTATTTTTTTACAAATAGTTTATTGTCAAATTAGTTTCCACATAATGGGCAATTGATTTTTAACAAAGTGCCAATCTATTTCAATGGGGGGGGGGATTAAAGTTTTTTCAATAAATGGGGCTAGAACAGCTGGATATCATTTGGAAGGGGAAAAAAGCTACAATATTTTTCTTCACAGCATATAGAAAAGTTAACTAAAAATGGATCATAAAAACTTAAATCTGTACCCATAAAACTTCTAGAAGGAAACAGAGGAACTTCCCACCCCCCCCCTTTAAGGTAGGTGGAGCTATCTTAGTTGGGTCATAAAATGAAAAGAAATAATAAATTGGACTTCATCAAAACTAAAAACTTCTGCTTTCTGGTGAGAAGGCATGCCACAGACTAGATAAATATTCCTACACACATATCTGACAGAAGAGACTGGTGTCCAGAATATATCATCTACACCACGCAATTATACATATGATCTATTTAGGTCTGCAACCTAATAAGGCAGCACCTGCATTTAAATGGGCAAAAGGCATAACCGAGCACCTCACAAAAGATTTAAAAATTGATAATAAACCACACAGATGGATCTCAAAAACATTTTGTTGAATGAAAAACATTTGTTGAGGGGCTGAGAAGAGTGCATACTCTCCGATCTCATTAATATGTAATTCTAGAAAAGAAAGCTGATCTAGGCTGGCAGAAAGCAGATTAGCCGATGCCTGGGGACAAGAACATGAAAAGGCAATACACAAGCAGCTACAAAGACAAAGGATCATCAGGGTACTTGTGGAGGTGATGGAAATACTCTTTCTTGGCTTTGAGCAGGTGTGTGTTGGGAGGGAGCATATTAAACAATGTATATATTTGTCAAAACTCAATTAATGTGCTACTAAAATGGATGTCTTTCATTTCATGATACCACACATTAATAAAATCAATTTTAAAGCAAAGTGGACCTATGTTTCATTGTATAAAGTGTAACAATTAAAAGTGTACAGAAAAATATAGTAAAGTATAATAAACAGTGGGGATCAAAATGAAAAATAATGTCTAATTAAGGATTTCTCTTAGGTGTTCTCTTAAGGTTTTAGATTTTACACATAACGTCGCAAATGAACAATAAGCACATGAACTTGGGCTCAAGACCAGAAGGCTTTGTCCTTCAGATCCATCGGGCTTGAGACCCTGCATGCAATAAAGCGGGTGGCTCGTGTATTCCAGCATGTTTAAAGTCACTGTAACGGCTGCAGTTAAGAAGCTAATGGCTTTCCATCAAATGAACCTGTGTTTGTGCATCTGCTCTAGGGAATGTTTTTGAGTTGTGGGAATGAAGTTCAGGTTGCATCAGTAACATATAAGGATGACAAAAGGAAATGCCTGCATAACAACCTCTTACAGGTAGCAGTAACATCAATACTTACTTGAAAGAAAAAAAAATTCCTTGCTTTAGAAGCATATATTGAATTTTTACTAAGCTCCTGATACAGTATTTAGCAGATTGCTGACTATGGGATTAATCTAACATGATTTTATGGAAATAAATGGGCAGGGAACAGAAAGGTATAAAATGTTTTGAAATGGAAGATGCCTTTAAGGATTCTCCAGTGCCTCTGTTACAATGTTATTCAACCTGGGTTTTGACTACTGTGTCTAAAGATTCACCTCAAGCTACATTTTATTTTGTTTAAAAAATATTTTAAGCAGTTTAATATGTGCATTTGAAAGATATCTGTCAACACTGCAACCCTAAAGAATATATTGTATGGTAATTTCAAGAGTTATTTATGGAAAGGCTGGCAGAGGAGAGATTTTTGGAGAGATTTTTTGCCTGCGACTACCTTTCTCTCAGGCCTCCTTATATTTTCAAGTAACCAATTATTTTTCAGTAGTTAAAATTAAATCCAGTGCAACAATGTATGTCAAGGTCTTCTTTCCTATTGTAAGAAGTAAATCATCAGCCTAGTGGCTAGGAAATGCATTCTTTCAGAAAGATAGGCAAATGGATCATTGTATTGTGATTAAAATCTGTTAGTAAATCAAGTATGTACTGTAATTTAGTGTAGGATAAAGTTGACATGCAAGATAGTAAGCAAATTAAAGACTTCAATAAATGGGCAACTGGATATCTGTGCAAAAAAAGATAGGGGCGTCTGGGTGGGTCAGTTGGTTAAGCGTCCAAATCTTAATTTCAACTCAGATCATGATCTCATGGTTTGTGAGTTGGAGCCCTGCATTGGGATTCATCCAAGAATGACAGGGCAGAGCCTACTTGCCTCTCTCTCTCTCACCTCTGCACACACTCATGCTCTCTCTCTCTCTCTCTCTGTATCTGGTGCTCTCTCTGGCTCTCTTCTGGCTCTCTCTCTCAAAAAAAAAATTGATAGATTTGGAGCTCTATCACATACAATACACTAAGTTCTCACCAAATGGATCAAAGATGTAATGTGAAAATAACCAATAATTGGATTCAATTTTAATAATGTGGTGGGGAATACTTTATAAATAGGATACATCATCTAGAAACAGTAAGGGAAAGAAAAAATGAATACATTAATAAATAGTGAAAATAAAAATTTTAAAAGTGAAACTTAAAACTGGCATAATTTGATAAACAAATGTAAAAGAAAAGTGAAAAAATTTTGAAACTATCTTGTGGGCAAAAATACTAAAGTTCAATGTCATATTCTTTTTTTTTTTTTAATGTTTATTTCTTTTTAAGACAGAGCATGAGCAGGGGAGGGACAGAGAAAGGAGACACAGAATCTGAAGCAGGCTCCAGGCTCTGAGCTATCAGCATAGAGCCCAATGCAGGGCTCGAACCATCGTGAGATCGTGACCTGAGCTGAAGTCGGATGCTTACCCAACTGAGCCACTCAGGCATCCTGAATGTCATGTCCCTTTTTGAAGAGGCTATGATGAATTGAGCTCTTTTCATAGAGTGCAGATGGGAGTCAAAATTCAACCTTATTGTAGGAAATTTTGTCAATATTTTTCAAAATAACAAATACATGTAATTTTCAACCTGGAAGTTTCACATCTGGGGATTTATTTTACTTACAGATATATATACATACTTGCAAAATGACTTCTGAATATTCATTGCAAAAATCGTGATGGCAAAAGTTTGAAGAAACACTAAATATACATCAATAAGGTATTGATTTGTTTAAATTCTGATAATTTAAATTAAAATAATTTAAATGAGTTTATTTCTAACTTTAAGTAATTTAAATTAAGGAGAAATAAATTTTGCTAATCTATAATGATGCATGGGACTGTAAAAAAAAAAGAGGAAAGTATATACTGATAGAGGAAAAGCTCCAAAATATACTAAATTCGGAAAACAAGATGTACAGCAGTCCTTTATTATGTCTTATTACATGTAAATGGGGAGGAAATAAGATGCCATATTCCCATCAACTTGAATATATTTTTAAAAATCTAGGCAGGTACAGAAGTCAAGCATAGTAGTTACACGGATAAATATAAAGGATGAGCAGGTAGAAACAGGCTTGAAGCAGGTACTGAAAATTATACTTTTCTCCTTTCATTATCAAACTTATATAAACGAGAACAGAGCATGCCTCAACCTAGCATGAACCATCCAGAGACTTAACTTCTCCCTTCAGCATGCTCTGACACAGCCTATGCTCCCTTCTCTTGATTCTTTAGAAATTCGGCCTTGGATACAAATTCAGGACCAGACTGGGCCAATATTTTCTCCCTTTGAAGCCAGACCATGATATGCATTATTTAAATCCAGCCAAGCCCACACTCCACTGTGAGTTTGAATCTTGGGTGAGTAACACAGAGTTGCCAGGGCAGAAGAGAAATCACTCACAGCAACAGCAGCCCACCCAAAAAAATCCAGCAGCGGTGAGGCACTTACCAAGGGGTGATGATGCCTCCAGCAGCACCCCGGAGCTCCATCACCACAGACACCATCCGCTGTCCCTTTGCATTTAACAAGTTAAGGTCTGCAGCCTTCCCTCCACATCTCTGCAATTTCTAGTGTTCTTCCCATAAATGCCATTTCTTCTAAGGGTAACCAGAGTTAGTTTATTGCTAGCCACATCTAGTGACAGTGCTAGAATAAATATCTTTTCCTACGCTCGTTGCAATCGGATGGTGAGCCTCTAGAGGTTAAGAAGCTAGTCTCCTTCGACGCTCATAGGGTCTAACACTGTACTTGCCATATAACACTAGGTGATCATTCAGAGAGCTGATTAATTCATGACTCAGGTCAATGATGGTAAGAGGGTTTTTATTCATTGTTCATTTGAAAGCTTCAAAATAACAAAGAGCTTCCAGGTTTAATCTCTGGGTTTATGCAAAGTTTTTAGTTAACTGACTTGCTCCTCTACACAATCTCTAATCTAAGAACAGATTGAATAATTTAACATTATAAAAAGATTTTATTATTAAGAAGGTGAATTATTTTTGCTTAAAATAAGACAGCAGGAGAGCTGTTCCTAAAATATATATTTAATATTAAAATGAGTGCAAAATTTTCAGAAATCATTTCTTTTATAATAATTTTATATTTTAAATTATTCTCACTTTTTAAATATTTTATTTTATTTTTTTTAATGTTTTTTTTATTTCTAGGAGAGAGAGAGACAGCGTGAGCAGGGGAGGGTCAGAGAGAGAGGGAGTCACAGACTGAAACAGGCTCCAGGCTCTGAGCTGGCAGTCAGCACAGAGACCGACGCGGGGCTCGAACCCACGAACCGTGAGATCATGACCTAAGGGAAAGTCGGACGCTTAACCGACTAGGCCACCCAGGCGCCCCTAAATTATTCTCACTTTTTATTTCTCTTACACAATAGAGGGCATAGCCTGTATTAGATAAATTTTCATTCAGTTAAGCAATGAGCAAATAGATTTACTAGAAAGTATTCTTTAAAAAAACACAATTTTTACTTTACACATGATGACAAAATAAAAATCCTTACTGGAATTTATACCCAGAAACATTTTACTGTGTTAATACCAAAGTTGTTACTGAATCTTACTGAAATAGATTTTTAAAAATCCCACAACATTCAATTACTTGAATGATATCTTTTACATGACACTCATAAACTTCAGCTAACATACTACTGGGAAATGAGAGCAAACATGAAATCTATTTGATTAATGTATTAGAACATTGCAGAATTACACACTTTTCTCTACACAGAGCTCATTTCCCTACATTTCCCCTTCCTTGTTAACATCAAGTGATCAGCCCTCAACAACGCTGATGTGACAATTTGAGTAACATTGCAGTAACAACTCTCTAGAAATAGCTACTCCATATATGTTGTCTCTATCTATAAAAATACAATATCATATGCCAGCCTAGAAAGCTTTCTAAAATTATATATTATCAAATACAATTCTTAACAATTAAATTTCTCCATGTACTATGTAAAAGGCAAGATGTGGGAGCCACAAGTCACTTCCTCGGGGATTAGACTGGTTTTGCTCAAAAGGCCACTGCTCTGTCACTCGTGAAAAACCTTCAAGTTACACTGCATTTATATTCTCTTTGTCTATTTCTCCTGCATGGATCCTCTCATTCTGCTTTCGTCTAATTATATTCTCTATTTTTTCTTCTTTCTTTTCCTGCAACATTTTCCTCTCCTACATTTCAAACTTGCTACTAAACGGCTGAAATCGGAACACGTGTATACTACATTTCTAAAGGCTTTTTCTTCTTTTTTTCCTTGGATTCCATGCAACATTTTCTCTTATATCTTAGTGTTGTAGGGTGTTTTTTTTCTGTTCCATACATTATTTCTATTTTCTATTAGTTCTGTGTCATTGTTTATTCTGGATTCTCTCTTCCATGCTAGAGATTTTCCTCTATTCTGTGTTGATTCTCACTGTCTAATTAAGGCCTATTTCACAAAAAATCTAAAAAGAAAAAAATCCATTGCCAATTAAATTACAAAAAATATGTGATCTAGTAATTAAGAGAGAGATTAGAATCCTGGTCAGAAATCATATGTTTATAAAGAGGGATTTCCAAATCTTGGACTTTCTGCAAGGTGATCATGATATCAAGACAGGTTTTTTTTAAAGGAACCAAAATATCACTTATCTTACCATATTTCTTTTTTTAAAAAAAAAAGCATAAATACTAATTCGTTGTTCCACTTTTATTTTTAAGAACATACCTATGTAATTCACACTTATATTAAAAAATAAAGACAGAAATGATTTTGAAAAAAAGATAGAGAAGCAATATCCAAAACGTGGTCACAATTCACTTATTTAGTATCACTGGTGGGCAATCAACTTATGTATGTAAATTTTTCAAGCAAACTAGGCAAATTCATTTGTTCGTCCAGTTTATTTCGACTTATTTGGCAAAAATAAATCAAAACTATACTTCCTATTTCCTCACTTTTCCTAGGGACTGCTGAATATAACTAAACTTTTCTTGGTCATCATGAAGAACACAACAAGGTAATAAAACAGAAACATGTCCTCCGGGGTTACCGTGGCATGTAATGCCATTCACGCTTTCCAACATGAACAAAAATGTCAGTGCTTTTAGAATTATGCAAGTATCTTTTAAGTTTCTCTATCTCCTCTTAAATCAACTGTCACTTTTTGCTGCAGCCTGTGTGTCTGCCTCCTGAAAAAGGCCCCTAATTTGCTTTCTAATCTGCTGTGCACTGAAAAACTGCCTTGCCAAGCTTCTATAATTGTGTCTAAAATAAGAGTAAGTAAGCTCAGAGATGGCTAGGGAGACTATCCATAAACTGCATGGGTAATAAATACTAGCATCCGTGCTTGTTGTTTTCTTAGCCTCGGATCTCTTACTAAGAACTTAAGGGGATACCGAATTGAGCATGCGTTTGCCATATGACTCAAGTTTTAGGTCAGTTTCATGTATTCATGTTTCTGTATTTCTACAACCCTGTGAATGAATTCAGTCTTTGAAAGAGAAATGGGTTTTAATAATTTTTATGTGTGTCATCAATAAGTAATTGTATTTACTTCAGGGAAGTGCTCAGAATGTCATTGTTTTTAATTGCTCAAAGTGAGGCACACAAAATTTCCAGTGCGCTCTATGTTACTTCAGATCTGTTCTCCAATGTATCTATTCTAGAGCTAGTGGGCTGAGATGAAAGATGCATGGATAATTCAGTAAGCTCTGGCTAGCTGGAATCTGGGGGAACGCGTGGCTCTAGACCCACATTTTCAAAAATTTTCAGGGAATTGTTATAAAATGTATCATATGCATCTACAAAATAAATTTTAGTAATTTTTATGTCAAGATGAACATTACTAACATAAATTTTTGTACTTCTGTAGACTATTTTTTCCTATAGTACATGGGTCTATTCTGGTGTGCTTTTAAATTTTGCAGCAGTAGAATTTATTCAGCTTAATAGAGCTACTTTTAATCTGCTTTGGGTTTCAAAACCAGATAACTAAGAGAGTTAGAATTCTGTGTAAATTGAAAGTAACTTGATTCTGAATGAAGACCCAATAATTTGATTTTAAGTATGTGCATGGATTTCATAACATGTATTACAGGTGGTCATCAATCTTTTTCATTCATTATCTGCTTATTTTCTGCCTTTAAAATAAATAAAGCTACTGGATTAAATACATGAGCTCCAAATAGATGAATTTTAATATACAATAAGAGCCATTTTGTTTCCTCATTTTATGTTCTTTGTAGTTAATTCTGTAATTCCCCGAGTCAGATTAAAACACAGGTTCTTCTATTTTCTATGGTTATTTCTGTTTGAATTGGACACTAGAGGCTATTAAGAATTTCGCTGCAGTATTTATAGTCTAGTGTGGCAGTGTGAAGAACTCCATGGCCCCATTCCTTAGTGCTACTAGGAAAAATTAGATAGATGATAGATAGATAGATAGATAGATAGACAGATAAATACACATAAATATGTGTACATATTAAAATTATATACATATACACAATAAAAATATACATATATGTATATACACACACACACACACACACACACACACACATACACACACACTCACCAGTCTCTGGAAATGGTCCCATGGATATATAGCAAATGAAGAAACACTGACTCAAGAAATCCTACTAATATTTGGTAAGAACAGTGAGAGTTTATTGCATTTGAAGACCTGATTCCTCCCTTCTTCCTACCAGTTCAGCCAGAAGAAAATCCCAGGCTGGTACAGCCGAGCATACAAGGTTTCCCAGATGGAGGGCTTACTTACTGGGAAAGGCAAGACATCAGCATCCTACACCCAATACCTGTTCCTGAGACTAAATTGTGGGTAAGTGCAGGTGAGTAATGGGGACTCTCTTCTTTCTCCCACCCCTCCCCTGTGGGACAGAGTCTACCCTGGACATGGAACTGAGAAAACTGGGGCCCCAGTCACCCTTCCTATAGCAATGATTCCATCCCAGGAGAGGCAAGCATGGAAGTCCTGTGGCCCGGGTACCTGGGTGGTTCAGTTGGTGGGGCACACAACTCTTGATCTCCAGGTTATTGGGTGCAGAGAGACAGCTGCATCCCTCCATTGAGCACTTCACTCCTAAAGCAGTGATGTCACTCAGTGAAAAGTGCACTATGGTCCTCAAACCGAGCTCTAGATGCAAGTCTCAGAGTTTGTATTTTCCTAGGGGAATAACAAAGGTAATAAACAGGTAATGTTAATGATGTTCACCTCAATGATTAACTTCATTTGTTGGGGCACCTGAATGGCTCAGTGAGTTAAGCGTCCGACTTTTGATTTCAGCTCGTCATGATCTCACAGTTCATGAGCTTGAGCCCCGTTGGGCTCTGGGTTGACAGTGTGGAGCCTGCATGGGATTCTCTCTTTCTCTCTCTGTCTCTCTGCCCCTTCTTGCTCTCTCTCTTTCAAAAATAAATAAATATTAAAGAAAAAAAAAAGGATTGACTTCATTTGTAATAGAGGGTGGAAAAATTCCTAAGATGCCTCTCAAGACAATGGGGCTTATAAGTGAAGGACAATGAGGAAAAGGTTCATGGAGTCATTGTGCATATAGCAACCTACTAAACTGTAGGCTGGTTAGTTCATCCGTAGGAACCTGGGAAAGAGACAGGAGGAAAGAAACTGACTGGGGTCCAAACACAACTCAAACATAACCCTGGGCAAATATTCTTTTGAAAGGTGTCTGGAAATGATTAGTATAGTCTTTTGGGGAATTTATGCCCCAGGATAGGGTTGATAACCATAATGCAATCAGCAGATGGTGAAGGGTAACTATGCCAAAACCACTGTCATTCCATCGTGACTGTGGATATAACTAAGTCTGTACCTCCCAACAAGTGACATTAGAGGCTCACTCTATAGGAAGTAAAATAAATTCAAATTAACCCAGTCAGGCGCTAAACAAATAACTATAAACTACAACAAAGTTGGTGACGGCTGGGGGCAGGTAGGAGGAAACAATACCCAAGGTTGCTACAGTTTATTTTGTAAAATACAGTTTACATAAACTACTATGAAAAATGAATAAACAAGTTATAAAAAGCCAAAAAGAATGACTGTTACACCAGGAAAAAAGTCAGGCAATAGAAATTCTTATGATATGGTCATTGTCTAGAAGTTACTAATGAAAAATACAATCTAACCCATACAGTAATCACTCATAGTCTTTCCAATTTGTTTTGTAATTTTCACAGAAATGCTTTAACCATTGAAAATGATGCAAGCAAACAAGCTTCCTCAAATGTAGACTATTTCCAGTCTTCTTAGTCTTCTTTTGCATAGATACATATTTTCCTCAGGTATCATTTTCTTTCTGCCTGATGGACTTCTTCTGGCCATTATTTATTTCTGACATGGGATTTATGGTGATAATTTATTTCAGATTTTGTATGTGTTAATATGTAATGATTTCATCTTCATTTAAGGTGGAGAGGGGCAGAGGGAGAGAGAATCGTTTTTTTAATATATATATATTTTTTATTTATTACTGACAGAGAGAGCGTGAGCAAGGGAGGGTCAGAGAGAGAGGGAGATACAGAATCTGAAACAGGCTCCAGACTCTGAGCTAGCTGTCAGCACAGAGCCCGACACGGAGCTCAAACCCACAAACTGGGAGATCATGACACTAGCCGAAGTCGGACTCTCAGCTGGCTGAGCCACCCAGGGGCCCCAGAGGAAGAGAGAATCTTAAGCAGTCTCCATGCTCAGCACATAGTGCAATTCAGGGCTCAACCCCATGACCCTGGGATCGTGACTTGAGCCAAAATCAAGAGCCAGATGCTTAACCAATTAAGCCACCAAGGTGCCACTCATCTTCTTTTCTTTTTTAAATTTTATTAATTAATCAATCAATTAATTAATTTTTCTTAATAGACTTTTTTTACACATTTATTTATTTTTTGAGAGATGGAGAGAGATAGAACATGAGCGGGGAGGGTCAGAGAGAGAAGGAGACACAGAATCTGAAGCAGGCTCCAGGCTCTGAGCAAGCATTCAGTACAGAGCCTGATGCGGGGCTCAAACCCACGAACAGTGAGATCATAACCTGAGCCGAAGTCAGACGCTTAACCGACTGAGCCAACCAGGTGACCTGCATCTTCATTTGTAAACATATATTTATTGGTATAGAACCCTAAGCTGATAGAATTCTGGGGGTGTTTTATGCTTTTTTGTCCTGGAAACATGTTGCTCCACTGTTTTCTGACTTGCATTGTTTTTGTTTGTTGGTTTGTTTGATTATTTGTTTTGAGACGTCTGCATTATTCCTGTTGTTTCTTCCATGGGTAAAATGTTCTCCCACACCTTAATGTTTTTTAACATTTTGTATTTTTCTTTGGTTTACTATAGTTTGAATAGTATATGATTTGTTGTGTCTTTGCTGATGTTTATTCTGCTCAGTATTCCGAGGCTCCTGGATTGGTGGTTTGGTATCCATAATTAATTTTAGAAAGCTCTCTGCCATTATTACTTCAAATATTTCTGGTCTGTTCCCTATTCCTCCTTCCTCTATTCCAATGTATAGAGAAATTACATATTTTAATATTATTCCACAGTTCTTGGATATGCTATTATGTTTGGGGGCATTTGCTGTGGTTATTGTGTTAATTCTTCCTTCTCATTACATCTCCACTTGGGAAGTGTCTATTGACCCATGTTCAAGTTCACTAAATCTTTGGTCATGTCAAGTCTATGGATGAGTGCCAAAGGTATTCATTTCTGTTACTGTCTTTATTTTTTATTTTTAAGATATCATTTTTATTCTTTCTTAGAACTTCCATCTCTCTGCTTACATTACCCATCTTCCCTCACATGTTGTGTCTTCCTTTTCAATTACATCTCTTAGTTTTGCTCATGGTTATTTTAAATTCCCTGTCTGATAAGTACAAAATATGTGTCGTATCTATGTCTTATTCTGATGTTTGCTGTATCTCCTCATGGAGTGCTTTTTCTTGCCTTTTATCAAGCTGTGTCACTCTGCTTTTTGAAAGCTAGACACCTCATATCAAATAATGAATTTGGTAAACCATCTTCAGTGTGAGTATTATGTTAATCTGACTAGCAATTTGTCTGTGTTTCGTGTTTGCTATAGCTGTGACTATCAGACACTTCATATTTCTCTGTTTGTACTCTTGACTTTGGGCTTATCTAAATACTCTTTCCCAAAGAAAGTCTATATCTTCTGTTCTTTCAGCTGTAATTATTATTATACAGGAGCACTACTGATGTATTGGTAGAATGGAGAAAAGCAGAGCCCTCTATAATCTTCTGGGTAAGTCTCAGCCATTTGGTGGATCTCTTTCTGCACTGTAGACTTCTCAAGGGATTTTTTCCTTCTTTTAGACATAAAGCCTTTTCTCCTTGTCCTCTACTGCCCTTTCTGGCTACAGTATTTCCAATCTATTTTCCTAAAGCCCTATACCCTGTTGATGTGTGAGCATGGAGCACTTCCCTTAGCCCAGCTGAGATAAGGTTTTAGAATTGAGTTCAGGCCAAGTCTTTTCTCTCCTTGCTCTTCAATGACAAACCCTTCTGAATGTTGGGTGGAAATGGTCTCTGCTTCTTTCACAATGATTGCTTTTCCTCCATTCAATCAGATCTGGAAGGGAATGTTCTCAGATCTTCCATGTGAAGAATGTGTGAGGGCTCCCCTAAGAACTCACACATAGTGGCTTTTGCTCAAGCCCACACAGGCTCCAGTAATTAATCTAAATGGCTATTTGTTTACTCCTACAAGGTTATGAATTCAGAGGATTTTGATCCAGACAGCCAGATCTAGGTGCCTGTATCTGGATGTGCCAGGAGCATCACTCTGCCCATGACTTCCGTTATCTGATGGGTCAATTTGCATTTGTCCAATTTTTTTCTTGTTGTAAGGATGAGAATACAAAGTTCCCAACTTTTAAAAAATTTATGTTTATTTTATTTTTGAGAGAGAGAGAGAAAGAGATGTGAGCAAAGGAGGGGGAGAGAGAGAGAGAGAAACACAGAATCTAAAGCAGGCTCCAGGCTCTGAACTGTCAGCACAGATCCTAATGCAAGACTCAAACTCATGAGCTGCGAGATCATGATCTGAGCTGAAATTGGTGCTTACCATCTGAGCCACCGAGGCACCCCAAAACTTCCCAGCTCTTTACATATTGGAGCCAAAACCAGAAAACTAGATTTCTTTTTAGTTTTAAAAGTTTTGGTCCATTTGGAATTTACTTTGATGTAAGAAAATAATGAAGTGGGGGAATCTTATTTTATATTTATTAACTTTAGCTACTCAGTCTTTCTCATGTCATTTATTAAATTAACTATTTTTATTATCAACGATTAATTGCCACCTTTATTATATCCTTTATTATACTCTATTTGAATAGAATGAAATAATTCTAATATTAGAACTCATGAACTCTATCAGTTATTTTATTGCTACAATATCTGAATTTGAAAACAGAATTCTAACAGGAAGAATCATGATTGCAGAAAATTATACATCTGATGGATTAATCCAGTACTGCCATGGAATTATCTTAATGATAACATAGTGGTTACTAAATAGTTAATGAAATGGTAAGTACTTAATAATTAATGGAAGACAGTCATTTAATCCAAAACATAAATGATGCTGAACTTTGAGAAATTTGGCAATTGTAGGTTACAGTGATGAAAGGGACTTCCTAATTAACTTCAAATTAGCTTGAATTTAATGATCATGGCAATTGACATGAACACTCTTGGCATACTTTTCATCCAAAAGCCTAAGTATGTTTTCACACTGTTCTTGGTTTTTCTTCTTTGTTTTGTTGAGTAGCCTAAAAAGTTCTATTCTTTTAAAGATTAGTGTAGAAAGTTATTCTCTCTCAACACCCAAAGCCAGAGTTTATAGTTAATAACAGAAGTTATTAACCCATTTAATCTGACACAATTACAGGGTAGACAAAACCTCCCTTCTTAAAGAGAATTAGTTTCTACTTGATTTTATTTAGTAGCCTTCCATTTCTTGAGTGAAAGCAGAGAAAATAATGAGGCATTATGCTGTGAACCATTAAAGTCAATTTAAATAACGGAGTTAGCTTTGAAGATTTAAGCACTATTGAAAATATTTCTAAATTTTATGTGACATTAAAGTGTCGAAATACAATGACACTCAGCTCATAATTCTGCTTAAGTTTCATATTGTCAGCATTTCTGTTTACAATTAAATTATTCATGAGAAAGAAGCCCCACATTCAACACATTTTCAGTTTTACCAACGGGTGCAAATTATTTTCCTCACTGTGGACCTCACTGTGTTGTACGGGACACAGCAGTAGCACCATATTCTCAGAACAATGCAACATGAAACAAAACAAAACCTCCAAATCCCCTTATTTCCTTTAGGGGCTTTTTTTTTTTTTTTTCTAGGAGAGAGAGAAAGAGAGACAACGTGAGCAGGGGAGGGTCAGAGAGAGAGGGAGACACAGACTCCGAAACAGGCTCCAGGCTCTGAGCTGGCAGTCAGCACAGAGCCTGATGCGGGGCTCGAACTCACGAACCATGAGATCATGACCTAAGCGAAAGTCGGACGCTCAACCGACTAAGCCACCCAGGCGCCCCATTTAGTGGGTTTTTAAAAAGGCTTCTCATAGCTAAACTGCTTAAGAGTGGTGTGTATTTCTCTTCATTCCCTTCTTTGCTACCCACCCTTCAATCAACAGTAAGTCACAGACGCTGAGGTTTGAGATGATGGTCCAGGCCACCAAAGGGAGTGGTTGCCTATCAACTCCATCCTACTTTGCTCTCTCTGCAATCACAGTTTTGACCAAGGCCTTCATCTTAGGCTTCCATTCCTGGACTTTCTCATTGCTAGTAATTCCAGCCTTGTTTCAGTTCCCTTTTCCCCTCCTTGTTATCTTGGTGGTAGCTTCCTCCATCAGCCCTCTGCTCTATCTGAACATTAAAACCTAGTGTGGCTGTTCTAGACCTTGATTTGTATTTTCTCCATCTCATCTGTGTGTCTCCTCCTCACCCTTCAGAACTCACCTACTCAAGGGACCTTCTGGTTACAGTCAATTTTCGTTTTCTGATAAAAGCTTTCATTTGTCCAAATGTAATTAATTTGCTGAATGTCTATCTTGCTTCTTAGATTGCATGATTGGTGAAGCCTGGAATATATGGAGTCTTTGTTTTTTTTAAATATTTTTTATTTATTTCTAGGAGAGAGAGAGAGAGACAGTGTGACCAGGGGAGGGTCAGAGAGAGAGGGAGTCACAGACTGAAACAGGCTCCAGGCTCTGAGCTGGCAGTCAGCAAAGAGCCCGACGCGGGGCTCGAACCCGAACCGCGAGATCATGACCTAAGCGAAAGTCGGACGCTTAACCGACTAAGCCACCCAGGTGCTTTATAACTTGGCACAGAAGCTCACCCATTGTTTTTATTTATTAATAAAATGGATGTGGAGTCTTATAAAAATCCAGAATGTTAGGATCCATAATTTAGTATTCTTGCACAATACTAGGTTGCATTTCTTTTCCTGCTGATTCAAGAAGACATCTCAAGGCACACTCCATTGTCTTGCTGAATATAAAGACTTTTTTTTTTTTTACTCTTTTTAAAGTTTATTTTGAGAGAGAGAGAGGGAGAGAACAAGCAGGGGAAGGACAGAGAGAGAGGGAGAGAGAATTCAAAACAGACTCTGTAGCGTGGAGTCCAACTCAGGGTTCAAACTCACTAACCATGAGATCATGACCTGAGCTGAAATCAAGAGTCAGACACTTAAAACTATTGAGCCACCCAGCTGCCCCTTAATAGACTTTTAAATATTAAAAATCTCAAAGTAAATTTTGATAATACCTTGCCCTTTAAGGAATGCAAAAGTGAATAGAATATGTTGCTAATTTAACTTCAAGTATCTGACTGAATCTCTGAACAAGATTTTTTAGGCTTGTTCCATGAGAAAATCAATAGAAAGTGAAGATTTTGACCAAATGAACATTTTTATATTTAAGCCCTTTTGATATTATATTTAGTCGTTCTTATGTCTAGTTTACCCCATTAATCTTTAACTGGTTGGGAATAATGGAAAACTTAAGATGCTTAAGATAAAGCAAAATAGAACCTATTGAGAATACACTTGATTTTAAACTCTTATTGGAGTTAAGAAGAATGTTTTAGTAAAAATGAAAACAAATTTCCTTAGGTATCCATCATCACCTGACTTTTTAAAACATAACTTAAATTAATCTTTGAAGACTTTTTTCCTGAAAAGAAGAATGCACAAATTTCTCATGAAGATCTTTTTAGAAAGAACTTAAGGACCAAAATGAATATTATTTTTAAAATATACTGAAATGTTATTCATATGAATTATTTGAATATTAGTTCTGCCCAAAGCAGAGATAATAATAGTATATAGGAATGAAATTAGTGCAGCTGTGCTGAGGAAGGTTCTAGTATGTGGTTGGGTCAGGGTCATGTATTTATCCACATAAGCTGAACAAATGTATAGCTTCTGCATCTGACCCTTGCCGCACTCTTTCTATAGCTTCTATCCCCAGCACCTTAGATCTTGCACCTAACACACATCAGAAACACTCTAGTATCTATATACGGATGTGTTCACGGTGGTCTTCATCCCTCCGTTTCCGAATTTTTAAGCCCCAGTTGGATTACCATGAGACATCGCAACTTTTTACTTTATTAGAAATCCTGGGAAAAGCTCCTCTGGAAGTCGTGCTGAAAGTGCTCTGCGCCTTGGACACTGTGCTCGTTTTGTTCTCTCCCCAAAGTTCTGTCAGTACCGCACCTCACATCTAGCTCCCTCCTTCTTGCCCTTGGCTGCTCAGTGACCCCATGTCACACCCAAGGTCTACTGATGTGTGACAGAAGACACTGACCATGGTTGAGCTAAGCACCAAAGCGTCATTCTGCCTAAAACTGACAGATGTCTTTTTTATTGTTAAAAAAAGTAAACCGACTTCAAATCTTAGCATAATTCTTATCACCCACAAATGCATTCAACACACTTAGATGAGATTCTTTATAGTTTGAGGGGGGCTTGGGAGGTTGAGTCAGTGGAGTTTCCGACTCTTGATTTTGGCTCATGTCATGATCTCGCGGTTCATGGGTTCAAGCCCCACATCGGGCTCTGTGCACTGAAGGTGCAGACCCTGCTTGCTTGTGATTCTCTCTCTCCCTCTCTCTGCTCTTCCCCTGCTCATTCTCTCTCTCTCTCTTTCTCTCTCTCTCTCTTTCTCTCTCTCTCTCTTTCTCTCTCTCTCTCTCAAAAGAAATAAATAAACTTTAAAAAAGAAAGTTAACCTGTTGATAAATGAATACAAAGCATAGAGCAAGAGAATACATATGATTTGCTGGATGCCTATCATATACCAGCGCTTGCCTTGGGTATGTGTTACATTCACTCATATTTTACTTAAACATCACCACAGCTCTGTGCATTTTGGTGCTCTGTGTGCTGTTGAATTAGAGAGGGGAATTACAGATATGGGTTATGGCACTGAGCACTCAGGATGAGGCAAGGGAAAAATGAGGACTGATACGTTTCAATGGCCAATGAAAGAACCGACCCCCCATTTTTGCCATTGTCCTGCCTCAGAATGCAAGACAGAATGCTCACAGATGAAATCGTTTCCCTTCCAGTATCTGCGCTGGCAGCAGATTTCAGAGACCTGAATTAAATTATGATATTCTGATACTATTAACTATCATCCATTGTTATTTTAAAGGGAACCTCCCTAAGACTTCAGTATTTGGTGAACATGTCCATATTACAGGCATACCTGGTTCCAAGTGCATCTGTATTACTATCTGAAGCCCCGTCTTTCAGAAGACTAATTTCTTAACATTTGCCCAGGAGACAAGCGAATGTCTTCCTAAGACATACTCAGAGAAGTGGGGCATGAATAGCAGTGCTATCTGCTTTACCTTATTCCAGAGAAAGAAGACACTGCTGCCACCGAAGCCTGGTGACATTGTCCCATTCAAAGTTTTCTTCACTTCACTTACTCGAGTCCTGTGTGCTAAACCAACGTATTTTCTATGTGATTTCACTTTTCCTTTTCTCAATGTAAAAAAATCATAGTCATGTCTCTTAGAAATAATATGAGTATTGCCATTCCCATTTTGTGGATAAGAACACTAAGGCTTAGAGTGATTAAGAAATATAAGCACTAGGGATGCCTGGGTGTCTCAGTCTGTTGAGTGTCTGACTCCTGATGTCAGCTCAGGTCATGATCCCGGAGGCATGGGATCAAGCTACATGCCGGGTTCCACTTAAGATTCTCTCTCTCTCAGTCTCCAATGCTGGCATGTGTTCTCTCTCTCTCTAAGAAATATATATAATAATATATACACATATATATAATTTTCTTATATAGTGCATATATATTATATACTTAATGTATATGTAATAATTATTATATTAGTATATTATATATATGCACTATAATGACTATGTCATAAATAACAAACATATAAAACAGCTGGTAAGTAGCAAAACCAAGTTGATCTGATTTATACCTAATTGTGGCTAAAATTAAATATCTCGAGCATCATAGAGAAAATACTCAGAAATGATTGAATGCAAAAAAAAATCCTCTTGTTTTTATTGCAGGAGCACTGAACATCTTCAACATACCTTATTATAAAGAGGAGTCTCAAATGGTTTTTCAATAGTAAGGAAGTTAGATGAAGAAAACAACACTATTATTCTCCCTTCCCTGTATTGGCAAGTAATCTGGGAGACATACAAACCATTTATTCCTATGGAAAATGTTTAATCTTTCCCCAACAACCTAAGAAGGAGCAGCACTTAATATTAGTGCTCGTTGAGGGATGAGCTTCCAACGAAGAGTCGTTAATTCTGATCAGGAGAAGTAGGTCCAATACCTGCCTCAGTCAGGCTTCTGAGTTTCAGTTGCTTCTTGAGGTGATGAGAGTCACACTTTACTCCAGTTACCACCTGTATCTCCAGAATACTGGTGCTCAAAATTCTTAAACATACAATTATTCAAACGAGGCATAAAATATAGCTCTTTTATGAAGGATATGTTAAATTCTTCAGGAAGAGTGAGGAATAGATAATGCCAGTGGAGTGTATATTGGAAGAAAAAATCTATAGAAGGTTATTTGAATAAATCATTAAGAATAAGAGAGTACAGTTGCTAGGAGGACGGGTGAGCTATTATTCTCTCTCTTTGCATTTCTTTCACAGTAGAAAGGCTAAGGGAGAAATGAACTACAATGTCAGCCTATCATTTTAATTTAGGACAAGATTGATTCCTACCTTTGAATACTGTGTATCTTAGTCACCATTTACAAAAGTATTGAAAAATAGATAAAACATAGCCAGCCAAAAACTAGAAATTTATATCCTTTTGTTTTCAGATAAATTATATGCATATATTCCTGGTTCATGTTTTCTTTTAATTTTAAGGACTCCTTATTAAAATTAAATTATGTTAAGTTGGGAATAGTAGAATTAAGAGATGTGTTTTAATGTAACACTATCTGAATTAAATATTCATGGTATTTTAAAATCAAAAGCTGTAAAACTATTTCTAAGACCAAGTTTCCATAACTCTGCTCTAATAAGACTTGTTATGTTGACTGCTGGCATTGTTAAAAATAAAGGAAAAGATCAGGAGCAAGATATATTTAAACATGCCTGTCGTAGAGTGTTTTCACGGTTATAACCTCACAGAAAGTAGTTACAGTCTGTCAGAAAAACATTTCTGAGTCTAAATAGATTTTCTAGCTATAATGGAATAGAATGACAGAGTTTTAAAAGTTACAGTGATTTCTTTAATAAATATGCTGATACTAGTTAGCTATCACTGCATAACAAATTATTCTAAACCTAGAGGTTTAAAATAATAGATGTTTGGGGCGCCTGGGTGGCTTAGTCGGTTAAGCGTCCGACTTTCACTTAGGTCATGATCTCGCGGTTAGTGGGTTCGAGCCCCGCGTCGGGCTCTGTGCTGACTGCCAGCTCAGAGCCTGAAGCCTGTTTCAGTCTGTGACTCCCTCTCTCTCTGACCCTCCCCTGCTCACGCTGTCTCTCTCTCTCTCTCCTAGAAATAAATAAAACATTTAAAAAAATAATAAAATAAAATAATAGATGTTTATTATATCAATATCTCCTGTGCATAAGCATCTGGGAGTAGCTTATCTGGGGGGCTCTGGCTCAGGACCTCTCATTAGGTTGTGGATGAGATGTTGACCAAGACTGAATTCATCTGCTGGTTTGACTTTGGTTGCAGAATCGCTTCTAAGGAGGCCTACTCAACATGCCTGGCAAGTTGGTGCTGGCTCTCACCGATGCGAGAAGCATTACAAAAGAGATAAGCAAGCATTTCTGGAAGGCTCAGTGAGTATGAGAAATGATAAGGGAAGTCAAAGTCAGAGACCCATAGATAACTGAACCATATCCGTCATTCTCATCTCAAGCGTTAGCCTCTTGACTGGGAACTTTGAGGTGGTAAGGATGTGAAATGTCTCAAGAAAAGGATGGTGATTGGGACAGGGACCGGAATAGATATATGACAAAAAAATCAGGAGTGACTTTTTGGTCAGACATGCTTACCTGACAAAGAGACTTTGACAGTGAACAATTCAATCCTAAGGTCTATTCACTATATCTGAATGACGGCCTTCAAAAATGCCCTCTTTTGTACCTAATGTTTTGGATTTCAGTGCTTTATTTCAATCAACAAATAAATGTCTAGACTGAAGAACGGGAGTTGTTCACGTTTCCATTTATTCTAGAGAATGAACATGTCCACATTTCATGGTATTCCTAAATATGTAGGAGATGGGCTTGGGAAAATATTTATTCTTATCATCTCTACTCTGCTTAAGAAAACTCCATTAAGTTTCCTACAGTTCTCTCAATAGCTCACATAAATTATCCTGAATATTTGAAAACCTCTTTTGACGATGTATTTGCTTGACACATCCCTTCAGATATTTACGCAACATTTTAATATCTTTATTTTTTCCCCCAGAATAGAAAAAGCAATATACGCTTGTGGAGCTTCAAACACTGGCAGGGTGTATAAAACACACCGTGTAGTGTGCTCTCTGACTCAGTGGGGATCGGGGACAAGAAGATTTAGACTGAGTACAATCCTTGGTAATACTTTTTAAAAGAAGCTTATTTGTCTATGTCTTGAAAAAGCTGCTTTGAAATAAGTAAAAAAGAAAATAAAAAACAGTCTCAGCTCTTTTAAAGTGTTCTCTGAGGAAGGCAAGAGAATATCAATGGAAAGAGGACAAACGAATAAAAACTGAGAGAATTAACCAGAATTAGGCAAGAGTTGATGGTGGCTTTAAGGACTCCTGCATATTCAATATCCCTGGGGAGACAAATGAGTAAACTTATGTAGGAAAGTGACCAGTGTGGACAAGGTACTCAGCTGCAGAAATACAGAGAATGAAATATATATATTAAATATATATTTAATAATAATATAAATATATAAATATTAAATAATAAAAATATATAAAGAGAGAGGAGGGGAAGGAGGGAGAGAATGGACACAGAATGGCTGTACAAATGGTATAGGAAGGGAGATATGGCTCTTAGTGGATTAGAACATATTCTAATTTGTCTCTTTCATTCATTATTAAATCACCACTGTCCACAACACTTCCTGCCTCTAGTATTCAGTAAGTGTCTACGAAATAAAGCATCAAACATAAGGGCACATGTACCCCAATGTTCATAGCAGCACTCTCAACAATAGCCAAAACATGGAAAGAGCCTAAGTGTCCATCAATGGACGAATGGATCAAGAAGATGTGGTTCACCTATACAATGGAATACTACATGGCAATGAAAAAGAATGAAATCTGGCCATGTGTAGCAACATGGATGGACCTTGAGGGTGTTATGCTGAGCAAAATAAGTCAGGCAGAGAAGAACAGCTACCATATGTTTGCACGTATAGGAGGATTAGGGGGAACTTAATGGAGGATGATGCAGGAGAAGAAGGGGAAAAATAATTGGGGAGAGGGAAGGCGGCAAACCATGAAAGACTCTTGAATGTTGAGAACAAACTGAGGACTGATGGGTATGGGGGAGGGGAAGAGGGGTGATGGGCATGAAGGAGGGCACTTGTGGGGATGAGTACTGGGTGTTATATGGAAACCAACTTGACAATAAACTATTTAAAAATTTTTTAAATTTAAAAAAGCATCAAAATAACCAATAAATTGGAACTTGTAAAACAAGCTGTTCGGTGCCAATACTGCAGTTAAAAGAAAGCTCATCATTTAGACAGAACTACCACAAAGATTACAGCATCACCATATGATTCTTAAATAAGCCTTCTTCTCTTGGTTTGGTTTGAAACTCTTGTTTTTTGGGTAGTTTAGGTTTTTGCAGTCTGTGTATCTGGCAACGGCCCCAAATCATCATTGTGGTGGATCTTTGGCGATATCATAAAAGTAGAAATAAGAATTCATAAAAATGTCCATGAATGTGTACTTTTCCAACCACTTTGATCATTAAATATAAGGCTTGACTTTCCATGCTTAAGCAATGAATTAATGTTATGTAAGGGAATATTAGATATGGAGTTCCATGAAAAAAAGAGTGAGTTTACTCATTTACAGCTAGGCCCCAGTGGATTTGAAGTTTCTTGAAGGGAGCTGCTGGGTCTTACTCACCTTTACCACAGTGGGGCCAAATCGTTCATCCCATGATAAAATGCAAACACTCGCGAACTTTTTGATATTGCACGAGATCAACTCTTTCATTCCCCACCACATTTCAATTCTGAATGATTTTTCTTTCAATAAAATTTCCACACTTTATTTCGTGGGCAATAAACTATTCATTAATTCATTTTCATTAAACATCCATTATTTTAGTTGATAGCGATACAGAAAATACATGGCTGTTACCCTCAATGAGTTTATAATACTGGAAGAAAAAACTGCTCACATGTGGCAGATCTAGACCGACCCAGTCCGTGCAGCAGGCCTCAGACAGCCCATCACTCTACTTGCCTCTGTCCTTGTGTGGAGACTGAGCCCCCCTCTTCATCTCCCCCCTCACATGTACTCTGCCCACACCAACCAGGACCCATTGGCGAGCCAAGGCAACTCCATGGGCAAAGACTAAAAAAATGCATTTTGTTCAAACAAATCCTACGTAAACTGATGCATTTTAACATAAAATCGCTATGCGCATTTATTGCCTGGCCTCCCCTAGTATCAGATTCCAGATGTCTTCTCAACAATTGGCTTAATGACGTTTAGAGCAACTATCTTCTCTCCCACAAGAAGAACTATTTTTGAGACTTTTATGTTAATGTGTTGTTCTGCTCACTTTTACTGAATTTACTTCTCTTTAACATTCATTTTGGCAGTGGTATCTTTAAGCAAAAAAAAAAAAAAAATCAAAGTGTCATTTTCAGGAGAGCACATTTCTCAACGCCCATTAAATAATCCTGTATATATTAGCTGGGGCACAGAATAGCATTCGTATTTCTTTTCATTGCACTCATATGGCTGAGTCCAAAATACTTCTACTAATTTGAAATAAATTTTATACTAGTGTACATATCACTATTAATACTTATTTCCTATTTATGTAAAGTATTGACATTATGTTCATTTTCCAAGTCTTCTTCCCTCCCCAGTCTTTTATACCCAAACTGGTTTTTTTTTCCCTCTTTCTAACTGCTTCATTCCAAAGTCTCCTCAAATAACACCTCTTCCTACTTATTTAGTACACTCAACTATTAGGAACACATCTGAAAGACAACAAAGAGACAAAAGTGGCCACCTAAGCAACTGAAATCAAATGCCAAAATTTATGCAAATTAGTTACAGAGTCACAATCTTTGACTTCTACAGGAGATTTTTACATTACTTGTCATGACTTCAGCTATCTATGGTTCTCAGCTCACACTGGCGACTTTAGTAGAAGAAAATTGGACACAGACTAGTGTGCACTGAAACTGCAGAGCATTAAAGTAGGTGACTGATGTCAGCCTTCTTTGACCACCTCAGTGACCTCAAGGACACATCAAAAATAAGAACTGGAAAGCCAGTCAAGTAGAGGCGTTTACGCAATATTTTGGAACAATCAGATATGATAGCAACATCATGTATTAAGATGACTGAGGATCCTTCCACATATCTGCATGGAAACCAGTTAACCTTCATTTTGCAATCAAACAAATTACATCTTGTGATAGACCTTGGAGAGCTGCTTGCAAACTTCTGTTTTTGCATAGAAATGATTTAAAGTCTGGAGTTCTCTATTTTATTTTTAAAATATCCACTGTATACTCTGGTGAGGTATGTCTCCCACCTGTCTAGAATTTTCACAAAATCCTTTTGTTTCCATTTGCCTTGTGGTTTTGCCATTTAGGTCGAAGCAGGGACATCAGCAGACACATCAGTTGCAGGAGTTTCTCTTGGTAAATAAGTGAACAATTGAGTAAATGAATCTATGATTAATTATACGCATATGCATTCTCTGTGACCACCATTCATGACTGCACAAGTTTAGGTTCTAATTTTGAAAGACCACTCAGGCCCTAAAGATACTGAGACCAGTTCACACCTCCATTAAATGGTCCTGGATGCAGTTTTCCACTTGGGAGTTCTCCAGAGAAATCTGAAAGACTGTTTCCAGGCTATAGTCCTCAGTAAGATAATGAATAAAGTATTTATGAATCTATTTTGATGCTGACTCTTTTTTCCTCAGTTTATACTATAGATATAGCAGCTGGAGGCAGAACTACAACTGTCAGCCCCACAGAAAGATCGAGATGGAAAACTTCATCCAGGACCATTTAATGGAGGTGTGAACTGGTCTCAGTATCTTTAGGGCCTGAGTGGTCTTTCAAAATTAGAATCTAAACTTGTACAGTCATGAATGGTGGTCACAGAGAATGCATATACGTATAATTAATCATAGATTCACTTACTCAATTGTTCACTTATTTACCAAGAGAAACACCTGCAACTGATGTGTCTGCTGATGTCCCTGCTTCGACCTAAATGGCAAAACCACAAGGCAAATGGAAACAAAAGGATTTTGTGAAAATTCTAGACAGGTGGGAGACATACCTCACCAGAGTATACAGTGGATATTTTAAAAATAAAATAGAGAACTCCAGACTTTAAATCATTTCAGTCATTTCAACTAATCAGAACATAGACTCTCTCCTGAATCTAGCTACCCTCAATGTCTCCAGCTCTGTTTGTTTTCTTCCCTTACAGAAAGTTCAACCGTTTCCTCTTAGTCCCCTTCCACCCATGCCGTCTGATCTCACCCTGGACCTTCAAAGATTCATTAAGGGATTTTCCTAAATAAAGACCATTCTTTACTTAAGAAGAATTTCAGTCTTCCACTGATAAACAGTGGAATTTTTCATGCCTTTACAAGAATAGTATATTTAAGAAATATATTATTGTAATAATGTTTCTAAATGTTTAAAATTGCAAGGCTTTATTTTCTGAAATTACTCATGAGGCTAAAATAGATCAAGGTGATGCATTAGCAATATGTTACTATATCGATAATATGTAAAAAGTCTATTTAGTTGTTCGGGTATGTTGAGCAACGAGTCTATTACAGATAGTTCTTTTTCTAGTCACTGAAGTCTCCAAAATATTACCCTTAAACATTCCTTCCATTGGTGAAGCACTGCCCTCTTCAGGCAAAACTGGGGAAAATATCAATTCTCACTAGGGTCCATTAACATCTGCAGTAAATTTAATTTGTAAGATCACAACCTTTGTGAGCTCAAGCAAAAATAAAACTCTCGTGACACAAATCTTGCCCAAATCTGGGTAATTTTAGATAAATTAGTGAGGTTTTTCACTTGTGCAAAACCTGAATGTGTGTGATTTTTTTAACTCTCTGCAATGAGTTAAAAAAATGATGAAATGATAAAACCAAAAAGAAAAAGAGTACTTAAGACTTATGCAATTCCTAAACTAATTAGAAATTGTTTCAGAAGTGTTAGTTAAGCTCCACAGTGTCCAAAATTGTTTTCTCCTCTTAGTTATAAACAATAAAGTGCTGTTAGCTTATTGATATGAGAACAAATCTCAAAAAGATATGTTATTAAACATTACTTAATTAGTCTTGTGTATTATTTAAATGACTGATGAGAGATCAAGTGTTTTCTTTTTTTTCTTAATTTTTTTAAATTGTGTTTATTTATTTTGAGAGAGTAGTGTGAGTGGTGGAGGGGTAGAGAGAAGGTGGCAGATAATCCCAATCAGTCTCTGTGCTACCATCACAGAGCCCAATGTGAGGTTTGAACCCATGAAACCATGAGGTCATGATCTGAGCTGAAACCAAGAGTTGGACGCTTAACTGACTGAGCCACCTAGACGTCCCTCAAGTGTTTTCAAATTCTATTTAAACAAAATACTTTAGTGGCTGAAGTCCAGCTGTTCCCTCTTCTTCTTAAAAAGAGAGTATGAGGTGCTGAGCCTCATTATAAACTTCTTCCATAAGCTTTTTTAGAGCCCCAAAATGTTCATTGTAGAATGAGGCATTGTGAGAACAAAATGACGTTAATTGTCTGTTGATGTCCACACACAAAAAATTAGATGTATCTGTACTTTTTATAAGACTACCTTGTACTATCTTGTTATAAACTTACTTATTCATTCTGAGCATAAATTTTAAAAACGCCTTCATATGAGCCCCTGATTACATCCTATGGGAAACTTGAACTGTAAATTTGGAGTCATGATTCTCAGCAATGAAAGTTGTGGAATCTCAGAAGACAACCGTAATACACCTCTCAGCATGAGAAAAGT
Source organism: Hyaena hyaena (assembly GCF_003009895.1). Taxonomy (NCBI): domain Eukaryota; kingdom Metazoa; phylum Chordata; class Mammalia; order Carnivora; family Hyaenidae; genus Hyaena; species Hyaena hyaena. Next base: position 1,390,178 of record NW_024081115.1, read on the forward strand.
CAATATTGACATCTGGAAAAGAACATACTACGTGCTAATAATTAAGCCAGACACATCTCAAAATATAAAACTACAGTCAATTGTCAAAAGTTAAATTTTAAAAAATAGAACAATTATGTCAGAAAATGTTTCTGTGATTGTAGTTTAAAATATCTGTAAATTATATGGAAAAGAAGAAAGTTCAAATTAAACATTTTAGAAATCACCAATATTGAGTTTGGTTTGAATTATGTTCCTTATGGAATTATATATTAACTTAATGACTTCAGTCATATAAAATGGGTAACAATTAATCTGCAAGCTTGAGAATTAATTAAAAGTTGTTATAAAATTAATTTGAAATGAACAGTAGATTGGAAAAATCAACTTATTGTTGTACATTGTACATTGTAGATGTACAATGAAGAAAACTAAATTTGGAATGGAAAATGCTGGATTCGAGCTATATTTTCTTTGCATTTTCTCATAAGGCAATGTGATTAGTGAAACAGACAGATTTTTGAAGCCAGACTTTTGGATTGTATCACTGGCTCTGCTCTTTCCCAATTCTGTGCTAGTCTGGACATTTGCTTCTGAGTCTGTTTCATCATCTATTAACAGACATATATTTCTCATCTGTCAAGGGTGTTGTGTGGATTAACTCAGACAGCAGATAGAGATTCTGTATCATAATGGTGACACACAATAAATGTTCAATAAATGTCAGTTCTGTTTGCGTCTTATTCCCCTTCACTATGGGAAGCATAGTTTCTTTATCTCTAAAACTGGAGCTGTAATAAAGCTAACATAAATTAAGCTAGTACATGGTCTATTCCTAAGATAATTAATAAAACTTAACATATATTTTATTTGAAAATGCTTTGTAAACTAGAAAGCTACGCCACCCTTTAGAATTTGTTAAGGTGGAGGGTGATCATCAAACATAAAAAAGGAGAGTTAGTTGACTTTCCTTGTCCCTTATCACAGTAAAGGGTATAGAGTAAGAAAAATATATTTCTAAATGTAGAAGAAAAAGATTTATCACTCCACTGTAGAAATACCCCATTGAGAATACTGAAATTTATTTTTTGCTTATACTATTCAACTATATTAAGTTTCCTCTAATAGTTTCATAAGTAGACCTCCAAACAGGGACCTATTCCTCGTACAGTCAGCCTCAATTATCATGTCAACTTTATTGGTCCTTGTACAATCTGTTAGTATATACCTAGAATTTTAAATAAATCTCTTGTAGGTCTAATTATGTGATACAATAATAAACTTGAGTGTCTGATACTGAATGTTTGGATTTGATATTACAACAGCACGAAATGCAAAATAAAACCTCAAAATGTAAAACTGAAATTCAAGACCCTCCATTATCTGCATTTTCATGTAATTGCAAATATGTCTTCCTCTTCTCTTTTCACTTTCAATCCAGATCTTGTATTCTAAGCTATTGTTTGTGCTCATATTAAATTTTGAGATATAATTTATGTAGTATAAAATGCACCTAATGAAATTAGATTTCGATGAGTTTTCACAAATGTATATGCCCTTGTGCATACACGCATGCAGCTACCATAAGGCTGATAAAGAATATACCCATCAGGGGAGGGGGCAAGATGGCGGAGAAGTAAGGAGCTCCATACTTGCACTCGCGCCCATACATCACACAGAAAAGATCTGAAGCCATTGGAAACCTTACAAAACCTGAGAGATTGGGAGAAAAAGGACGCAGAATCCACTGAGAGAGACTTCTAACGTGAGTGCGAACCAGGGAAGATAAAATCGGGCCAGGATCGGAGACTCCAGGGTGGGAGGCGATCCCCCTCTACCCTCTACGGGGAGTGAGATGGCAAAAAGAGTCCGAAACAGAAAATACCTCCGCTCGGAGGGGAAAAACCTCTGCTCAGGACAGAGAAAGACCGTACTTGCCAAATACCAGCACGCCAGGTCCCTTCGCGCCAACTGGTCCCAGGGGGGCTGAGCGCACAGACTGCTTCTTTGTGCTGGCTCCTGGAGGCAGGACTTCAGAGTGACGGCGCGCCTGCCGCCATTGTAGCTCCCGGGTGGTTGGGGCCCCTGAAAGAGCCAAGCAGACACCAGGCATCCGCGCTCCTGGCTGGCTGGAACTCCAGAGGGAAGGCAAAGAACTAAAAACTGGGAAATCTGCCTGTGAGTTCGTGTTTTGGGTGACGAGCCATAGAGGGACCCGGTTTTCCTCACTCCAGCGGGCTCAGACTCAGCGCACCCGGCAGGCATGCCCCTGCCCATGCGTGCCAGCCCGACCCAGAGAAGGAAGCAGTGATTCTGACTCCGCCCCCAGAGCTCGGCAGGGGGCCTGGAATTGCCCTGAGGGGGTTGCCTGGGAAGCTGTGTCTAAGGCAATTTCAGCGGGGCACGCGGAATGGGATTTGGAGATTGGGACTGGCCTGAGTTGAAGAGTGCAACCAACTTCAGCTGCGCCCCCAGAACGGGGAGTTTACACGCCCGAAAATGCGAGGTGCAGTGCTTGGTTCAAGAGGGACTGGAGCACTGTCACTCTCCTCCCCACAACCTCCAAGGCAGAGGTCGCGTCTGAGGCATTGGATCAGGGCACGCCCATCCCTGCCTGAGAGATGCCCTCCACCCTTTTTTTTTCCTCTCCTTTTTTTCTTCTTCTTTCTCCTTTCTCTCTTTTTTCCCCAGAACACTGACTTGATTAACTCTAGTCGCCGGCTTGCTTAAATAATCACAACGAGTCCATTCTGTAGATGTAAAGTCTACACCTACCGACATTTTCAGCTCTTTCTCTCAGGAGTAATTAGACTATATAGTTTCTCTGGATAATTCCAGCAACCTTCTCTCACCTATCCAACCATATTCTAACCTTTACCTCTTTGAAAAAAGCTTCTTATCCCTTATGCCTGTTCATTCTATTTCCAATTTTGCCTCAACCCCGCCCTGTCTTCTCTTTCTTTCTCTATGCTCTTCAACCAGCACTGCATACACACGGCTATTTAACTGTAGCTGGGAAATCGGGTTATATGCTTTAAATCGTTCTTTGTCCATCAGTTTTCTTCTTTTTTCCTTTTCTTTTCTCCTTTCTGACCTTTTTTTGTATTTTATACTCCCTATTATTCACCTTCCCTCCTCCGTCTTTTCTCTTAACTTTCTCGTTTTCCCACTCGCTTTGCATGTTGGTTGAATTAGCCTGTGCGTTTGTGTGCTCCTGCTCCCTGTGTGTTTGTCTGTCTGTTTTTTTTTTCCAGGGCCACCTCAAGAAACAAGCCAGAGTACACAAGTTTGAGAGTCCCAAATATCACTACGAATAGGAATATAAAATAACCAAAGTCCCAACAAGACAGACCAAGAGATACCATTCAAAAAACACTCTCTGAAATGATAGGCCCTGGATAGTCAAAGAGTCTTCTTGGATATAGCAGCGCTCATAGATACAGAGAGCATTAAAAGGTCTCTAAAACCAACAAGAGCCGGAAAGCTAACTAAAATGTTGAAACGAAAGAGCTCTTCTCCAGAGAAACTCCAAGAAGAAATGACAGCTAATGAACTGCTCAAAACAGATATCAGCAGCATAACTGAACAAGATTTCAGAATAATAATGGTAAAATTAATAGCTGGGCTTGAAAAAAACATAGGGGACATCAAAGAAACTATGGCTACAGACAGAATGGAAAATAAAAATAGGCATGAAGAATTAAAAAACGCGATAAATGAGATACATAATAAATTAGAGGCCTCCAATGCACGGATTGAAGAGGCAGAAAGGAGAATAAGTGATTGAGAAGACACCATTCTAGAAAAACAAGAAGCTGACAAAAAAAGAGACAAACTGATCCAGGAACATGAAAGAAGAGTTCGAGAGCTCAGCGACACGGTCAAACGCAACAATATCCATATCATAGGAATCCCAGAAGAGGAAGAGAGAGGGAAAGGTGCTGAAGGAGTCTTGGAACAAATTATAGCAGAGAACGTCCCCTACCTGGGAAAAGAAGTAAACGTTGAAATACAAGAGGCTCAGAGGACCCCCCTCAGACGTAATCTGAATCGACCTTCTGCAAGGCATATCATAGTAAAAATGGCAAAATACAAGGACAAAGAGAGAATTTTGAAAGCAGCTAGGGAGAAAAGGGCCCTAACATACAAAGGGAAACCTATCAGAGTGGTGACAGACCTATCTACTGAAACTTGGCAGGCTAGAAAGGAATGGCAGGAAATCTTCAATGTGATGAACAGTAAAAATATGCAGCCAAGAATCCTCTATCCAGCAAGCCTGTCATTCAAAATAGAAGGAGAGATAAAAACCTTTCCAAATAAACAGAAATTGAAAGAATTTGTCACCACGAAGCCAGCCCTACAAGAAATCCTGAGGGGGATGCTCTGAAGGAAAGGTTGCAAGGAACAAAGATACCAGAGACACCACCACAAACATGAACCCTACAAAAGATACAAAGACTCTAAACCCACATATTTCAATAATAACACTGAATGTAAATGGGCTGAATGCTCCAATCAAAAGACATAGGGTAGCAGAATGGATTAAAAAACAAAATCCATCAATATGCTGTCTACAAGAAACTCATTTTAGACGGGAAGATACCTTCAGATTAAAAGTAAGGGGATGGAGAAATATATATCATGCTACAGGAAATCAAAAGAAAGCCGGAGTAGCGATACTTATATCAGACAAACTGGACTTTAAATTAAAGACAATCACAAGAGATGAAGAAGGGCACTACATAATAATTACAGGGTCCATCCATCAGGAAGAACTAACAATCATAAATGTCTACGCACCGAATATGGGAGCACCTAAATATCTAAAACAATTAATCACAAACAGAAACAAGCTTATAGATAAGAATGTGCTAATAGCAGGGGACTTTAATACTCCGCTTACAGCAATGGATAGGTCAACCAGACAGAAAATCACTAAAGAAATAATGGACTTGAAAGACACATTGGACCAGATGGATCTGACGGATATATTTAGAACTTTACATCCTGAGGCCAGGGAATTTACTTTCTTCTCAAGTGCGCATGGCACATTCTCCAAGATAGATCACATACTGGGACATAAAGCAGCCCTCAATAAATATAAAAGAATAGAGATCATACCATGCACACTGTCAGATCACAATGCTTTGAAACTTGAAATCAATTACAGGAAGAAGTCTGGAAAACCGCCAAAAACATGGAGGTTAAAGAACACCCTTCTAAAGAATGAATGGGCCAATCAGGCAATTAGAGAGGAAATTAAAAAATATATGGAAACAAATGAAAATGAAAACACAACAATTCAAAATCTATGGGATGCGGCCAAGGCAGTCCTAAGAGGAAAGTACATTGCTCTCCAGGCCTATTTCAAGAGATTAGAAAAAGCACAAGTCCAAAATCTAACAGCTCACCTAAAGGAGCTAGAGGCAGAGCAACAAGAACGCCCTAAACCCAGTAGAAGAAGAGAAATAGTAAAAATTAGAGCAGAAATAAACAACATAGAGACCAAAGAAACAATTGAACAGATCAATGAAACCAAGAGTTGGTTTTTTGAAAAAGTAAACAAAATTGACAAACCTCTAGCCAGGCTTATCAAAAAGAAAAGAGAGAGCACCCAAATAGACAAAATTATGAATGAAAATGGACTTATTACAACCAACCCCTCAGAAATACAAGCAATTATCAGGGAATACTATGAAAAATTATATGCCAACAAATTGGACAACTTAGAAGAAATGGACAAATTCCTAAACACACACTCACTACCAAAATTCACACGGGAAGAAATAGAAAACCTGAACAGACCCATAACGAGTGAAGAAATCGAATCAGTGATCAAAAATCTCCCAACAAATAAGAGCCCTGGACCTGATGGTTTCCCTGGGGAATTCTACCAGACATTTAAAACAGAATTAATCCCAATTCTTCTCAAGCTATTCCAAAAAATAGAAGTCGAAGGAAAACTCCCGGACTCATTTTATGAAGCCAGCATCACTCTGATTCCCAAGCCAGACAGAGATCCAACAAAAAAAGAGAACTATAGGCCAATATCCTTGATGAATACGGATGCAAAAATTCTCAACAAGATCCTTGCAAATCGAATCCAGCAGCATATCAAAAGAATCATCCACCAAGATCAAGTGGGATTCATTCCTGGGTTACAGGGCTGGTTCAACATTCGCAAATCAATCAATGTGATCCATCATATCAATAAAAGAAAAGATAAAAACCATATGATCCTGTCAATAGATGCAGAAAAAGCATTTGACAAAATACAGCATCCCTTCTTAATAAAGACTCTCGAGAAAGTTGGGATAGAAGGAACCTACTTAAACATCATCAAAGCCATCTATGAGAAGCCTTCAGCTAACATCATCCTCAACGGGGAAAAACTGAGAGCTTTCCCCCTGAGATCAGGAACACGACAGGGATGTCCACTCTCACCACTGTTGTTTAACATAGTGCTGGAAGTCCTAGCATCAGCCATCAGACAACAAAAGGAAATCAAAGGCATCAGAATTGGCAAAGAGGAAGTCAAACTTTCACTCTTCGCAGATGACATGATACTCTACATAGAAAACCCGACAGACTCCACCAGAAGCCTACTAGAACTGATCCAAGAATTCAGCCAAGTTGCAGGGTACAAAATCAACGTACAGAAATCGGTTGCATTTTTATACACCAATAATGAAGCAACAGAAAGAGAAATCAAGAAACTGATCCCATTCACAATTGCACAAAAAACCATAAAATACCTCGGAATAAACCTAACCAAGGATACAAGAGATCTGTATGATGAAAACTATAGAAAACTTATGAAGGAAATTGAAGAAGACACAAAGAAATGGAAAAACATTCCATGCTCATGGATAGGAAGAATAAATATAGTTAAGATGTCATTACTACCTAAAGCACTCTACACATTCAATGCAATTCCAATCAAAATTGCACCAGCATACTTCTCAAAACTAGAACAAACTATCCAAAAATTTGTATGGAACCACAAAAGACCCCGAATAGCCAAAGTAATACTGAAAAATAAAACCAAAACGGGAGGTATCACCATCCCAGACTTCAGCCTCTACTACAAAGCTGTCATCCTCAAGACAGTATGGTATTGGCACAAAAACAGACCCATAGACCAATGGAACAGAATTGAGAACTCAGAAGTGGACCCAAAAGTATACAGCCAACTGATCTTTGACAAAGCAGGAAAGAATATCCAATGGAAAAAAGACAGCCTTTTTAACAGATGGTGTTGGGAGAACTGGACAGCAACATGCAGAAGAATGAAACTAGATCATTTTCTCACACCATGCACAAAAATCAACTCAAAATGGATAAAGGACCTGAACGTGAGACAGGAAACTATCAACACCCTAGAGGAGAAAGCAGGAAACAACCTCCTTGACCTCCACCGCAGCAACTTCTTACTTGACACATCCCCAAAAGCAAGGGAATCAAGAGCAAAAATAAACTGTTGGGACCTCATCAAGATTAAAAGCTTCTGCACAGCCAAGGAAACAACCCAGAAAATTAATAGGCAACCAACGGAATGGGAAAAGATAGTTGCAAATGACATATCAGATAAAGGGTTAATATCCAGAATCTATAAGGAACTCACCAAACTACACGCCCGAAAAACAAACAACCCAGTGAAGAAATGGGCAGAAGACATGAACAGACACTTCTCCAAAGAGGACATCCAGATGGCCAACAGACACATGAAACGATGCTCAGCATCCCTCCTCATCAGGGAAATACAAATCAAAACCACACTGAGATACCACCTCACGCCAGTCAGAGTGGCTAAAATGAGCAAATCAGAGAACTCTAGATGCTGGCGAGGATGTGGAGAAACGGGCACCCTCCTACACTGTTGGTGGGAATGTAAACTGGTACAGCCCCTCTGGAAAACAGTGTGGAGGTTCCTCAGGAAACTAACAATAGAACTCCCCTATGACCCAGCAATAGCACTGCTAGGAATTTACCCAAGGGATACAGAAATGCTGAGGCATAGGAGCACATGTACCCCAATGTTCATAGCAGCACTCTCCACAATAGCTAAAACATGGAAAGAGCCTAAGTGTCCATCAACAGATGAATGGATCAAGAAGATGTGGTTTATCTATACCATGGAATACTACATGGCAATGAGAAACAATGAAATCTGGCCATGTGTAGCAACATGGATGGACCTTGAGGGTGTTATGCTGAGCGAAATAAGTCAGGCAGAGAAGGACAAATATCATATGTTTGCACGTATAGGAGGATTAGGAGGAACTTAACTGAGGAACAAGGGGGAGAAGAAGGGGGGAAATGGTGGGGGAAAGGGAGAGAGGCAAACCATGAGAGACTCTTGAATGCTGACAAAAACTGAGGACTGATGGATGTGGGGGGAGGGGGGATGGGCATGGAGGAGGGCACTTGTGGGGATGAGCACTGGGTGTTATGTGGAAACTAATTTGACAATAAACTATTTAAAAAAAAAAAAAAGAATATACCCATCACCACAGAATGTTCTCGTGTGCCTGTTGCCAGTACCTCTAACCCAACCAGACACCAACAACACTTGCTCTGCTTTCTAGCTTTTGTAGTGTTTGATTTAAACAGAAGCATACAGTGTGATTTCTTTGATACCTGTCTTCTTTAACTGAGCTTACTATTTTGAATTCATTCATGTTTTTTCATGTATCAGTTGTTGAGTCCTTCTTATTTACTGAGTAGTAGTCTCCTGTATGAATAGACCAGAGCTAATTTTTCCATTTGCGTTTTGATGGATGGGCTGATTCTTATTTTTGGCCATCTGAATAACGCTTCTGTAAACATTTGTATACAAGTATCTGTGTAGACATATGTTTTCATCTCTTGGACAAATGCCTAACCATGTAAATATTTATAAATGTTGCTTAACTTTTTAAGATATTGTCAATCCATTTTCCAAAGTCATGGTACCACTTTACATTTCCACAACACTGTGTGGGATAAATTAAATCTTAATACTGATTCTATCAATATGGCATATGTCTCCATTTATATGGGTCTCTTTATTTTCACTCAACATAGGTTTTGTGATTTTCTATTTCCATTCTTGCATGTATTTTTTAAAGACATTTTTCCTAATTATTTCATATTTTATGCTGTTATAAATCATAACTTAAACAATTGATTACTAATTTTCATTGCTAGTATATGGTAATGCAATTAATTGTATGTATTGATCTTGTGTCAAATAACCTTACTAAAATCATTCTTAAAGCTATTTGTAGATTTCTAGGAAGTTTCTGCATAAAGATAATATTGTCTATTAACAAAGGCAATTTGACTTTTTTTTGCCTAGCACGTATGCTTTATTTTCCCTTTCCAGTACAATGTCCAATATAAGTAGTGCGAGCAACAACCTTGGTTTTTCCCAACCTCTTGGGGAAAGTGCTCACATTTTTATTCTTAAGTAAGATTTTAGCCTTGAAATTTTATAAATGTCCATTTTCAACGTTTCAAATTGAAGATTTTCTATTTGCTATGAATCCTTATTACAATTGAATGTTGAATTTCATCAAATATTTTCTTCTGTATTTATGGGGACAATCATGTATTTTCTTTTATTCTGCTAAAACAGTAAAGTATGTTATTAAGCTTTACATTCCCAGAACAGATCCCACTTGCTTTAAGTTACCATTTCAATATATTTTCAAATTTGATGCTAAGATTAGGAAAAAGATTTTTGTAACTATGATCAGAAGGGATACTAGACTGTAGATTTCTTTCTTTTTGATGCCATTGTCTGGTTTTGATATGGGAGTAATGCTGGCTTTACAAAATTATTTGTTAAGCATTTTCTCTTCCTGAATTTCAGCATGAGTTTTGTAGAGTTGATATGAGCTTTCATTAAATACTTGGAAAAAATTAGCAGTGAACTTATCTGAAACTAAAATTATCATCCATTAAAAATTAATTGATTCTATTGAGAGATAGGTGCTCTATTTCTTTCTGAGTCAGTTTTGGTAGGCTGTATTCTTGGACAAATGTGTCCATTCCGTCTAAGATAATCAGTAAATGGGCATAAAGTTGCCGATGATACATCCTTAGTGATAACCGCTTTTCATTGTTGGTATTCAAAATTGATGTCTCCCCTGTCATTTTTATTTGCCTTGATAACTGGATGATTTTCCCCACTTTTTTACCTTTTTATAAAATCGGCATCTGGTTTAATTGAGTTTTTAAATTTGCCTTCCATATTTCATTTTGTCACCTTCTGATTTTAATCTCTACATTATATTTATTAACTCATCCCTATACTTACTTTGGCTTGAATTCACTCTTCTTTCCAATTCCTTCTTTCCCCTTCCCCTCCTTGTCTTTCACCTCTCCTCCTCCCTTTCACTTCCTCTCCTCCTCATCCTTCTTTTCTTTTTTGGCTTAAAGTGAAAGTTTAGATGATTGATTTTAGATATATTCTCATTTTTAACAACAGTGTTCAAAGATATAAATTTCCCTCAAATCTCTACTTCATTAGTATTACACAAATTTTGATATATTTCTTACCATCTTCAGTCAGTTCAAAATATTTTCCATTTTGTCTTATAATTTCCTCTATTATGTCATATAAAAGTATATAATTTCTCCAATATTCAGCAATTTTTCATTCTTTCTGTTAATAACTTCCAGTTTAATTCCAATGGTCAGTTAATATACTCTGAGTGACTTCTACTCTTATGAATGTATTGAGACTTATTTTATGGGTCATCATATGGTCTATCTTGGAGATTGCTCCATCCTCAGTTAAAAGATTTTTTAAGTTATTATATAGAATGTCCTATAAAATATATTAGAACAATTTGGTTGATAGACTTTATATTAATCTCCCCCATCCCTGAAGATTTCCTCTGTACTTGTTCTATTATTGGCAAAACGCTGAGTGTTGAAAACTCTTATTGTATGTAGACTTGCCTATTTTTGCTTTCAGTTATGCTCATTTTTCTTAATGTATTTTGAAGCTATGTTGTTAGGTGTATAAGCCAGTTAAAATCATTTTTCTTCCTGATAAATTGATTTCTTCATCAGATTGAAGTGTTCTCTGCACCCTTGGAAATATTCTTTGCCATGAAGCCCACTTTTTTTGAAATTAATTAAGCCACTTAAGCTGTATTATGATTAGTATGAAATATAAATATATAAGTTACATAGTATATATAATAATGATCACCTTACTTTACATTTCTACTTTCTTTACAATGATTGGTATCTTAGTATTTAAACCTCTGCTTTAAGTTAAAATTATTAGATTCTTTCTTTGATACTATTTTTAATGTAATTGGGTGAAATCAACCATATTCCAATTCTTTTCTATTTCTTCTCTATATTTTTTCTTCTTCATGTTTGTTCCTGCCTGTTAAAAACTGTGTTTTATTTTTACATTCCATTTAATTGAAGTATTCACTTATATTTAATGTTTGTTATCACATTTGAGTTCTCTAAGAAGCAGCCTGTGAGACAGAATTTAAAGTTTATTAGGGAATACCCACAGGATTAGCAACCATGATAGAGGAAGAAGGAAGAAGGATCAAGCAGACAACAATGTCAGATGTAATATAGACTTGATTACTTCCCCTGACCCCATGGAGAACTCTGGACTGAAATGGTTCATCAGAATTGTCCTATATTGAACTGAAGTTTCCAGTAATTTATAAATATGCTTTGGTCAGTCATACCAGGCTATTTGATATATTCCCAGGTCTGAAATAAGGTTCTGTTTTTTTGTTTTGTCTTAATTAGGGATAGTTATTTTACTGTATGTTCAAGTTCACTGATATTTTCTCCTGCAATGACTAATCTACTTATAATTCTACCAACTGAATCTTGCACTTTTAGAGATTATATTTTTCATTTCTAGAAGTTCCTTTCAGTTCTTTTTCCATGTGTTTCTTTTTGTCCCTCACTCTGCTCCCAAAATATCTTTAAACATATTGAGCATATTTAAAACATATTCTTTAACACCCTAGTCTGCTAATTTTAACATCTTTATTATTTCTGGCAGTTTTTATTAACTAAACAAGTATCCAAATACACTTAATATTTTTTAATTGGATGTATTATATTTTGATTATTATGTTTTGGGGTGTTGGATTTTATTTTCTTCCTTTAAAGAGTTTTGGGTGTTTAGATTTTGCTTTCTTTCTTATAGAGTTATAAAGTTGGCTTTTGTAGGCAATTGAGTTACTTGCAAATCAAGTTGATCTTTTGGGGGCTTATTTTTAAGATTTGCAGGGCAGATCTACAGCAGCCTTTATCAGGGACTAAATTAGCCTTATTAAAAAGGATTGACCCTTCGTGGGGCTCTACTAATTGCTCTTTAAAATTGTTCAGGACACTTGGGTGACTCATTCGGTTAAGCATCAGACTATTGATTTCAGCTCCGGTCAAGATCTCACAGTTCGGTTCGTGGGATCAAGCTCTGCATTGGGCTCTGCACTGACAGCATGGAGACTGCCTGGTATTCTTTCTCTCCCTCTCTCTCTGCCCCTCCCCCATCTCTCTGTCTCTCAAAATAAATAAATAATCTTTTAAAACATACAAATAAAAAAGAGAAATTTTTCAAAGTAGTCTCCATACTAGCTGGAATTCAAGCTTTTCCCAAGTCTGTTGAAGACTTAGAATTGTTCACATTTAAGAGTCCTGATCCTGGGGTGCCTGGGTGGTTGAGGATGAGAATCCAACTCTTGAATTTGGCTCTGGTCATGAACTCAGTGCAGAGCCAGCTTGGGATTTGTTCTCTCCTCCCTCTCTCTGCTCCTACTCCCACTCATGTGCATATACAGCTAGATCTTGCTTTTTCTCAAAATGAATAAATAAACTTATAAAAAAAAGAATCCTAACATCCTTTTTTCTTTATGAGGTTCTACCCATGTATGCTGAATAGGTATTCAAGTAAAGATTTAATGGGACCTCTATTCTGAGCCTTCTCTTCAGAGTGCCCTCCTTTTCAGTGCCCTGCCCTGCAAATTCTGTCTGCAGCAGTTTTCCTGAACTTTGATCTCTGTCTCCGCAACTAAGCAAGGCCATTGGCTCTGTCTCAATTCCTCATCCCTGCCTGTGATTCAGAAATTGCCCATGAGTAGAAATCTGGTGCAATCATGAGGTTCACCATGTTTGTTTCCCTTCTCCTTAGAATTAGTCCTACACTGCTTATTGTCCAATATGTGACAAGAGCTTTTATTATGTTTTGTCATATTTATCTTATTGTATAAGGAGGGAAAACCTGATCCCTGAATCCCCTTACATCTAGGGGTAGAGGTGTTTACTCATTATTCTATTTTCTTCCTGTCACCTCCTGAAAGAGGTATGTAATGTCTCCCTCAGAGAACTACAGTAGGCTGTTTGGTTTCCTTCGGTTCTATACATCTACATGCCTCTCTTCCCCAGTCACTGATACCTTCTTTCTTAACTTCAGTGACCAATTGCCCTACCTCTAGCCTAGGTTTTCTTTAGAGTTTTTATTTTGATTAGTTATTATGGCATAATAAACCACCCTAAAATTCAGTGGCTTAAAAGTAGCTCTTATAATTCAATAGGTTGATTGAGCTCAGGTGGAAAATTCTGTTCCACATGATGTTAGCAGTAGCCTCAGTATTCTGGGATCCCAAGTCTGACGTACAGGGACATCTAGAAGGCTGGGGTAAGCAAGAGATGCCGCCATTGCTGAGCCTTTCTTCTCTTCCTGCCTTTTGTCATCTCTCCATGACATAGTTCTATATATCTCTCCAGATGAGGCTACTTACTTGAAGACTCATGACTCCTAAAACTGAGGGAAAAAAAACCCCAGAATCTGACAGTCTTTCTTAAGGCTTGATCCTAGAACTACCAAAGTTCATTTCCACCGCATTCAATGGTTAAAGTCACCAGAGATATCAAGGATTACTATAGGGCTACAGTAATGAAGACACTGTGCTATCAGTGCAAAGGTGGGAAAAGAAACCAAATATGCAGATCCCAATGCTTAAAAGTAAAATAAACTATTTATTTTGGAATGATTTCAAATATAGAAAAATATTGCAAAGATAAAGCAGAAAGTTTCTATATACCTTCACTCAGTCTCCTTGCATGTTAATATCTTACATTACCATGATACATTTGTCAAAACTAAGAAGTCAACATTGATGCAGTACTCTTAACTAAACTCCGGATTTTATTGGATAATCACAAGTTTTTCCACTCATGCCTGTTTTCTGTCCCAGGATCCGTTCAGTGCATAAGGACTCACTTCTATATGATGATTTGATTATGATAACATACCACTACAATCCATAGGGCACAGGATTGCCTTTCAAAAAAAATGAAACTGAAACAATTGGATATTGTAGAGAAACATGAACCTTGACCATCCTCTATGCCTTATAAAAAAGTTAATTTGAAATGGATCATAGTTTTAAGTTTGAAATGTTAAATTATAAAGCTTTTATAATAAAACATAGGATGCTATCTTCATAACCTTGAAGTGGGAAAAAGTTTTTTCAAAAGATAAAGAAAATAGAAGTTTGAAAGCAGCAAGAGAAAAATGACTCATCATGTACAAAAGCATCCTAATAACACAATCAGCACATGTAACGTCCATGAAAAGGTGCTTGACATCACTAACCATCAGGGAAATGCAGATCAAAATCACAGTGAGATATCACCTCACACCTGTCAGAATGGCTGTCATCAAAAACACAAGAGATAAAAGTGTGGGTGAGAATGTGGATAAAAGAAAAATACTGTAGACCTTTGGTGAAAATGTAAATTGGTGTAGCCATTATGGAAAACAGTATGGAGTGTCCTCAAAAAGTTAAAAATAGAGCTACTATATGATCCAGAAATCCCACTTCTGGGTATATATCCAATGGCAGTGAAATCATTTTAAGGAGATACTTGTACTCCCATGTTTATTGCAGCATTGTTCACAATAGCCAAGGCATGGAAATAACCTAAATGTTCTTCTGTGGATAAATGAATAAAGAAAATGTGATCTATATATGTAGATATATAGATATTATTCAGTCATAAAAAATAAGGAAATCCTGTCATTCACAAGGCCAATTTCATAGAAACAGAGAATAGAATGGTGGTTACTAGGAGCTAGGGAAAGGGGCTGTGGGGAGTTACAAGGGTACAAACTTTCAGTTTTGAGAAGAGTAAGTTCTAAGGATCCAGCATAAAGCATGGTGACTATAGTTAATAATATGCTTCTGTATACATGAATATTGCTGAGAATACATCTTAAGTATTCTTACCATAAGCACACAAAAAGGTAATTCTGTGAGGTTATGGGTATGTTAATTAACTTGATCTTGGTAATTATTCCACAATGTATATAAATCATCATGTTGTATACTCTAAATATATACAATCATTATTGTCAGTTATTCCTCAATACAATTGGTGGTGGGGAGTACATTCTGTGTGATTTCATTAATATAAAGTTAACAAAAGAAAAATCTGATCTATGGAGATGGATTTTGTGATTAGAATCCACCAGCTGATTCAGGTTTTCCAAGATTGTTTCTGATTTTTTGCACTAAAAGTCTCCCATCTAGGGAAAGTCTTTTCTGGACAGACCAGGGCAGATAGTCCATCTAAGTGACCTCAAGGGGTTGTATTAGTCATCTATTGCTGCATAACAAATTATCTCAAAACTTCATAGCTTAAAAGGACAAGGAACACTAAGGTCAAATGGCTTATCTGGGTCATAAATTGTGGCACAGCCCAGCAGGTCATAAATTGGGGTGTCTCATGATGTTGCAGCCATGCTATCAAGCAAGGTTGTCATCATCTGAAGGCTGGACGAGGGCTAGAGGTTGTGTTTCCAAGCAGGTTCACTAATAGGGCTATCACGCTGGTGATGGCTGCTGTGAGAAGACCTCAGTTCCTCATCACGTGGACCTCTCCATAGAACTGCTTAGACGGTCCACCTGACATGACAGCTGGCTTCCCCAGAATGCATAATCCAGGAAAACCAAGAAAGAAGACATAATATCTCTTTTGGAACTAGTCTCAAAGACAGCATACTATCTTGTATTAAATAAAATAATAAGAAGAAAACCACCCTTATTTTTGTGCAAGGAGACTATACAAGGATATGGATCCCAGAGGTGGGGTTCATTGGGATCTATCTGGAGGCCGGTTGTCACAGGGCTACTGACTGAAAAAAAGATATTAGGAAATCTTCCTGGATATGTTTATATCTAGGTCTGGGTGGTAATTACATGAATGTATTTATCTAAGAGAATTCATCAAGCTGTGCATTCACGATCTGTGCACTTTATTCTACTTATGATTTGCCACAATCTAAAACATAGAGCATGTACATATCTGAACATCTTTATCTGCTTCTTAAAGTCTTTGAATGACCTTGGGGCACCTGGGTAGCTTAGTTGGTTAAATGTCCGACTTCAGCTCAAGTCATGATATCAGGGCTCATGAGTTTGAGCCCCGCATTGGGCTCTGTGCTAACAGCTCAGAGCCTGGAGCCTCTTCCGATTCTGTGTTTCCCTCTCTCTCAGTCCCTCCCCTGCTCATGCTCTGTCTCTCTCTCTCAAAAACAAACAAACAAGCAAACATTTTTAAAAAGTCTTTGAGTGACTTCATAAATACATAGAAATGGAGACCAAAATCATTACCATTGGCAGTAAGGCCACAATTAGGACTGCATCTCGTCTGGCATTATTCTACTTTCCTCATTCAATCCTCACTTCATCTGCTGCTTACTTTTTATGAACTATATCCTTTTAAGTCTAGACTCTGAAATACTGGCCCTCTGTCTGAAAAATTCTTTTCTGCTTCTTGTTCTTCTTTTTGATCCTAGTTTAAAACTGTTTCATCAAATGAATTAGGAACCTAACTACTCATTTAGAGAATTGGTAATTACAGGGGGAAAAAAATAGGCATTTGTGATGTCCTATCAGTAAAAATTGTGTTTCAAGTTTACCAGATACCTCCAATTGATATTGAAAAGGACTTTTTCAAACATTATTAGCTATCAAAAATATATTGCGTGATAGAAAACTATAATTTTGCAACTGTAATGGTGTACTGGTAATCATGTAAGCCATTGGACACTAAAATTGTATCGGTAACTGGACATTTTGCAAGAAGTTGAGGTATTCTGCTAGCTTACTTGCTAGATTTTGGATACATGTATAACCTCACATTGAAGACATTTTGCCAGCTGTAAATTAATCCAGAAATCGAGCTTAAAATAACTAATAATGAATAAAACCTACACTATGCATTATATGCCTTTTGAAATGATAGAATAAAAAGTACACAACATTATCTATGGAGTGAATCTTATCCAGTCCCTAAATTTAACTTTAAAGTTATAGAAAATACAAGATATAGATAAACAAGTTAAATACATGAAAAGGAAATAATTCAGATATACTCAGAAGGTAGAATATTGACCAAGCCAATGTCATATGTGTGTGTACATGCACACACACACACAAAGGGGCCAATATTATAGATTAAAACAGACCAATGCAATGCATGGCTTTGACTTCAGCAGCTTTCTTTTTTAACTTGACCATTTAAAAGAACAATTTGAGAAGATTAAATATGACTGGGCATTATATAAGGGAAATATTGGTCTCCTCTTAGTTAATAATGATTTTAAGATTATGTAAAAAATGTTCTGCTAGGGGTGCCTGGGTGGCTCAGTCAGCTGAGCGTCTCACTTTGGCTCAGGTCATGATCTCACGGTTCGTGGGTTCGAGCCCAGCGTCAGGCTCTGTGCTGACAGCTCACAGCCTGGAGCCTGCTTCAGATTCTGTGTCTCCCTCTCTTTCTGCCCCTCCCCCTCTCACTCTCTGCCTCTGTCTCTCAAAATAAAATAGATACATTAAAAAAATCCTTAAAAAATGTTCTGCTATTTTAGAGATGCTTACTAAACTAAATAAAGTAAAATAGTAAGTAAATATTTTGATTTCAAAAACATAGCAAAGGATGACATAAATATGGTAAAATATAAGCAATCTGTCTATCTAACATAAATGTTCACAAACTGCTTCATTGGATATGTTTCTCCACTCCTCCACCCTGAGCTGACTAAATAAGGACCTATGACAACAACAATTGCAATATTTTTCATAGCATTTATCACAATTATAATTATTCACTTACTTAATTGTACTCAATACTGGGCTATAACACCTTTAAAGTAAGGCCCATGCTATGTTATTAGACACTGTTTGCAAATGTTCAGTAAATATTGGTTAAAGGAAAAAATGAAGGACATCGGTGATTCGCAATCCTTTGATCATTTATTTCTTACCTTTTTTTCATATTTTTTCTTTTATGTTAGACAACCTGCCCTCCTAATCTCAGTTCTATTTGCTGAAATTACGTAAATCTCCACTCAAATGTTACCTCTTGTATGAAGTTTCCTCTTATTTTGCCAGTCAAAATAATTTCTTCATCCTCTGCATGATTTTTACTCCATCACAGCAACAACAAAAAACACCACATAATTTCTATGTAATGATTCATTTGTGTCTGTATTACACTATATTTATATAAAAGCAAGGACTGGGCATTTTAATCTTTTTTTCTTAAAGCCTTTATTAGTTTGTGTGGCTATAATAAATACCATTGAAATTGGGTCCATACCAACATGTGCACTATGTACCTTTTATGGTATTATATTTTTAGTTCTGGTATTCTTTTGTGACAAAATATTAAGGGTTCCCCCCCAGTTGGTTTACAGTTTCATAAGTTTCCATAATAATAGAATTAACAACTTCCTTAGATACATCTGATCTTTCACACTGATGCTCAGTACCAGGTGAGATCTAAACCCACAGAGTGCAGAAGCATGGAAGCCAACAACAAAAGAAATGGAAAGAGAACTTTAAAGCAAGAGACTTCACCTGTCACATTGGGTCCTCAGAGAACTCACCTGCGTGTATTATCCCACAGACCATAGTAAGATACAGGGATAGCCCATTGGATATGCTATCTCAGAGACAATGGTAAGAGATTGGGAAATCTTTGAGCCAAGGAATTCCAAAGCACGTGAGATGAAAGAACATATATAGAAACTGAAAGGCAATCACACACCAATGTACAGAATGGACAAGGTTGCTCTTCTACTTTTGCTGGGTTGGCAGATCAGGGAAAGCTCCTCTCATTATTGGCTCCCTGGTAATTTCTGGTAGTCTGTATGTTGATGTGTATTCGTGCACGGACATTAACACATATTCTACAGCTGTCCCCTACCCGCTCTCAGCTACTCCTGACACCCACCCACCCTGAGAACTGGACACAGAGGAGAAGAGGGGAAAAAAGGACACATGCCTCTCAACTGGAACTCCACAAAGCAATTTACTACAGGGAAGCAAAGCACACTCCCCATGCCCACCCCCCAGGTCTCTGCCTGCAGGGGAGCACGGCTTTCCCATCACACATTGTGTGAGGCCATCAGGCTGGGATTTACATCCCAGCGATCAGGGAAGCAGGATTCAGGAGGCTTTCCAAGGGAAGTAAATTATCCTTAAATTCATGTTTTATTAATAGGTGAGACTCAACTTCTTTATTCTCATTCATAATTTATCCCTTGCTTTCATCTTAAAATGAATATAAACATTTCCATTCTATAAGTATGATAGCACCTATATAATATGCCATTGTGCTTTGTGCTAGACACTGCTATCTTATTATTTGGTTTCCCCAGGAGCATGTGATTTCTGAGTTTCTTTTTATTGTCTTTTGTATATCCTTAAAATCATACTATCCTTTTGCTATATTTTATATAACACCACATTAGATCTGTTTTGGAAAGCCTGGGATGTGCCACAATATCAATGAAGTAGTTTACAACATGACTGGTCCATAAAATAGAGACCAAGAAAGAAAAAAAAAATCTAAACTAAACCAAGCCTAGGCCAGAGCTTTATGCAGAATAATTGCTTTACCAATGTTAACTCAGATTGGAGTGAGAATTAAACCAAAATGAAAACACTGCACAATACTAATACCTTTCTTCAGATTACCCATGTTTCTCTCTATATATAATTCACAGCTGAGGTGCCTGTGTGGCTCAGTTGGTTAAGCGTCTGACTCTTGATTTCAGCTCAGGTCATGATCTCACTATTCCTGAGTTTGAGCCCCACATCAGGCTCTGCACTGAAAGCATGCACCCTGCTTGGGATTCTCTCTCCCTCTCTCTCAGCCTCTTCCCTTCTCACGTACTCTCTCTCTGTCTCAAAAATAAAATAAATACACAGGGAAAAAAATTCAGAATTAATGGGAAGCCAAAAGTTTTCACACATGTTATATAAACTGGATGATTGATCATCTGTAAATTATTTTATTTTTTCTTATTTAGAGATGTTATTTTTTGAAATAATCTCTATACACAACAAAAGGCTTAAGTTCACAACCCTGAGATCAAGAGTCACATGCTCTATCAACAGCCAGTTAGGAGCCTCTGATGTGCATATTAAAACATTGGAAGTACTTACACACTATGACAAATCTAATTTTGTATTTAAAATTCATGATGATCAGAAGAAGAACCACGTGAATTTTATACCACTAAAATCTTAAGGAAAGACTATTTTCCAATTTTATTTTCTCCATTTAAATCTCATTGTTTACTCAAAAAAGTATTAGATTGTAGTTTGGAATTTACCATATTCTTTAAGTACAGATTTAAGCTAATCTCTTTATTGAGTTTAAAATTTTTTAAATAAGATATAATTGACGTATAACATTATATTAGTTTCAGGTCATCAATCACCACACATAGTTGCAGATTTCTTTTTCTTATGATGAGAACTTAAAAAATCTACTATCTTAGGAACTTACCAATATATGATACAGTTACAATATATAGTACCATTAACTTATAATAACTACACAGTCACCCTGCTATACATCCCATCCTTAGGGCTTACTTATTTTCTAACTGGAAGTTTGTAACTTTTCTATTTTTCTTACTACTAATTATTAATTGTTATCAAATCTAACATGCACTTAGTGTTTTGTGGTTATAAAGAGATTTCACATTTTTGTTTATTTGTATTTTAGGATACTTCTCTGAGGATGGCATCATTATTGTTACACGTTTCTGCTTTTTTAGAGCTAAGTAATTAAGAAACTTGCTCAAGCATGGGGCTAGGAAAAACCAAAATCTTCATATTCTAAAGTCCTTCTTATTGACATTATACCATGTCTAACTCTTGATACCAACATGTATAGACACATCCTCACAAGCACCCAAAATTGTAGTTTCCAAACAATCTAAACATCATTTCAATATTCAAAAGAAACATGTCATCCCTTCTATACTTATTCCCCTTCCTTAAACACTAAAATAGTACAGAGCAAGAAGTTAAGATACAAATAATTTGAACTTTGTGTGAGATTTAACCAATCTGATTTGTTGTAGAAAGATGTGTTCAGGTTATTTAAGCAGGTTTATAAATGACCTTCTGTCTGGTGTCCTAAAAATATGTTTTGAGAATACCGTAGAGAAATAAGTGCTTAACTCCCTCCTGGTGTCAAAATAATTTTTTTCTTGGTTTCTAGTGGTCACTTGGAAAGCAAATACAAAATTTTCAAAGACGAGGCCCTGAATCAGTATGTAGTTCATGCCTACGGTGAACCAGGGAGGGGCCAGTCCAGTCACTAGTAGCACAAAGAGCAATGGAAGGAGGAGAGTTTCAGTAGGGCTGGAAATTGACAACGTGCCATATACTGAGTTTCAGTCCAACTTTATACAGGAAGGATGCTGTTTAGTTACTGCCTATGTTGCTGTAGAAGAGGAAAATCTTACGGAATAAATTGCAGCATGTAAAAAAAATCTGTTTCATTATTTCATTCTAAAATTTTGCAAAATAAAAGCTTCTTTGTCAAACACAATAAAGCTTAAAAGGAACATTGCTGGCCTTCGAAGCTCTACCTGCCACCTCTCTGCACTTGAAACCATTGGAAAAAGGAATATAGGCTTTCCATTTTCAGAGAACATTCTAAAATCCATGGCCTGAAAATCATGAATTGAAGCCAAAACGTTAGTTTTTGTTTATCAGTCTTTACAAAAATATATACTGCCACTAAAAGAAAAAGGGTGTCTTCATTAAAATAACTTTGCTTCTATGGTGGGCATTGAATGCCAACAATTTTAAAGGTTTCTATGCACAATCAGAATGGAGAATGAATCACTACTATCCTAATATGCGTGTGTAACAGGAAAGAACATCTTGAGCATAACTTATGAGATTTTCATTGAATTATTCATTGCGTTTAAAGTAACCTGAAGCACAACATTGCCGCTTTGGAATACAATAGAGTTGTTTATAGCAAAGTCATGTTCCCCCGGAAACAATCAGAAGAGCCGGATAAAATATACCATTTGCTTGAATACATTGCAGGGTTGCTAAAGAGACTATCATTGGAGAGGCCAAGATCTCAGAGAACAGGAAATCCCAGAAATGTGAGCTGGTATGATGTGAGCTGCTTTTCTGCCCAGGATATTTGCTGACCTGTAGCACACAGCTAGAGGCTGGTAAACCACTCCTAAGAATGAAGCAGAGACGCAGCAGAGCAAGGCAAGATTTGACAGTCTCCTAAGGGGAAGGAGACAAAAATGGGAGTTTGCTGCTGGCCAGTCATTCATGATTCAATAAGCCAGAATCTTGAAATGGAAGGTGTGGGGAAGTAATGCCAAACTCAGGGGTCTGTCCAGCATGAACTTTTACCCAGGAAAGAGCAAGATGTTAAAAACTAAACATAAAGCCTCCAAAAAGGCAGACCTAGCCACAAGATGATTAAGAGACGAAAATAGGGTCCTACTAAATAGCAAGGGTCTTATAAAACAGTTGATATCCTGAAAACCTACGCTCTACAGCATGGAACAAAGCAGAGGTAGAAAAAGCCATGCTAAAAATTGTACCCCAATTTTGAGTCATATGCCTGATTGGATTAAGGTGATCCCAGTGATGCCTACTACTTTTCCTTGTTCAACATTTTTTATATTTTCTCTATTTTTTATAGTCTCTATTCAACATTTCCTTCTCAATTGGCTCCTTTCCCATCAACATTTCAACATTTTCAACTATTACTTGTTGGTCACGGAGGCTCCCACTTCCCACTCCTGTCTCCCTCCCTCTCCATTTCTCACAGTCTACTTACTCCTGCACCCAAGATAACCTTATTTCCAAGCCTGCCATGCTACTAAAATTGCTCTTGTCAACAACTCCAGTAACTCCATGACTCTCGATATTCCTAATAAGGAACATGTTCAGTCTTTGTCTCAGTAGCTTTCCATATCATTCCAGTGAAAAGATGAGCTACACTTCTCCTTCCATTCATTTCTTTCTTTACCTCTGCTGACTCTGCTTTCTAATCTCTTTTAGGCATTCTTCACTCTATTCCTCAAACGTCTATGGTGATTTTCTTTTCTTGCCAATTTCTACATGCTTCTGACTAACTCTTACAAAGTTTCAGATGTCACTTACAGATGATGTTGGCTCCTAAATATAAGCATCTAGCTCAAAATATAATCAACATTTCCAATTACACACAACTCCAAATATTGTTTTGAATCTCCATTTAGACAAATTAAAAGCCCTTCAAACTCAATATATCCAATACAAATATCCTTTTGAAGTAAACTGTTAGTCCCCCATAATTTACCATCTCATCCCAGTACCTGATATATTGTCTATAAAATATCTTATAAATCTTTTTTCACTGTCTCTAGTCCAATAGACTATCAATTTTTCATTGGCGATGGTAGTCATCTGCTGATAGTCCTGCACTTCTACTCTTGGTAAGCTGTAGTCTATTTTCCACACTGAAATCCCAGGGGCCTTTTAGACATTGCAGATCTAGTCACACCACCCTTCCATTTAACATTTCAATCAATAACTTCCCTTAGCATTAAGGACCAAACATGGTCACTGTCAACCCCTCTGACTTCATGGTGTGCAAGTCTTCCTTCTCTTCATTCCATCAAATTATCTAAATTTCAATTCCTTAAAGGAACCATGCTCCCTTGTTCTGCAGAATTTTGAAATGCTGTTGCTTCCTCCTAGAATGCCCTTTCCAGGTCTTTTGTTTATTGAGCTACTTAACTCCTACTCAACTTTCCAGCCTTCATTCAAATGTCATTGCCTTAGGAAAGCTTTTTTGGACATCTTCTGGTCATATTAAGCTTGTTACAGTGTCTTCACTTTCTGTATGTTATCCTGAAGGAAAATATATTTTTGCATGTGATCATTTCCTACCCACCACACATCCAACACCTCAATCCCAATCAAACTGATAATTCCATGAAGATAAGAACCATGTCTGTTTTATTCTCACTGTATAAGTTTTTAGCAAATTGTAGATATTCAACAAATACATGTAAAATGAATGAGCACAAATAAATGAATGAACAGATGGCTAAGAAAATACTGGGTAACCCAGTTAGCTAGCACATCAAGGTAGAGTTGTTTGTGCTAGGCTTACTTGGATAGGCAACTTTCCTCCTCAAACCCTAACTCTTCTCCTTATACCTCCACCTGCCCCACCATCATGGCAGAGGGCACATCTCTAATCACAGATTAGGGATCCCTCATCAGATCCTTACGGATTTAGTTAGTAATTAATTTAGTACATTTAATTAGTAAAATTAATTAGTAAATCAGATTTTTGCCTCCCGTTCATATTCCCAATGCACATGCATGTATGTGCGTGCGTGCACGCACACACACACACACACAAACACACATGGCAACTTCTGGAAAACAGAAAATTACATTATTATACTTAGGGTGTAATTTTTCCCAGATTGCTGCAATTCAAAATTACTATACAACCAACAAATGAATGAAAATATAGAGTATTATTAGCAAGTTACGTTGACTCATTGAAATGACCAATTAGTTTCTGGAAAGAACGAATTAAAATTATTGTGGGTTGTTTTTTTCACAATTCTTCCTCTTTCTCCTCTCAAAACTAAAATACGTTTAAAATTAAAATAAAATATTATAAAATAATAAGTTTGAGATATAGCACTCTTAAATTCCTCATTTTCAAAGTACTTCTCTGTCTTCTGAAACTCTCCTAAGAAAATGACTGGCTGCCATTCCATCTTCAAGTGACATTAAAACTCCAGAACAACTTATTTAATATGTTTACTTTCATAAAGCAAAAAATAAAGCAACAGAGAAAAAACCCAGAAAGTTATTTTAATATTTTACATTGTATCAAGTACATTTACTAGTGCCCTGAATTGTTTGGTGCAAAGTGTTGAATATATAAATACTCTTCATATTTCGCCTGATAAAATCAATATTTCTTTACAAATACTTGGCAACTGATGAGCTCCTCAATATAGTTCATCAAATTATGTTATTGGAAGAGGATATTCAGAAAGTATATTAATAAAACTACCATTATTATCTGAGAAGACACCTATATTTTTATCATAATTGCTACCAATAGAATACAATTTTATCTCAGAAAAAAATCTGAATGTGTCATCATTTTAGAGTAGACTATGTTTTCAGAGGGAAAAAATGTCTTTCATTGAAATACTTGCTTAGACAAGGAAAAGGTTTTGATGCTGGTGAAAACATTTTGGATGATGGATTAACATATACAGATTGTCCTTTGGAGGCGATCTTTGGAAGCTTCAGAAAATGCATATTGCTTCATTCCAAGGCAGCTGTATATCTTATTCTCTGATGTCATAACAACATAGAACTGCCACTCAATCGTATTAGTGACAGAAGGAACAAAGGCTAGTTGGCTTTTTCTGTGGTTCTAAAAATCTTCCCTTATTTCCTATAAAATTAATTTAATATTTTCCTGTTGTAAAGCTCAATATGAAACAAAGTCTTTACTCAGAGTAGGTATAGAATCGGTGTTATCTGAATGGTTGTTGAATTCCCTCTAAATCACAGTTTATTTTCTCATTATCCACACAATTTTCTTGTAATCATTGCACATTTGTCTTAGAAATAACATCCAACATTCCCAGTAACATTAGTGCCTTTTGTATTTGGAATCTTCTGGTTATTCTATCTACAGGATAATTTTAGGGCTGTTGAATATATGTGAAGTACAGTGAAAATGGCGTTTATGGAAATATTTATTAGTACTCCAAAGTGGGTCACCTAACTTAAGAGCTCTGGGTTTGAACACTTGTTTATCATCATAAAAGCTGCTTTCACATCCTTACCCAACTGTGTGGTTCCTTACTCAAAGGCTATTGCTAGGTAAATGCAAAATCAGTGAACTATGTATTTAGTGCTCCCAGCAACTGGTTTTGGAGGCTTCTCCCTTCTTTCTAGGAACCAAGTGCCTGTCTGATAATCATACAAAAACAAGCTGCAAACTCTACTGAATTTTTTATTTATCCTACTGGGTAACTGACTGACTGCTTAAAGTGTTTCAATTCTTAAGCCTATTTATACGTTAGTCATATTAGCAATGGTACTAACTGATTTTATTGCTTCCTATAGGCTGAAGAATCTAAATACTTTTCAAGTAATAATAGAAACATAAGCACCTTCCATATCTTCTTTCTGTTTTTCTCCAACAGAAGCTTCATGGATTGCATAACAGTCAGTAAAGTATTTTCAACAATTTAAAGATGTACAACATGATATTGCTTCTGAACCACCGGGTTATAGATCTGGTCAAACGCATGTTATATTCTCGATGAGACTATGGCTATCATTGATGCATAGTTTTAGAAAGCTCCAGCTCTGTACCAAAGACATGGATTTTATTTTTCCTAACAAAAAATGCTGAAGAGAAAAAAAATCAAATGGGTTTTATGTTGACACACATAAAAAGAAAAAGAGACAAGAAAACAAAGCAAGAGTGAAGCAAATAAAGAATAAGAAATAGACTAACAGGAAGCCAAATTTATCTTGGAAAATTAACTTGGATGTACCCCCACACCACCTACTCTCTTGTCAAAGCTTACGAAAATATCAGCGGTAATAAGAAAAAAATATCAAAGATGTGACATAATCCTAGAGCTAAAACTGTGCTTAAGATATAACCTTATCCAGCCTATATCCCATCCTGAGGCCCACAGAGGAAAAGTGGTCACAGTCACACGCTAATGGCAGCAGAACAGACACTGAATACAGGTGTCCTGAATGTCAGACTAGGTACTTTTTGGCTACAGTCCACTTTTCCTCTTTTTGACACTGAATTATTTGTAAACTGAGTTCTTTGTAGTAAACTAATTATGATTTAGAGTGCAATAATTTGACTTCTGACTCTACCCACACTACTTGTATGACCAAAAGAATGGCATTTAAGTTGGGAAGCATAAATCTGCTTCTCTTTAAAATGTTGTTAAAGATACTGACTTTAGAAAATTGTTCTGCTAATTAAATAAGTCCACAAATGGCTTTTATGGGGCGTTGCAATAAAAATAGCAGCTGGTATTCATTGAGGACTTACTATATGCTAGACCCTGTTCTAATGTATCAATATGTGTTACATTATTTTATCCTAGCATCAGTTTGAAGCATATACCTCACACAACTAGAAGGTATTTCAGTGAAAATTGATGATCTCAGCGAGTCTGTCCGGAGCCTATATATATTAACACAATACAGATGGAAAATGTCATTTATAACAGTAATGTAATAAGAAAGAACAGCCATGTATCCACTTCTCAGCTTATTACCAAGAATATTACCAGTAGCCTTAAAGCCTCCATTGTGTCTCCCCGCATTGTGGTCTCCTTCCTTATGTCCAGAGTTGATCACTAACCTGAATTTAGGGTAAACATTCCTTTGTTTAATTTATGATTTCCCACCTCTGTGAGAGAAGCAGAATCAGGGACACAAATATTGTCTTTGTTTGTGATTATCTTTTTTAAAGGTGATCTTTGATTCTAAAAAGTTTTAATTTTAAGATAGACTCATTAAGCAAGCATTCCCTTTATGGCCAATGCCATTTTGGTAACCTATAACAAATGTTACACATTAACATCAGGACACACTCTCATTGCTGGTCCATGCATAGCCACTTTAATGTTATCTAGTTTTTAAATTTATAATGTATTATATTAATTATATTATATATTTTTAAAATTATTTTAAGTTTATGTATTTTTGAGAGAGACAGTGATCAAGGGAGGGGCAAAGAAAGAGGGAGAGAGAGAATCCTAAGCAGACTCCATGCACTGTCAACTCAGAGCCTGATGTAGGGCTCAAACTCACGAACTGTGAGATCATGACCTGAGCCAAAATCCAGACTCCAGTGCTTAACCAACTGAATCACCATGCATCCCTAATTATATTATATTATTATGTGTGAAATCATTGCTCATAACAAAAGCTAGAACTTGAACCATAACCTGTATCTAACCACCTTCCTTTCAGTGTATCATCAATTTCATAACATTTAAATTTAATAACTTAAATTTAATAACATTAAGGGGCACCTGGATGGCTCAGTCACTTGAGCATCTGACTCTTGCTTTTGGCTCAAGTCATGATTCCACGGTTGTGGGATTGAGCCCCATGTCCTGCTCCTTGAGAATCTCTCTATGTCCCTCTGCCCCTTCCCCACTCTCTTTCCTTCGCTCTCAAAATAAACTAGAATAAAGTCTTAAAAAAACAAACAAACAGCAATCATATTCACTCTTGTCCACATGTGGACAATCCTTTCGATTAAACTGCAGAGTTCCAATGAGCTGATTAAATCAGTAATCGCTTTTTTTCTCTTCCTCAGCCTCAGAGTGATAGTGGAATGAGGACTATTTTAGTGATTCTATAAGTCAGAACTAAACTCCATTCTAACTAAATCCCATTCTAACTAACCTCCATTCTAACACATTGCACTTTCTTCTTGAAAATTTTTCAGAAAACTTTTGGCTTAAATGATTCCATGAGTCCCCCCACTTATGTGAAAAAAAAAAACACATTTTACAACTCTCTGCTCTTGGTGTTAAGAAATGACACTTTCAGAAACAAGTTCCTTTTCGTTTTATTTATGAGAATGATGTTGCTGTGAAAAAGATGACATTTGAAGAATTGCTGGAAAAGAACGATGCACTTAACTCTAAATTTTAAGTCAAGGAATTAAAAGGGCTTCGACAGGCCCATTATCAATGCAGTTTCCTCACTGCACAATATCTAAGCTTGGTTGACTATGTTTCTTCTAACTCTGTTTCTTCCCCTGTTTCTCCAAGTCTTACCAATAGAGTTTTTTGGCACTTATTATGCGGAGCTTATAAATTCTGGGACAAAGAGTTGGAAAGCTTTAGGAAGCACCCTAAATCATTCAATAATTCTCCAGTCAGAAGAATTAAAACTTAAGCTTACTGGAATCATTTCTTGCTTTTTAGTTCATCATTTAGGGTGAATGGTTTACATATTTCTCTAAGGCAATTGCATGTTTCAGAGGTCTTTTGGTCTAATTGTAAATCATTTTGTTTTGAAAGTGCTTTACCTTAGGTAAGAGTGAGAAAATAGGTCAAAAAATAATCCAGTATTTCAATGAAATAACAGAAGTTCATGAGCCAAGCGTGCCTATACATTTTATTTGGAATTCACTCATCAACTGTTGTGGGAAAAACTACATCTTATACGTGAAATTAATTCATTGTAACAACTGACCTAACATATTCAGGAAAATGTGTTAGGCACTAGAGTTCAAACTTAATTACTTGAAATAATATTAAATTCTAAGAATAAAAACTAGAGAGCTCTTGGATATCTACTAAAAGTGTTTGGGAACATGGTGAGTTGGTTAACGTGACATCATACTGAAATGAAGAAAAGCAGCCTGTGGTGTCCAGCGGCTGGCCTGCCATGCTCAGGGAGGCCATAGAGTTCTGCTCTTGAACATAAACACTTTCAAGCAACACCAACATCAGACAAGGCCACTCTGTGACCATGATGAATGGAGACAAAAAGGATGACCACTCTGTACTTATGAACACTGTCCAAGCTACAGGAATAGACTAAATACCTATCCTGGATCATATGAATGACCACTACCCCTTTACCAACTACAATTTAGCCTTGATTTATGCCATTCATCTTATGGATGAGATCTATTAAGATATCCAGTCATGAAATTACCCACACTTCCTGACAACCTCCAATCCAGAACAAATATTCAAATTTATAAACCCTACCCCAAATTTGCTGATACAAACCCAAATCCTTTTTTTTTTTAAATTTTTTATTTATTTTGGAGAGAGAGAATGACAGAGTTCAAGGAAGGAAGGGGCAGAGAAAGAAGGAGACACGGAATCTGAAGTGGGCTTTAGACTCTGAGCTGTCAGCATAGAACCCAGCATGGGGCTCGAACCCACGAACCGCAAGATCATGACCTGAGCTGAAGTCAGACGTTAAACCAACTGAGCCACCCAGGTGTCCTTAAATCCAAATCTTTTGTCATTTTCTTTTTTTTTTTTTAATGTTTTATTTATTTCTAGGAGAGAGAGAGACAGCATGAGCAGGGGAGGGTCAGAGAGAGAGGGAGTGACAGACTCTGAAACAGGCTCCAGGTTCTGAGCTGGCAGTCAGCACAGAGCCCGACGCGGGGCTCGAACCCACAAACCGCGAGATCATGACCTAAGCGAAAGTCGGACGCTTAACCGACTAAGCCACCCAGGGGCCCCTTTTGTCATTTTCAACACCATTTTACTGCTGTGTGCCTTCTCCCTCTCTGAAATGAAAGACGAAAACAACTTATTCACCTACAGATTTGTTTTTGAAGCTAATTCTCTACTTCTTCAAATGTAAGACACTATATATTGCAAGACATATTCTGATTTCACAGGTATTCAAGTATAAAAATTGTGCCTCTCAGAACTTATGGAAAAATGCATTTTATTACATTTGCTTTCTAGATGTAGATATGCATGCGCCATATACATTCAACCTAAAAACTGAGAAAATCTTTTATTTTTTAAGGCAAGTAGTTCCCTTAAAAAGATTCTTGAAGTATTCTCTAAGGAAAATGACTCTATTCATTACGTGAAGTAAAAGCTTGGTAACTTTTTTTTTCAATTTCAGAATATATGTATGTATAATGGATTTTTAAAAATATTCTGGATCAGAAATTGGTAAATTATGGCCGATGGACTAAATCTGCCCCCCTTTCTATTTTATCAATAAAGTTTTATTGAAATATATGCAAATTTATTCATTTACATATTTCCAATGGCAAAGCTGATTAGTTGTAACAGATCATGTGGCCAGTTAATGCTTGAAGTATTTACTGTCTGAATCTTTATAGAGAAAACATTTGTTGAGCAACCACCTTCTAGAGTGAAATTTAAGCAGTTATCAGAAATTAGGATTGAACATATTCCACCTTTGTAACACTTGTAAAATACATTACCATTTGTGTATACCATATTGATCATGTAAAAAACAAAATACTTGGATCCAATTTCTTCACCTATAAAATCAGCATTATAATTATAGTACCTACTTTTTATAGTTATTGTGAGGATTATGTGTATTAATATATCTAAAGTGCTTGGAACAGTGCTAGCATGTAAGAACTGCTAATATAAGTGCT
Source organism: Hyaena hyaena (assembly GCF_003009895.1). NCBI lineage: Eukaryota > Metazoa > Chordata > Mammalia > Carnivora > Hyaenidae > Hyaena > Hyaena hyaena. The sequence continues at coordinate 1,421,693 of NW_024081115.1, forward strand.
TTCTATTTTTGTAGTTGATTACAACCATTAACAAAACCAGCAGCACTGCATACCTCTAAACATTAAAGCTCATTTCTGGAAAAAAAAAAAAAGTCAGTGGGCACAAAAATAGCCAAATAAAGAGAAGTTGATTTACATTCTGTCACTGGCCAAACATCCAAAAATGGTGGTGGGGGGGAGGGGAGGAGAGAGAGAAAGAGAAAAGAAAAAAAAAAGCATTACATGAAAAGGAATGCAATTATTTTACTGAAAACTAGGGAACAATTAATGTAACTGATTAGAAGTGACAACATACATGATAGTTTTTCTGTAGTGGTCCTCCATTGGATTACGAACAGATAGGAATATAATAGAATTTTGAGACACCCATGTGCTAATTAAGTAGTAGAAACCTAAATATCCAACTAAATACCCATCTTCTGCAGAAATATCGTGTGGTAATTAGTCTGTGCTCAGACTGGGAGTTAATTTCTGTTTCTCTCATTCTTACTTCCTAGTGTTCCTTGGAGGAGAAAACCTACACATTGAGGTAAACCAACAAGCAAATTAAGGAAAATGCAGGATAACTTCCTGTGAAATTTTACTGTGTCTATCAACAGGCACATTTTCTTGGAAATTCATGGGAGTAAACAGTCCCACTACATCCAATGAACATTTGTTTTCAAAGGTGTCATTTTGACACATTAGAGATTCTCTTCAACATTTCTATTTACCAGACACCATTTTCTACTATTGAAAGGTGATTATTGGAGGGTAATAGGTGATATTGGGAATTTAGTAAATTTCCTGTCTCTGAGCCAAACATAATTTTTCCAGACTCAGAAAGAAAGTCTTGAAATAAAACATCTAAATGTCATCTTTTTCTACTTCATTTAATAGGAATGTATATGAAACACATGGTCATACAAAGGTTTGGAGCCTAGAAATCAGATGAGCAAAAACCTGCAGTGATACAGAAACAGGTATCTACATAAAATGAATCAACAAAGTATTCAAAGTGCAATGCTTCTTGTCTCCCCTTGTCTTAGGTTCAAAGAGATTTGACTCAAATATTTCACCTGGGTGTCTCAGTTGGTTAAGCATCCTACTTCAGCTCTGGTCATGATCTCACAATTCCTGGGTTCGTGCCCTACATTGGGCTCTGTGCTGACAACTCAGCTCCTGGAGCCTGCTTCAGATTCTGTGTTTACATCCCTCTCTCTGCCTTTCTCTCTCTCTCTCTCTCTGAAAAATAAATAAACATTAAAAAATATTTGATCCGCAGAAATTTTTACATGTTCTTTTTATTTCTAAGTGATACCAGTTCTACATTTAGATTCACAATACCTAATAGTTCTGTTAGATTAATACAATTATTTTCATTTTCAGGTTTGACTTCATTGTAGTCATAGGATTAAGCCTTTAGAAAGTTACAAATCACGCTGAGAATACTGCCAATATTTTAATTCTCTCCACTAGGTTGAATCAAAGTTTAGGAGAAAAGATATAATAAGTGACAAGTAACAAAGGGCTTGTCACTTTTACTGCTCTATAGGTTTTAGTCTGGAGGAGACCATAAGAATTTCTGAAACAAGGAATACATTCAGTAAAATATGCCCACTTGCATATTATAGAATTATGAAGCCTACTCATAATAGATTTTAATGCTTTTCATTTCACATTGCATTTTTCTTTATAAAATAACACCAGTCTAGGATCTAATACACAGAAAGACTTATTTGCAGTTAAAATAACAAGAACCCATTTAAAGAAAAGATATGTCTATATACACTTATATGAAATGATTGTCAGATTATATATATGGTGGGAAGAAAATGATGGAAAGAATTTGTAGTGCGGTGACTCTAAGATGTCCCCAAAGATTCTTTGCCTCCAGTATTCATATCCTTATGTAATCTCCACACCTTGAGTCATATGGAAACTGTGACTTGTTTTTAACAAATAGAATGTGAGAAGGTGATGAGAGATCACCAAAATTTAGGTTACATAATATTGTAATGTCCATCTTGCTAGCAAATTGTTTCCTTGGCTTATATGCTTCGATATAGCAAGTAGCCGTGCTGGCGATGTCCCTCTGGGAAGGAACTGAGGGCAGCCTTGGATCAACAGTCAGCTGTGAACTGAAGCCCTCAATCTAACAGCCACAAAGAGAGCTTATACATGGATTCTTTCCAAGTTGAGTGTTCAGAAGAGATGCCATGCTTGGATGACACCTTGATTAAAGCCTCTGAATGGTCCAGGAGATGAGGACCTAGTGAGGCCATGTCTGAGCACATGACCTAGAGAAACTAAGATATTGCATATGCATTATTTTAAGCTGCTTATTATGTGATAATTTGTTATCCAACAATAGATAACCAATACATATTTTGACACCTGGAAGTGGGATGCGCCATAAAAATATGCAGGAGTGGCTTTGCCGCCAGACAGTAGTTGGAAGGTTAACCGATTTTGAAAAGAATAGAGAAGTCCAAAGAATTTTGACCAGGCTATTAGTAGAACTGTAAATGTCAAGGCCACTGCTGATGAGGGCTCAAAAGAAGTGAGGCACACGTTACTGAGAACTGAGTACAAGAGGATCTTTATTATGTAGTGGTAGAAAGCTTAACAAAAATTTTATCTTAGTTATGTGGAAAGCATCTACATGATAAACTTGGTTATCTAGCTAAGGAAATGTCTGAGCAAACTATTGAATATGCCACCTGGTTCCTGGTTCCTTTAGTATTTATAGTAAAGTGCAAGAGGAAACAAACTGAAGAAGAATTGCCAAACAAAACAGGAACCAGAGCTGAAGATTTGCAAAGTCTTCAGCCTCTTCAGGTGGCAAAAGATGATAACATTAAGAAATGACTTCTAGGCACTATTAGAAGATGTCTTCTAGAGGTAAGGCCTGGCCTGGAGATTAAGTTGAGTGTCATTGTTAAAACTTCAAAAGATATAATATCAGAATATTCAGTCACACACAAAAAAAGCACCATTTCAAGAGATTATTGGTATGCCTAATAGGACACTTCAATCAAACCAGAAGGCATTTGGGACATTTAGACCCTGTTCCTCAGCCTCTACAGGAGCCCAAGGTAGAAGAAGGCTTATCTAGAAGACATTTGGGAGACGGCTTTTGTCTAATGGATTGGATCCCAATTAAATTCACAGAAGGCCCACAAACTTTTAAGAAAATCTTGGCACCAAAAACACTGACAGTTTTAACTAAAAGAAACAAAGAGAATAGAAAATGAAAAGACACTCTTGTTCTCCCCTAAATTTCTACTGGCAGTGAGCACACTGAGAGAACTACTCAGGTGCAAACACATGTACTTTTCAGAAAGAAAAGCAGGGAGTTTCGAATGACCAAAAAAAGAGTGCAGAACACAGAGCAAAGAACCCTCAAAACTAAGACCAGAAGAAAGAAACAAACCTCAGGAAAACTTGCTTTCTTCACTTTGGCCCCATATACCCATCTTTGTAAGAGCAATATTTTAACAGTATGTTGAAGTACATACTCACAACTATATAGTCATCTAGTCATCTAGTCTAGAATGGATGTAAAAGGATTCAAGAGGAAGGTGGCCTGTAGATGGCTGTCATTTCTACTGGCACAGATAGAAGTTTTTAGAGGTAGAAATGAAGTCTTTGACTAGCTTCATAGCTGCAAAGGTGTGTACCCCATAAGCTGTCTTAGCTTTTGGGATATGTTCTAAAGAGGTGGCCAATTGAAAGCCAGAAAGCCATTCACTAGCAGTTATTTTTCCCCCTTCTAAATTTGTTAGCTCAGACTTTTGGGATTTTGAAAAGTAGTAAATGTAGTACATCAATTAAATCTTTGAACTTCTTCTGGAAAATATTTATGAATGCATAAATCTCTCTAAAAAAACAAACAAATAAACAAAAACAAAATCAATGACCTAGTTTCAAAGGATTACTCCCAAGCCTTGAACATAATTGAGGACCTTCCAACATTTGTCCAGTTAGAGTTCAAAATTTTTACGGATTCTGATTTTCTCCCCCATTTGCCCCTTTTTGAAAAGGAATGTGTGTAGCTGCACTCCTGCATCTTGTTCACCATCATGCCCTGAGAAAACAGGCAGGAGATTAGTTGTCTCTTCAGTTTCACAAGTCAGATCAAGAGAAATTGTGTTCCAAGAGTTCTACTTAACAAACTACACTTGTCTGAACCTGAACTTGATCCCAAAAATGAGATTTTAGAGGTGCAGCAAATTCTGTAATAGGTCTTAAGGACTTTTTTGGGATAGGCAGGTTAATGTGTTTCGCATGGGAAAGTGATGTGAATACTTCAGAGTCAGGGCACAGATTTTGATGGGTTTCTCTGATGGCTGCTCATGGACTTGTGGAAACCCCTCCCTGTAAGTCACTTGCTTCTAACCAATAGAGAGAGTACCATAGATTTCAGGGATTATAACTTCCAAGATTAGAATTTCATAAGATTTCAACTTCTTTCATAGTCTCAGACTCTCCCTATTGCCTTCTTAGAGATGTCCATGTGGTAAGGAACTGAAAGTGGCTTATGGAATACTACCAGCAAGGGAGTGATACTCTCAGTCCCATAGCCCATAAGAAACTAAGTCCTACCAACAAATGTGAGGATAGAAACGTCCTTCACCAGGGGTGCTTGGGTAGCTCAGTCTGTTAAGCATCTGACTCTTTTTTTTTTTTTTAAATATTTTTATTTATTTCTAGGAGAGAGAGAGACAGCGTGAGCAGGGGAGGGTCAGAGAGAGAGGGAGACACAGACTCTGAAATAGGCTCCAGGCTCTGAGCTGGCAGTCAGCACAGAGCCCGACGTGGGGCTCAAACCCACGAACTGTGAGATTATGACCCAAGGGAAAGTCGGACGCTTAACCGACTAAGCCACCCAGGTGCCCCTAAGCATCTGACTCTTGATTTAGGGTTCAGGTCATGATATCTGGTGGTGGGATAAAGCCCCATATTGGGCTCTGCACTGAGTGTGGAACCTGCTTGAGATTCTCTTTCTGCCCCTCCCCTGCTTGTGCTCTCTCTCTCTCTCTCTTTTTCTCTCTCTCTCTCTCTCAAAATAAACAAACATCAAAAAAGAAATGTCCTTCACCATTTGAGCCTTCAGATGAGACCCCCGTCCTGACTTTCACATTGATGGTAGCCTTGTAGGAAGTCTTATAGAAGCAGGTTCAGCTAAGTCATTTCCAGATTCTTGATACATAGAAACTGTGAAATAATAAGTGTTGGTTGTTTTAAGCTGCAAATTTATTTGTTATTTAACAATGGCTAACAAAGATGGTGTTGTACATAAATACATGCTTTAATGTGTGTAGAACATATCTGATATAAACACAATAAGTGAAAGAGGGTGGGTATCTCTGAAGGGAGAAGAGGACCTTTCTGAGGTGAGAAGGCACACTTTCCTCTGTAGACCCTTTGTAGTTTTTTAACTTTTAGAAGATTTATGTTACTAAAACTACTAATTATTTTTAAGAAAAAAGGTCATTTCATATTAGTCATTTAAAAATTAACTAAGAATTTATCTTAAACAACACTTACCCTATTAATTCCATTTTCACAAAATGAAATCTAAGATGTTGAAATTTAAGTATAAAAACTTTCATATTGGAGAGCAATCAAGGTGAGGACATACCTCAGTTTACTCAATTGACAGTAGCTATTTCAGAACTAAGAAATCAAATCTGTGATAATTTCTATATGATTCCCTTTTATCAAGAACAGGCATGTAAATGTATCAGGTTCCAGGAAAGCTCTAAGTGGCAGGTGGTAGAGCCCTGTGCTCTTGTTATGTCTTAGCACATATAATGGGAAATATTCTTATTTACTTTCTTGCCTCATAAGTTTATTAACCATTTTTATATCAGTAGTAAAAATTTTAAACCTGAGATAAAGTTAACTTGTATAATATACTTTTCTTCTTCCACACATTATATCAAGAATGGAAGAGTCTCCTGAGGCACCTGGGTAGCTCAGTCGGCTAAGCGTATGACTTCAATTCAGGTCATGATCTCACAGTTTGTGGGTTCACTCCTCACATTGGGCTCTGGGCTGACAGCTCAGAGCCTGGAGCTTGATTTGTATTCTGTGTCTCCCTCTCTATCTCTGCTCCTCCCCCACTCACACTCTGTCTCTCTCTCTCTCTCTCAAAAATGAATGAACATTAAAAAAAAATAAAAAGAAGAATGAAATAGTCTTTTATAATTTATTTCATATAAAAACATATACTGGATACATATTATGTACCAAGCACCAATGAATAAAAGGGTTTCTACACACAGTAACTTTCATTCTAATAAAAGAGATATAATTAAACCTTCAAGAACATGTCAGTGTGGTAAATGTTATCACAGATGCGTGTACCGGGAGTCTAATGGAAAAAAAAAAAACAGAGACACCTGAGTCTATGAATGGGGACACCTGAAAATTTTTCCAGAAGAGCAAAAAAATACACGGGCTAATGCTTTCTATCTCCTTTGCGATTAATAATATTTACAATTTTACTTTCATTCGTTTTGGGATTTTACTCTTAAGTCTTGTTTGCTGTTTTGCTTTTTTGCCTGGAAATCCTGTTGTATTATCAACAACACACTGGCCTGTTGGTATAGCTATCGGATTATGCCAGTAGCAAATCCTGAAAACACTGGACCCCTCTGCAATGTGGGAAGTGTGGGCTGGTGATGCAAAGCCATGAAATAGGAGAGAAGAAGCACTGGAGAACAAAAAGGAGCTGTGCCAAGGGATCTAAAAGAATGTCAGCGAGCTGGCATGGGAGAACTTGAAGGAGCAGGAGCAGCACAGCAGGAAGAGCTCTGACTGGACCAGAGCAGATGGCAGAAAGAAAAAATATTACACACACACACACACACACACACACACACATTTAAAAGCTGTGGAGAACAGCCTGAGAAGATTGAGTAGGCTGACAATTACCATACCATATTATCTATTATTTTTAGTTTGCAGATTCCTATTTATTTCACTCAGGGATTGCTCCACAGTATACCCCATATTTTGAAATGCAGGATTTTCGGGAAGAGTGGGTGAGTTCAGGAGAGATCAGAGTGACTCAGTGGAAAGTGAGCACAGATGCTGTGGCAGCCTGCCATCCCGTCCTCCTGGGAGTGCGCACAGACTGACTAATGACATTTCCTTGGGGGCCTGCAGTTGCTCCAACGCTCAGCCCCACAGCGTCCACATTAAGGCACATCCCCTGCTTCACGGGCTTTCTCCATCTCTGTGCACAAGAACAATCACAGCTGAAACTGGGACATCTCTCAACACCCCTCCTGAATTCTGTGAGCTTTAGTCTGAACACAATTATGTCATGATCCTTACTCTCTAAGTGAAAGAAGAACAATCATGCTTATACATGAAATTGTATGCCACAAGATATGAGACATTTGCTTCCAGCCGGAAGTAAAATACTTCATAAACCATTAGTCCAAAGCCCTCCTGTTAGTCCAGCATCTTATGCAAAGGCCTGTACAGGCTGGTATGGAAAAAGAGGAAACACAGAGCTCTATTGTAAAAGCACATCAGTTACTCATAACAAGCTAGTGAGAGAAGATAAATAAATAAATAAATAAATAAATAAATAAATGAAACTAATGAATGAATTCAGATTTGGGGGAATATCTTTGAATTTGTCTCATCCTTATATGTACCTTTGTTCTTTCCTCTGTTTGAACTAACTTCACCTCAGAAGCCCCACTTCCCCAATCATTTAAATTAATTTAACAAAATTAAAAGCTCTTATGGAAATAATAAAGACCATGTCAAAAATATGAAAAGTTTAAAGACACTGTCACCAATCCATAGTCAGGCTTCGATTTAAATGACAGGAAGGAAAAGATTATGTGATACAGATTGTGTTATGCTTTGTTTTGTTTTTTGTTTTCCTGTTGCCTTAATCTTTTTCATTTTCCTTTGCCAGGAGGTGAGTTATTTTTCTCAAAATCCCTCACAAGCCAGAAGAAGAGTAGAGTGATATGAATTAGTGAAACCATTCAAGCTAGATTTTTTTCTGTGAACCTAAAGTTACTATAAACCCAAACTAATCATTACAGAAGTAACTCTTGATGTGCTACACAATGATAAAGAAAATCACTGATCAGTTCACAAGGCAGGCAATATGAGGGTGGAGTAAGGTTGAAAAGTAAAGGTAGAGTGTGACCATAGGTACAGATAAAATAAATATCCACAAAAAATTTATTCATTTATTTCTCAGTCATGAAAATTTTACATTTTGTTTTATAATAACTACTAACAATGGTAATAATTATAACAACATTTATGAATATCTCACATGTGGGCACTTACAAACTTTGCATTCATTATCCAATTTAAATCTCAACACCCAAAAATGAATAATTCAACTTTAAAAATGGGTAGAAAACATGAATAGACATTTTTCCAAAACAGACATCCAGATGGCCAATAGATACACGAAAATGCTCAATATCACTGATCAAATTCAAACTTAAACTACAAACTAAATTCAAATAAAAACTACAACAAGATATCACCTCACACCTGTCAGAATGGCTAAAATCAACAACACAAGAAACAATAGGTGAAGATATGGGGAAAGGGGAATCCATTTGCACTGTTCATGGGAATGCAAACTGGTGCAGACAGTCTGGAAAATGGAATGGAGAGGAAGTTAAGATGGCAGAGTAGCAGGGGGACCCTGAGTTTGCCTTGCCTTTGAATATAGCTAGATTAACATCAAATCATTTTTGAACACCTAGGAAATCAGTCTGAGAATTAAGAGAACGACTGCACAATTAGAGGAAGAGAACATAACAGGTACAAGGCTTATTTTCACAAATAAATCAAAGTACACCTAGCTAAAGTTTCAAACACTCCCCACTGCAAGCAAGGAGCAGCTCTGCAGAGGACTGACCTGTGGGAAAGAGCAGCCAAAACACAAGAACATAGTGTACATCGCATACACTGGAAACAGTTACTGAACTGCCAGGCCCTGGACAGTGTATGACCCCTTCTTAATATAGAATTATTCTCAGGAGCAGGAAACTTAACAAGTTTTCATAACATGCGAAAGACAGAAACCTAAACAAAATGACAAAACAGAGGAATTCTCCCCGAAAGAAAGATCAAGAAGAAATTACAGCCAGGAACTTGCTCAAAAACAGATAGAATATTCAAACCCATATTCCATATGGGTTTGAAAGTATAGAAGACACCAGAGAAACCCTGGCTGCAGAGATAAGACCTAAAAACTAATCAGGCTAAAATTAAAAATGCCATAAATGATATGCAAAACTGATTACTACAATCACATTGAGGATGGAAGAAGCAGAGGAAAGAATAGGTGATATAGAAGATAAAATTATGGAAAATAATAAAGCTGAAAAGAAGAAGGAAAGAAAACTATTAGATAACAAATGTAGACATAGGAAACTCAGAAACTCCATGAAGTGCAATAATATCTGTGTCATATAAGTCCCAAAAGAAGAAGAGCAAGGAAAAGGGGAAGAAGGTTTATTTGAACAAATTATAGCTGAGAACTTCCCTAATCTTGGGGAGGAAACAAGCATTCAAGTCCAAGGGGAAGAGAACTCTCAAAATCAACAAAAAGAGGTCAACATCAAAACATATAGTGAGACTTGCAAAATTCAAAGATAAGGGAAATTTTTTGAAAGCAGCTAGGGACAAAAGGTCCTTAACCTACAATGGTAGATACATAAGGTTAGTAGAAGATCTGTCGTCAGAAACTTGGCAGGCCAGAAGGGAGTGGCATGATACGTTCAATGTGCTATTGGGGAAAATATGCAGCCAAGAACACTTCATCCAGAAAGGTTGTCATTCAGAATAGAAAGAGAGATAAAAAGTGTCCAGTACAAGCAAAAACTAAAGGAGTTCCTGGACACTAAACCAGGTATGGAAGATTTATTAAAGGGGACACTTTGAGTGAGAAAGAGAAACCAAAAGCCACAGACTAGAAAGGAACAATCTATAGGAAAAGCGACTTTGCATGGCAATAAATTCATATCTGTCAATAATTACTCTGAATGTAAGTGGACTGAATGGTCCAATCAAAAGATAGAGGGTATCAGAATGATTAAGAAAAACAAGACTCATCAATATGCTGCTTACAAGAGATTCATTTTAGACCCAAAGATTGAAAGTGAGAGGATAGAGAGCCATTTATCATGCTAATGGGCATCAAAATATAGCCATACTTATATCGGACAACCTAGATTTTAAAACAAAGACTAATAAGAAGGGCACCTGGGTGGCTCAGTTGGTTGAGCATCCAACTTTGGCTCAGGTCATGAACTCATAGTCTGTGAGTTTGAGCCTCGCATAGGGCTCTATGCTGACAGCTCAGAGGCTGAAGCCTGCTTCAGATTCTGTGTCTCCCTCTATCTCTCCCCCTCCCTCACTCACACTCTGTCTCTGTCTCTCTCAAAAATAAATAAACATTAAAAAAATTTTTTTAAACTGTAATAAGAGATGAAGAAAAGCACTATATTATAATAAAAGGATCTACCCAACAAGAAGATCTAACAGCTGTAAATATTTATGCCCCCAATTTGAAAGAACCCAAATATATAAATCAATTAATATAAAACTTAAAGACACTCATTGGTAATAATACAATAATAGTAGAGGACTTTAACATCCCAGTCACAACAATGGACAGATCATCTAAGTGGACACAATTGCTTTGAATGACGCACTGGACCAGATGGACTTAACAGTTACATGCAGGGCATTTCATCCTCAAGCAGCAGAATACATATTCTTTTTGTGTTCATATGAAACATTCTCCAGAATAGATCACATACGGAGTCACAAATCAAGTCTCAACCACTACAAAAAAGAGTCCAACATTCAACCAACTGAGCCACCAAGACACTCCTAGTAACTAAAAGATTTAAGATTAAATTCCAATTCCAAAGCTATACTTCCCTGGTCTTTAATATATACACCATCATTTTCTATAAATGTTAAATGATATTTATATGCCTGGTAAATATACAATGTTTCTTATTCACAACACAGTATTAAATATTACTCTCACATATACCTGTATGTAGATTGCATATATCTATACATATATGATTAACCACAATCCCCTTTAGTTACTGAAAATTCCTTCTTTTTTTCCCCATGTCCCAATTTTGTGTTACATTTTTCAATAAGAGTCTGGTAGAAGTATTCATCTTTACTTTTGGTCACAATAGTACTTAAAGAAGATGTACCTTACTTGTAGGTCATTTCAACCCACACCTGGTCAGACAGAAGTACAGTGGTGCCTAGTGTCTTAACATGAATGGATGCATTACAGATCTCCAAATATAATTGGTACCTCAGCAGAGGGAGCAAAGTTATGAAGTCAAAAAAGGAAACCAATAATTGTGCCAGAAAACTAAAAAAAAAAAAAGAAAAGCATCAGACTAACATCAAATACTATGACTGAGTGATGATACTCATTGAACTATACTGTCAACAGAACAGGTTCTGATCCAGGAGTCAAATGCAATAAAATTTGCTACTAAGAAAAATGGCATACAACAAACAAAATCAGTGCTGCTTCTTTGTCATTAAGAGAAGTAAGCATCAAAACTACAAATAACTTGTGATCTGACCTCAACAATATTGTCATGTAAGAAATTACACTGTTACAATTCAATAGATCTTTAATAGAAAGTAAAATCAATTATGACTCAGTTCTCAGATGTAAAAAATCAATCAACATATTGTCTGAAATGTAACAATTGGTAATAGATTTTATTTTCAGAATAAAAGTAATATAAGTGTCACCTACTTCCTACTTTCTCTCCTTATTCTTTCTGAGAAGAAAAAAAAATGAAAAACAAAAACCAAAAAAACCCACATTCTCTCACTGGTATGTTTTCAAGGATTTTCAGGTATAAGTTTAGAACTCTGATTTTAACACTAATAATGTCCATTCAGACTCAGACTTGGCAGAGAATCTGGGGTGGGTTTGGGCTGGGGTGCAAATGAAAGACAAGCCATTGTGGAATCAAGAGTAAGTGACATACGTATTTGGAGGAAAATAAAGCCTGATTAACAAGGCAATTTTAAAAGACATCTGATAATTGAAGCCTAAACTTTGAGTAGTTTCACAGAAAGACTAAGTTGTCCAATCAAGGTCATAATCCGTGCATAGGAGGAAGGAAAAGTTCTGTGCAGGACACCTTGGATGATCAGAAATATTCGACAAAAAGAAAAATCTGGTGCAAGAAGAAAACTTGGGACAGATAAGAACAGGGCAGTTTCTTAGGCACACCTCCTGGGGAGCTTTCTAAGCAATTCTTTTTGAATGTATATGTAAATCAACATAAAGAAAACATATATGACAAGTAATAAAATATCTGCAATGTTGTTTAAGTAATTATGTTACACTAATCCATTAAAAATCAAATCAAACAATTGACATATCTTACAATCGTATTTTACAGTGAAGGAATTTCAGTGAATGTAAATTTAGTATTATGAAAAAAATTCATTTCACTATTTCCTATATAAATACAAAAATATGAACTAAGAACACAATCATAAACTATTTCCTGAAGAAAAGAAGTTGTATTTATTGATTGATTGTTTGATTGATTTTTAAATGTTTATTTTTGAGAGAGAGAGACCAAGTGTGAGTGGGGATGGGGGAGAGGGAGAGGGAGATACAGAATCTGGAGCAGGCTTCAGGCTCTGAGCTGTCAGCACAGAGCCCGAGGTGTGACTGAACAACTGCAAGATCACGACCTGAGCTGAAGTCAGCTTAGCTAACTGAGCCACCCAGGTACCTTCAAAAGAAGTTTTATTTAAATGGCCTTCTTTTACTTAAATTATTATGTATGTAAAAATTAATTTTAAAATTAGCATCAAAATATATTAATTTATTATGTAGAAATTATATGTTATATATATATATATATATATATACACCATATGTCATCTTTCTTGCATAATCAAAAATAATTTGGTTAGGATACTGTATCATTTAAGATTGGATGGACCCTTTCCAATAAACAATCAGTGCAAATGTAAATCCAATTAATTAATGGAACTAGCTACCCAAGATTTGAAATGAAAATCAACATTCTGCCAAGACCTTTGATCAGCTACAATAGAATGTCAGAAATAGAGGAAGTTTATTTTATTTTATATTTTATATTCTATTTTATAGTATTGCTTTGTATTATGGCAAACAAGACAAAGCACAAACTTCTAGCTCATGCTCAGGAATCTAGAAGTAATCTTATTTAAACATTTATGAGCAACTATGTTCCCATGTTATTTTTTGAGCCATACTCAGGCTTATTTTATTTTTTGTTCATACATCAGAAACTTCCCACTTTCTGAAACAATGTTAGGACATCAGAATATTTATTTTCTTTAGTGTAACCTTTATTACAAACTTGTGCTAGAATGTCATTTTATCTCAGTGCTATAATGGCTTTCTAAACTATACCCTTGTACACTATCAGTCTTACAAGTTATGAGCCCAGGGATTCTATCTCTCTCAGGAACATGACTTCAGAGTAATATGTTAATAAATAAGTTCAAATTTGATAAAAATTTGTTTGTTTTATTTATATAGTGTTAGACATTCTTCAAGATTCATCTTCCTGAAGTATTTCTCATTAAAAGGAGAGAAATATAGTTGGCTTTTAAGAACAGCAAACAGGAGAGAAGATAATTTTGTCTGAAAAACTTTTCTTCGAAATAAAATTCTACAAAGGGAAAGGATCCTTTTAGGAACTATTCTCTTCATATTAATTTTGAGGGCTGGCTGAAGTGCTAGAAGCTATCAAATAGGAGTTGTGAAATTTCATTCCACATGACCAATTGTTTAACCCAAACACAAAGATACCAAAATTATTGGATCTCCTTTTATTTATTTATTAAAAATTTTTAATGTTTATTTACTTTTGAGAGAGCGAGAGAGATAGAGAGAGAGAGAGCAGGTGAGGGGCAGAAAGAGGGAGACACAGAATCAGAACCAGGCTAGAACTAGATTATGCACATACATGATTAGCACTTTATGTGCATGCTTCTAGATGTTTAGCTATATATAAATGTATATGTATAGCACCAACTTGTGTATAGGAGGCACTTAAAATTTTTGGTTCAAGAAATATATAAGTAAATCACTGATGACATCATAAAAGATACGATATGAAACTGTTAACAGAAGGAAAGTGAGCAAATGAGCTAAGATAAGATCCTTGGTTCTATAAGCTTGCACATGGGACAAAGGATCCTGGAAATTGCAGATTATCTATCAAGGCAACACTGAGGTAAGTTTAGGTAGCAGCACCCCTGAATGCTGGTAGAGGGCAGGAACATTGGATCAGAGGCTAAATTTCATTTGCAGTAATAGAACCAGTATAACTAATCCAGGGAGCCAAAGGGGATTGCTCCTCCACATTCAGAAGATAAAGTGGTAGATCAGTCTAACTCCACCGCAGCCGCAGGAAGATCCAGTGAACACCTCAGGGATCTTTAAGATCTGGTCTTTTCTCAGCTGCCATGACACCACATAAGCAGAACCTTCTCCCATACAAAGAAGAAAGGAGGGACAGAAGAGGTCTGGAACACTAATTTTCTAACATAGCCAAACAGTCACCTAGAGAATCTATTTAAGTTCAGGAGTCAAAGTAAAATGAAAAATAAAATAGTTTCCTTTTAATTTTGTGTTTTTTCTATCGTCATTGGATATATTGATCATATCATTAAGAGAGAAAGTTTTAAAATTAATGTGACTTTGTAATGAATATTACATGCATTATCTGTACTACTTTCTTTAATATGCATAACTGGGCCATCCATGTTACCATATATCATCAGAGTCATACCATGCTCTTCAGAACTCTCCTAAAAAGGTGATCGCACATGTGATGGTTCTTCTAAATCATAGATTGGTTAATTGACCCTAGAGCATGAATGACCACTTCATATAAATTAAAATCTTTTAAAAAAAATCTATTTATATAAGACCCTCTCTGCATTCCAGTATGGAATCAACTCAAAAGCTCTTGAATTCCAATTATAGGCCCTCAAAAAATGAATCTTATTTGGAATTAAAGCTGTATTCTGCAGACATCTGGGTCTTCTCTCTGAGGGGAAGCATTGAGCCTACTTATTATTTATCTGAAAGATTTATTCCCAGAAGGAGAAAAGGCACTTTTCCAAAGCTGAAAACAAGTTCTTTGGTTTTAACATCCACAAGCCGTTCAATAAATTCAAGTGTTTAACCAATAAAGTTCAGCTTTACATTGATTATAAAGTACAATTTTGTTGCAGTTTGGGATTATTGATATTTTATATCATAAATAGTATTTATCAAGTTCTTGCCCATCCTTGCCTCCCATCATGGTAGACAGTTTGGGGAAGTGATGCTCTGTGCAGCAAGAGCCTTGGGGCAAGAATGCAGCCAAGTTCTACAGTGATGTATGACTCCACACCCATTAATTTAACACAATGCAAATTCTACAGTAGAATCTAAAGATACATTTCGAGAAAGCACAGGAATACAATCCCAAACTTCATGAAGCTGATGTTCTAGAGAAGACAGATACATATGTTTCAAAATAGATAGTATTCTGCCTCTACTGTCATATTATGGAATGTGCACCAACCTTTTTACTGAGAATGGAGAGACATAATGAAAAATAGATTTTTTAAAAATGCCTTTGAAGACATAGGAATGCTGCAACATACTGAAGAATATAAAGCAATGAAATAAAAGAAGAAAACACAAGTAGTTGAACTTAGAATCTGGGACATCTTTTCTACAAAGGACATCTGTCATTTCCTGAGGAGAAGAGAGGGTAAGATACTGAGCAGTGATTGGGGTAAGCTCCAGGGGCTGGAGGGCACAAATGGAATCCAGATCATGCCAAAGAGGGAAATACTTTTTGATCCTTATCCTTTGTATAGACCATAAAGCACTGTATCCTAAAACAGAGGTCAGTGGGGCGCCTGGGTGTCTTAGTCGGTTAAGCGTCCGACTTTCGCTTAGGTCATGATCTCACGGTTCGTGGGTTCGAGCCCCGCGTCGGGCTCTGTGCTGACTGCCAGCTCAGAGCCTGGAGCCTGTTTCAGTCTGTGACTCCCTCTCTCTCTGACCCTCCCCTGCTCACGCTGTCTCTCTCTATCTCTCCTAGAAATAAATAAAACATTTAAAAAAATAAATAAATAAAACAGAGGTCAGTAAGTGTTTTCAGTAAAAGGTTAGGCACTAGATATTTTAGGCTTTGTAGGCTATACTATCTGTAGCAACTACTTAGTTCTGTTGCAGAAATGCAATCATTGACAATATTGATAGATGGACATCACTGTATTTCATGAAACCTTATTTATAAAAATAAGCAGCAGGCCATATTTGATTCACAGTCTGTAGTTTGCAAACCTCTACCATAAAGAAAGCGTGAGGCAGAAATATACTAGACTTAAAAGGAAATAAACCTTAATCATATTATCCTTTATTATTGGATTAAGGTAAGAATGCATTTCTAGCATCGATGGGTACCTTTAAAAATCAGACTGAAGTCATGGCAGATGGAAAATAGTAAGAGCCTATAAATTATGATTATTTGCAAATTATCTCTGAAGCTTTTTCATTCATTTTGCAATCAACTAAAAGTCCCACAAAAAAAGATAAATAATGAGCAAACAAATGCAACTGCACAAAAATCTCAGCTCACTTTTTTTAACTTGATGAGTTCAATCTACAATTTATGTGGAAATTTAAAAAACCAAAAAAGAGAAATGCTCTTGAGTAGGAAGTATAAGGTGGGAGCAGATTCCCTACTAAATATTATTGTGAAAATATAGTACTTAGAGAGCATCCTATTGAAGCAATGTTAAATAAATAGGCCAATAGAGAGGGAGGGAGGCAAACCATGAGAGACTCTTGAATGTTGAGGACAAACTGAGGAGTGATGGGTATCGGGGGGAGCGGAAGGGGGATGATGGGCATGGAGGAGGGCACATGTGGGGATGAGCACTGGGTGTTATATGGAAACCAACTTGACAATAAACTATTTAATAAATAAATAAATAAATATTTTTTTAAAAAAAGAATAGAAAGAGATCCATATATATGGATAGATGATTTATGACTTTGTAACACTGGAATGTATATGAAAATCTCAAAAATGAATATTAGATGAATTATAGCAGTAAATGGAAATGGAAAAAAGGAACTTCCTCAAATACAGTATGTGAGAATATTGTGATATGGAGGAGAGAAATACCTTTTATAAGTTTATTTATTTTGAGAGAGAGAGAGAGAAAGAGAGAGAACACAAGAAGGGGAGGGGCAGAGGAAAAAAGGAGAGCGAGAATCCCAAGCAGACCCCCCACTGTCAGGGCAGAGCCCAATGCAGGGCTTGATTCCAGAACCATGAGATCATGACCTGAGCCAAAACCAAGAGTTGGATGCTTAACTGGCTAAGCCACCCAGGAGCCCCATAAGAGGGAAATATCTTTTAAAAAGACATATCTATAGTTAATAATGCTGTGTTGTACATTTGTAGGTCAATAAAAGAGTAGATCTCATAAAGAAGAAAAAAGTAATTATGTGTTATGATGGATGTTAACTTATTGTGGGGAGAGTTTGTAATACATACAGATGTCAAATCATTATGCTATATACCTAAAACTAATATAATGTGTTATTTTCTATATATCATCAAATTTTCTAATATAATGTTATATAAGTTCTACTCAAAAATAGAAGATTGGATCATTTATTGTTTACAGCAGTGAGAAAGAACTGCTTACACAGCTGATAAATTATGCAAAAATAATGTTAAGCATAAAAATAAACACAAAATAAATAGACTGTAAGTTTGAAAAATTTAAGACAATCATACCTAAACTTTTTATGGTATAAAAAGAAAAGTGAGTAGCTGAAATCCCAGGCGGGAGGGGGTAGCTATAGAGACAGACATGTTGGGTGAATGATCTATCATGTCCTTTAATGTTCTTTTTCTTGATGGTGGTGGTTACATGAGCGTTTCCTTTTTGATAACCCTTTTAACTGTACGTTACATTTTATTTCTTTTTGGTCTGTGTGCTACAATGCAATAAAAGTTCAAATTTAATTATATGCATCATCCAATGAATTTAGCAACTACAGTCATAATTTTATGTAGCTTTATGAAGTTCTATGACAGGTAGAAAAACATTAGACTCTAAAACAAGAGACATTTACCTAGTCCAAAGGGCAGACAAGGCTGAATCCCTAAAAATGAACGAGATTAGAGAGGTTGAGTAGAAAGAGAGGGCAAGGGAGTAAGTCAGACACATGATAAAAAGAATCATGAAAGTGTGACTTCCTTGCAGGCACATACCTGAGACGTCATGAGTTAGAGAAGCTTCCATCAAGTTCCATTTGACAAGTATTAAGATCTCTGAAATTGAGGTGTATCTTGAAATTTAAGATGTGCCATAGTATAGTTTGTGAGGTTTGTTTGTTTAATTTTAACCTCTCTTAAGGATACATATGTTACTTGTGCTTTTTTTTTTTTTTTTTAAAGAGGACATCTAGGAGTCAATGAAAATTACATTTCAGAAGGCTTTGGATAGAATTCATATTAGATTGGATCTGAAGGATGATGACAAGCCAGTTGTCACAGACTCATCCCAGCCATAGACAATTGTGCCAATGGGGTGGCAGTTTCTGAGGTGGAGAATTGAGAAGAAAAGATTAAATTAAAAGTTAATTGGGGATCACAAGTTCAGGTTTGGATGTTCTGTTTGTTTGAGATGCCATTGCTTCATGAGAGGATGATACAACAGCGTCTATCGACACCCAAAAAAAACCTCAAGAGAATGATCCAGTTTTATTATCTTAAAAAAAATTAACTCTCTGGGTAACAATGAAGGCCTATTGAAGGTAAAGGTCCAGTTATATATGTGATATTTTGTTGAGGAATTGTTATTATTCTAAATGCTGAAACCTATGTTTTTATAAATCAATATTTACGTATATACTAATGTATGTCATGTGCTCAAAAGCTCCATTTTGACATTTTCTGATTGATCCATATGCTTTTGCTGTTTATCATATAATAGAGAATTTTTTATTATTTATACATTTCTACAAAGATTAACTTGATGATAAATTGAACCTGTTTCAGACTTTCTTTTCTGTCCAACAATATTGTTGATTCTTATTGATAACACAAATGTTGACAATTTGAAGCTTGTCATGTATGAAAGTACAATCCCTTTTTGTGCTGTTTTATAAGATTTTATTTTTAAGTAATCTCTACACCCAACATGGGGCCTGACTTACAACCCCAAGATCAAGAGTTGAAGGCTCCAGAGAGAACCAGCAGGTGCGTCCTTTCTTCCACTTTTGTATTGGCTAAATTGTCCTAATTTTCTTCCCATGTCAACTTTTAAAAAATTTTTATTTAATTCAAAAAATTTTCCCGCTTTTTTGAGGTATGGATGAAAAGTAAAAATTGTATATATGTGAATTGTACAATGCGATTATTTAAAAGATGTGCAATGTGATGATTTAATATACATATACATATAAATTAGCACATTCATCACCTCACATACTTACCATTTGTACGTGTGTGTGGTAAGATAACTTGAGATCGACTCTTTCAGCAAATTTCAAGTATGCAATACAGTATCAACTATAATCACCATTTTGTACATTAGCTCCCAGATCTCGTTCATCTTGATAAGTGAAAGTTTATACTCTGACCAACATCTTCCCATTTCCTTTACCCCTCCAGCTCCTGGAAACCACCATTCTACTTTTTAAAGTCTCCAGTTATTTGTCTTTCTTTTTAAGTTTGTTTATTTATATTGAGAGAGAGAGAAAGAGAGAGAGGGAGAGGATATGGGGGAGGGGCAGAGAGAGAAAGAGACTTACAAGCAGGGTCCACACTGCTAGCACAGAGCCCTATGCAGGGCTCAAACTCATGAACCTTAAGATTATGACCTGAGCCAAAATCAAGAGTGTGATGCTTAACTGACTGAGCCACCGAGATGACCCTCCAGTTATTTGTCTTTTATCATTCAGCATAGTGTATAGTTTTCTTCACAGAATCTTAAATACTTCTTATTGATTTTTTTTCTGGAAAATTTGAAATCTTCTTGCTATCAAGGTCCAACATTCTTATTTTTGTTTTTTTAATTTATATCTATAGGAATGTAGCTATTTACCAAAACAAATCAAAGAGGAAATTACTGAAAATTGGTAATAAGACTTTAATAACCTTATAAAATAATTCTAAAAGGGCCTATATTATTTTCTGTGTTTACAAAATAGTTTACAAACATCTGTTTCTCCAGTCTTTGAAATTGTGATTAATTTACCTGCAACATTTATGGTTTGGGTTATGGAACTACTTATCAGAGGTTACTCCTTGAAAACTTCTTGAATTTGGGTTAGATTCTGAGATTTGATGTTGATTCTTCTGAGATTCTCAAATAAGTTTTAATGATATATGTTTCACTAAAGTACTGATGCCCATACTTTGGTCTGTAGTCAGCCGTTGAGTTGGATGCATAATAGTCACCTAGAAAACTCAAAAAGTGCTAATTATCAGAAGATTCTTACTTGTAAGTCATAATAGAAGAAACCACATGTTCAATAACCTTTCAACCTAATATTGGAGCTCATGATGGGCACCCTGGACTGGTATCCATTGTCTGGGCCATTGACCATTTAACTTGCATTTATAAATGCATTATAATGGCTTTTTAAATCATTATACATAGAATTATGCATGCTACTCTGCATCTGGGGTGTTACCAGTGGCACACCGAAGCTTCCATTCATTGTTCTAGTCTAGTCTTAGCTTTCTTCTTCATTGTCAGTAGATGCCTCCTCTGAGTTTTAGTATACATTTAAATGTTAATTATTATATTTTACCCACCATTTCATGATACTTATAAAGGAAATGTTTCCAGGTAAGCATGATTACTTTGCCTTATGGAATCACACGTAGGAGGACCCTATTGGTGAATAATTGTGGTTATGTTGCTTCCTCATATGACACTTCTTTTCATTATAACTAGTTTGTTTCAATTACTTTAATCTTGGGGCACTTGGGTGGCTTAGTCAGTTAAACATCTGACTCTTGGTGTTGGTTCAGTTCATGATCTAGTGGCTTTGTGGGTTCAAGCCCCACCTATGGCTCTGCGTTGACAGAATAGAGCTTGCCTGAGATTTTCTTTCCCTCTCTATTTCCCCTACCCAGCTTATGCTGTCTCGGTCTCTCTCAAAATAAATAGACTTTAAAAATAAATAAATAACACAGGGTGATGGGCATGGAGGAGGACATTTGTTGGGATGAGCACTGGGTGTTATATGGAAACCAACTTGGCAATAAACTATGAAAGGAAAAAAAGTAAACACACACACACACACACACACACACACACACACCAATTCAATTATAATCTGTTCACCTATGAAATTAGACCTTTATAGCTTAGTATTTTATATCTAGAGGTGAATTTTATATTGACTGCTAACATGGGGAAGATCCAGCCTTTCTACAATCTTGTTTTCCTTCCTCTTTCTATGTAGGTTTTTAATCAAAAAGAAGCAACATATTTCCAGGATTTTTTTTAAATTTTTTTTTATTTATTTCTAGGAGAGAGAGAGAGAGACAGTGTGAGCAGGGGAGGGTAAGAGAGAGGGAGACACAGACTCTGAAACAGGCTCCAGGCTCTGAGCTGGCAGTCAGCACAGAGCCCGACGTGGGGCTCGAACCCACGAACCACGAGATCATGACCTAAGCGAAAGTCGGACACTTAAACGACTAAGCCACCCAGGCGCCCCATTTCCAGGAGTTTTTAATGGCAAGGGTTCTACGTAAAAATGTGGAGAATCTATTTTTTAAGTAAAATAGTATTAAAATCAGTGAATCTACATTCTATCCTTATTGATTCATACTCAAATTTTATAATATGTCAGGAGACTTCATTTCTCCTAAGTCAGAGTCTAAGGAGAAAGCTTATTTGTAGATATTTTATTTGCAAATGCCATCCAGTATCTGCAGTAAGAAGCAAAGGAATGGAAACAGGGAGAAAGGAAGAGCCAGTACAAGTATCAAGTTATGTACCAGTATCAGAATCTGACCAGTAGGTGATTGATTGCTGATCACATGCAACATATCTTTGGACCAGATTCTTGGAAAGAGAAAAGGAGGAACTTTTATCTACTGGTTCCTGGTATTCTTTGATCAAGAACCACCCCCGCATGGTTTTACCTCCACCCCACCTTTGCTGGAATGTTGTGCCAACCTGACTGCAAAGGGAGGGAGTTGAATAAGAACTGTTCTCCTATTCAACACATGAGACAAGGAAAGCTTCAAAGCATGACAAAATTTGAAATGGTGCAAAAGGAGTGTTCCACTGCATGCTGGTGAGTATTTTTGTGGGGAAGAGTTGTAGAAGGGAAAACTATATTTTCTGTTCATAGCCTGCATTCATATAGTGATATGCACCTCTATCATTTTGGGCCACATATACTATATAATTTCTGACAGAAGGATTTTTTTAACTCTTGTCTGCCAGTCTCCCCCTCCAAAAAAATGGATTTGTTTCTCAAGTCAGGAACCAGAATTGTAAAATAGAGCCACTATTACAAAAATTAAACTGTATGTTGTGAGTCTATTTATACACAAATACATATATACTGACTTCTATGTATTTGAAAATACTTTAAAAAGCATAAAGTAGTAAATTTATAGAATGTGTATATATTTGGAAAATATATTCCAAGGAATGAAACAAATAAACTCCTAATATGAAAACTTAACTAAAGGCAAGAGTAAGATTCATATACGCATATTACTTTCTATATTTTTGATAAATATTAATCTATTATATCCATAAAATTTAAATTATTAAAATAGCTTGTATTTACTTTTCTAGTGACAAAAAAATATACCATAGGGAACATAAAAAGGAAATTGTAAACATATTATAACTTGCGTTTTTTGTTACTCTTTTTTGTTGCAGATGAGACCATGTTCTAAGAAACTGGGATTTAAAGCAACAAGTGCCAGGGCACCTGGGTGGCTCAGAAGGTTAAGTGGCTGACTTCAGCTCAGGTCATGATCTCGGTTGTGGATTCAAGCCCTGCATCAGGCTCTGTACTGACAGCTCAGAGCCTGGAACCTGCTTTGGATTCTGTGTCTCCTTCTCTCTGCCCCTCCCCCACTCATGCTCTGTCTCTCAAAAAAATGAATAAATGTTAAAAATAATTTTTTAAAGCAACAAGTGTCTAAGGCCTTGTGTGCATTGCCTGGGAGTCTTTTCAGATTTTTAAAAATAACTGGGGAGGTGTGAGATATCATCTGATAGCAGTCAGAATGGTTAGTATCAAAAAGACAAGAGATAAAAAGTGTTGGTGAGGATGTGGGAAAAAAGTAATCCTCATACATTGTTTGTAGGAATGTAAATTCATGCAGCCACTATGGAAACAGTATGGAAGTTCTTCAAAAAATTAAAACTA
Organism: Hyaena hyaena; assembly: GCF_003009895.1. Classification (NCBI taxonomy): domain Eukaryota; kingdom Metazoa; phylum Chordata; class Mammalia; order Carnivora; family Hyaenidae; genus Hyaena; species Hyaena hyaena. The sequence continues at coordinate 1,445,187 of NW_024081115.1, forward strand.
GAAATACCATATGACCCAGTAATTCCATTCCTCCTTACCCAAAGAACATGAAAAACTAATTTAAAAAGATATATGTACCTTTACATTTATTGCAGCGTTATTTACATAGCCAAGATATGGAAGCAGCCCAAGTGTCCACTGACAGATGAATTGATAAAGAAGAAGGTGTGTCTGTGTATATATATATATATATTTATATATGTACATACATTATATATATACATTCCATTATATATATATATATATATATAATGAAATATTACTCAACCATAAAAAAGAATGAGATCATGACATTTGTGACAACACGAATGAGCCTAGAAGTTATAATGCTAAGACAGAGAAAGGCAAATACCAAATGATTTCACTTATATGTGGATTTTGAAAAACAAAACAAATAAACAAAAACAAAACAGACTCTTAAATACAGAGAACAAATACAGTTGCCAGAGGGAAGGTAGGCAGGAAGGGGGAGGGGTGCGGGAAATAAGCAAAACAAATATAACAAATTAAAAGGGACAAATTCCAATCACAAAGTAAATAAATCATGGAGATGAAAAGTACAGCATAGGAAATATAGTCAAAAATGTTGTGTGGTGACAGCTAGTAACTATACTTATTGTAGAAAGCACAGAATAATGTATAGAATTGTTGAATCGATGTATTGTACACCTGAAACTAATATAACATAGTATGTCAATTATATTTCACTAATTTTTAAAGGAAAAAAAAGTGGGAAAACTGTGTTTTATCATTGAAAATAAAAATATTTTCATTAATTTAATGCATACTTTCTATTCACAATGTGCTCTTCACAAAATAACAATTACTGCATAGTTTATGATGTATTAATCATGATTTCTGAGGTAATACTATAGGTAAGGTGCTCCTAGCAGGTACTTTGAAGGGCTCCAAGAAGTATAAACCAGGGAGCATGTTGTAGAGGTTAATTATTAAAAAATAACTCACGTACTTAGAGTCACTGCAAAAAATTCTATGATGGGAAACAATCTCTACTCTTTGGAAATATTTAGGAAAGTTTCTTAGATGTCTTAGCATATCTTAGCACTAAACACACACACACACACACACACACACACACACACATACAATATGACAAAGACAGAGACATATAAACATTTATATACTTATCTGTGCCTATGTAGACACAGCTAGGTGATAGGTAGATTAAATCATCTAGCCCAACAGACATGGATTTCTTTTTTCTACCATGAGCCTAGAAAATCTTGATCTAGAACATGATTTTAACTGGAAAAAAAAAGCTATCTTTATTTTGAAAATCAACAAGGAAATTCTAGAATAGTAAGCATTAGAAAGTTAACAACTTCAGGAAAACCAATCCAAATTCCCTGGTATGTGTGATTTTTGCCTTGGAATCCTATTTTCCTCAATTTCTAAGAAATTGCATTACCTCCTTTCACCAATAATTTTTAACTCAGAAAGGAAAATCAATACTAATTTAACTAATTAAGTGAAATTAATTTACCTCAGTCGCTGGTATATTTTAGTGGTTTATGTTTGGATGGCCAAATTTTCCACATAGTCATTTAAAAACTCCATGTTAAAATACAAAATTGTTTTCAAAGCAGTTCAGAAAACAAAACATAAAACATTACATAAATAACTCATCTTTAATTTTCCTTAAAGAATAAAATGTAATTTGGTGTTAGACTTAGGAAAGTACTCCGAAGACATTTTGAGGTTTCTGGTTTGTTTTTACTGAGTCTTCCTGTCAGCTCTAATCTAATAATTTTAGCTGTCTTCACCTTGTTGGATTGCTTTCCATGTCAGCTGAACCTTGCTTGAGTCTTTTAAGAACAAAAGCTTCAGAAAGTTCTGCAAATTACATTTAGCTCCAAATTAGGATGTCATTGTGGGAAGTACTTACATTTTTGTTTGAATGAGACCTCATGGAAAACTTCTACTAGAGGTTAGTAGGGTAGTAACCCAAACTTGAACTCTTTAAACTCCATGTGTTAGCTCTGAAAATTACAAACTTTTCCCCACAAAGATTTGTAGTTCAAAGTGAGGAATTTTAAATGACACAAAACCAAATATTGATATAAATACAAATGTAATTTTAAAATATAGGCATAAATGTTCTCTTCTCCACTTTTGCTGAGTCAAAATGCCAAGATACTACTGGCTGTTACTTGTTTCAGTGAAAGCCTGGGACTGACGAAACCAAGGTTAAGGTTATTTTGGTACCCAGTTATTTTTCTGCTTTGCTATAGTCTCCAATCTCAGCTGTCTATAGAGAAAATAGAATATTTAGTCATAAGGGACACAGTGTTGGTGCATTTGCTCAAATATATTCTCTCTCCATTTCTAAAAAATGTAATCTTCCATAACTTGTAAAAGTTTTATGAAGAAACACCATACTATAGTGGAAGGGATCATTATTTCAGAGTCTAAAGACATTTGTTTGAGCACTAATACCATCTCTAAACTGGCTGCGTAACCTAGGATATGTACAATCTGAGCCTACCCTTAATCTTCTGAAGAGTATTAGTCACGATTTCCCAGAGAAACAGGAATACATGCACACACACACACACACACACACACACACACTGTTTTATGTGTGTGTGTATCCTGCTGTATATATATTTTGTTTATATATATATGTATATAATAAATAGAAAGATATAGATAAATAGACATAGCCATAGACATATATACAGAGATTTATTGTAAGGAATTAGTTCCTGTGATGATGCAGGCTGAGAAGTCCCATGATCTACAAACTGTACAATTAACCATCACAAACAGTGTTGATAACAATTGCAATAAGGGCCATTTTGGTTTTTTCAAGATTAAGTCAAATGAGATAACAAGTAATTTTATTTCTGTATGTTAAATTTTATTAGAACTTTACTTACATTTTTTAAAGTACACAACTACTCTATAAGACTGTTTCTTTATGGCAGATTTAAGCCTGAGGCATGATGTCAATATAACCAGCGAGGGGATGTGATGATTTCTGCCACTATGGTAAAATGTTCTATGTAGATGAATGAATTGTGCTAGATATAATTATAGCAACTCATTATTTTCTGTGAACTAAATATAGATTCTGAAGTTTAACCGACATTTTGATAGATGTGTAGGAGAAAAGGGTGATATGTTTAAAAAGCTTTGATTCATTTATATCTCTGTATTTAATTGAGTACTATTGCATTATCAGTATACATGATAATGAAAGACAATCATCTTCCATTCTTTAGAATATACTGTTGATTTAATGGTTATAGCACATGAATTTATTTGGCTAATATTCCCCCTGAAGAACTAAGAAAACACTTATGAAAATATTTCAAGTATAGTTACAAGGGGAAATTCAAATCAACATTTTCTGTCATATGTGAAAAAAATTATGAGGAGGTGGTAGAATCCTGGTACATAATGTTTCAAAACAGAACATAGTGAAATATGATATTTTTTTAAATAGAAAAAAATAAAATAGAAGAAAATAACACATAGTGAAGAGTGGAGCTAATGGGTGGCTTAGTCAGTTAAGTGTCCGACTCTTGATTTTGGCTCAGGTCATTGATCTCATGATTCATGAGATCAAGCCCCACATTGCTGTTAGCACAGAGTCTGGGATTCTCTTTGTCCATTTCTCTCTCCCCTACTCATGCATGCTCTCTTTCTCCCTGTCAAAATAAATAAACTGTAAAAAATATATTTAAAAAAGAAATAAAGAAGAAAGTCAATAGTACCAAAATTTAGATCAATGATGAGAATTGCATTGAGAAAATCACATGCATACAGAGGAAATTAAGATGTGGGAACCATTATAGAGAAGACATTAGTGAAGGATTACAGGCAATGAAAGACTAATATGTAGATACAAGTTTTCTTGAAGAAGAGAGAAGACCAAATATAAAATTAAAAATATAAAGAGCAATATTAGAAATATAAATCTTCCAGGGCACCTGGGTGGCTCAGTCGGTTGGGTGTCCTACTTCAGCTCACGTCATAATCTCACAGTCCATGGGTTTGAGCCCCGTGTCTGGCTCTCTGCTGACAGCTCAGAGACTAGAGACTGCTTTGGATTCTGTGTTCCCCTCTCTCTCTGCGCCTCCCCTGCACACTCTCTGTCTCTGTCTCTCAAAATAAAGACATAAAAAAAAAAAGAAATATAAATCTTCCTAAACTGTAAGCTCAAAGGAGTTCATTGTATAAAATTATTCATCAACAGGTAGCATCTAGATTATAATTTAATAATAAAGTATTTGGTTTCAAGAACCAATAGAATTATTGAATTAAAGAGAAAATCTGTTAAATATGGAGATTAAAAAGAGTAAAAGTATTTTCAGATTTCTTTACAAGAGTAGATGCCAGTACACCTGCCCTAAATCAAAAGATATGACCAGGATAGACATACAGTGCAGTAATGATATGTATGCAAAAATGTCTCCAAATAGAAAGTGAGGTGTTTCTCAGAAAAATGAGAGTACCCAAGACAGAGACTAATTATCTTCAAAATAAATCTAAAAATTTAAGATAATTCCAGTTATACTATCACTCTAATTTTGATGGACCTTAATAAATACAGATTAAATTTATGTGAAAGAACAAACATGCAAGAAAAGTAAGGAAATTTCTGAATTTTAGCTTAAATAATAAGGGATGAGTTCTATCACTTTTTAAAAGTAGAAAGCTAATTAATCAAAATTGTATGTTCTAGGCTCATAAAAGGAAAATAGATCAATGAGCAAAGTCAAGAACCAGATTCAAGAATATATAAATTTTAGTCTACAGTAAGTAATCATTTTGTATTAAAGGGAATTGATAACTTTGTCAATATATTTAATTAATAGTGTTAAGTATTTCAGAAAATACATCTCCAATATCTAAACAATACCCAGATAGACTGAATATTTCTATGTAAAATATGAAGACATAAAAGTAGAAATAATATATGTGGAATTTTAAATATTATGATAAAAACACCTTTTTGAGTATGCTTTAAAAGCTAGAAATGAATAAATATGATTATGAAATTTATTCAATTTAAAACCCCATAAATAAAGCCAATAGACAGACCCCTGGTAAAAAGCATTTATTACATATGTCATAGGTAAAAGCTAATGACCCCAATAAATCAAGAGATCATACAAATTTAAGGAAAGAACAAGGGCCCTGTAGAAAAATAGGCAACTAGATAGATCTGTCATGAAAGAAGAAAAACAAGTAGTCAATAAGCATAAAAAGGTATTTCCATAAACATATGTTACAAAGAATATAATTTAAAGGATAAAATCATATTTTCAGCTTTCATGTTAGTATCAAATAATCTTAATTCCTAAAGCCAGCATAGTTATACACACATAAGAAAACTATAATTTATTAATAAAGTTATCTTAGAGGACTGACTTGGCATGTTGGTGGTGGTGGTGGTGGTGCTTTCCTTTTGGCTTATTTTGCTAGCTCTTTGTTCCTCAGGACTGGGGTCACTTAATAAAAATTAAAGGCCTGGGGCGCCTGAGTGGATTAGTGGTTAAGCGTCCGACTTTCGCTTAGGTCATGATCTCACGGTTCGTGGGTTCGAGCCCCGCGTCGGGCTCTGTGCTGACTGCCAGCTCAGAGCCTGGAGCCTATTTCAGAGTCTGTATCTCCCTCTCTCTCTGACTCTCCCCTGCTCATGCTGTCTCTCTCTCTCCTAGAAATAAATAAAAAAAGATATTAAAAAAAATTAAAGGCCTTACTTCAAATTTTCTTTGTAATGGGAAATATAAAATATTGAATATTAACCAGCCAACTTTCCAAAAAGACCTCAAAAGAATATTTGGCATTTGTGATGGTATTTCCTGCCCTTTCCTACTGTTGACTAAGAGTACTTGCTTACCTTCTTTATAATCTTTAATGACAATTTAAAAAATCTATTTCCAGTTTGGTCCTCCTTAACTTAAGAAAATGTTACATTCACACTTAGCAATACTTTGCAATCTTTGGAAATAACAGAAGAACAGAAGATATTATCCCATTTCATCGTAGATCCATGGTAGCACAGTGTAAAATGTCTGATACAGATTTCAGATAAAAATCTCAAATTCAAGTATATATTTAATCACCCAAATCACCTCCAACAAGCTGATTTCAGTGGTTTATATAGCCTGGATGATTCTAAAAGGCTCTCTATGACGTGGTAAGTGGCAGAGTTGCTCTCCTAGGTTAAAACACGAAAGTGGGTGGACTACGTGTGACACATCAGAGGCACTTTTACTCTACCCGCTACATTATGGTCAAGTTTTATTTAGAAAGATGGAAATGGTAAGAAAAGGATGTTAGCAGTTCCTACTGTATTATTTTCACAAATTATACAATTCCCACCAAACTGCGACACAAATTTATCAAATATCTTAAATTCCCATAAGACTGAACATTGTAAAAATTGGTAGATTTTTCTATATTCAATATTGCTAAGTATTTTAAGTTACAACTTATGAAAAACATACATCAAGAAAAAATTAGATTAATTACTTCCTTCAGAGATCTTTGAGTTTTTGTTTCTTTAGTAAAAAAGAGATTTGCCATACAATCCCATCTCTTCTCTGGAAACCCACAGGCTTCTCAGAAGAACTCGAACTAGCTCTCAATGACTTGGATACCATCCGTTGAATCATAGGATGTTAGCATGTTTTGGTTCTCTTTTTTTTTTTTTTTTGGCTATTCCAGTATTACCCTGCCTTTCTCAAAAGCGAAGAAAGTGAAATATATTTTAGACTGTTTCAAAACATCCTATTAAATTCGTGATATTAAAATTCAAATATTTTATTGAAAAGAATTACATATGAATATAACTTATTGAAATTCTTAGTTTCAACATTAAAAATCTATAAACTAAGTACTTAAATGGAGATGTTAATAAAAATGATGGATCAAAGTTAAATATGTATTCTTCAAGAAAACATCGATTGAGATAATTCACTGGTTCTATCACCAAATCTCCCAAGCCCTAAGTGTTTGAGTTGTGTGGGTTGTGGTGAAGAATTCTATTCCTATTCTTATGTCACAGATTACTTGGTAAAAAAAAAAAAGAAAAGAGGAAAAAAAAAAAAAGGCTGCCTGAAGATGTCCATGACTTAATCTCTGGGATCTGTAAATTGTCTCATTATAATTCAAAAGGGGATTTGTAAATGTCATTAGGTATATGGATCTTAAAATTGAGAGAGCATCCTAGATTACCCAGGTGTGCCAAATCTAATCGAATGACCTCTTTAAGGCAGAGAACTTTCTCCAGCTGGAGACAAGACATATGTGATAGAAGGGAAGTCAGAGAGTTTCAAAGTGTGAAAGGAACTTGACCTACCATTGCAGGACATAATGCAAAGCATGAGAAGGAGTACAAGCAAAGCCCAGCAGACAACCAGCAAGGAAATGAGACCTTGGTCCAGCAATTGGCTGGACCTGAATTCTGCCATCAACCTGAATGAACTTGCAAGCGATTTCTTCCCCGGAGCCTTCAGTTAGGAATGCCTGAAGCCACCTTGATTTCAGTCCCTAAGCAAAGGACCCGGTCCAACACCCAGAATCTTAACTTATATAAACTGTGAGATAATAAATTTGTTTTAAGTCACAAAATTTGTGGTGATGTGGCATCAACAGAAAATGTGGAAATTACCAAAGGACACTCCCTCCTGGCAAGCAGGCTTTTGTGTATTTGATCTAAAGCCCCTTGTTCTGTCCTATTTTATTTTTACTGTGAGATCCAAAACGGCTATTTACCATTTCATCTTGCTTTCTAAGAGTTTCATTTTTAAGTGAGTCCATTAGAATTCACTGATGAAGTGCATTTGAATTTTGCAAGCAGGATTTCATTTTAAAGTTTTCACCTCACACAAATATCTCATAATCTCTTGCCTTTCATCAAAATATAAATCTTGACTTAAAGGAATATTTACCGGGGAGATTTTATTATCGATAAAAATCATTCATGAATCTGGCAATTATTCTTCCCTTTTGAGTGAAGAGACTGTGTGAAGAAAGGTATGATTTAAATGGTTGTAGAACACTTGTGATCCAGGGCCCTCTATTATGAGAAATAGCCACATTAATTAAGAACGATCTTTCAGGCCTATATTCACGTTGGAAATGTTTATATTTTATTACTAGTCTTGGAAACATAGTTTAAATTAAATACATATACACAACTACAAAATAATGTTAACTATGAAAACTATAGAATGTGATATAACAATCTATTTATTGGAAGTGATTTATTGAGCACTTACTACATGCTCAACACTATGCATGGCACTGTCAAAGATACAAGAGGGTATAGGACATTTTTAAAAAATTTTTGTTTATTTATTTTGAGAGAGAGAGAGAGCACAAAACTGAGAGGGGCAGAGAGAGAAAAGGAGAGAGAGAATCCCAAGCAGAATCCTCACTCTATGCTGAGCCCGGTGTGGGGCTCCATCCCACAGACAGTGAGATCATGACCTGAGCCGAAATCAAGAGCAGGATGCTTAGCCAATTGAGCTATCACCCAGGAACCCCAGGCATATTTTTAGAGGCAGACTTAGAGTCAGGGAAAACAAATTTCTACTTAAAAAAGTGAAAATATGAATGGTTCATTTTATTTATGGGTTGAATGATTAACCAGATACTTCAGTCATTTATTAAGGCATTGCATAAACAATAGGGTAGCCACAAGGCTAGGGTCCTGGTCTGTGCTCCCAAGAATCTAGCCAGGGTGTCAGATACTAAAGAGTGGGTTGTATGAGAGAGAAATCAATAGACCTACATGCAGAGTCACATAGGAGGTATCAGGGAATCAGAGGTCAGGAAGAGTTTGCTATAGAAGAAACCTCTAGAGGGAATCTTGAAGGATGAGCTAAACTATCCTTCTTAATTTTTTTCTACTTTTTCTTAATGTTTATTTATTTTTGAGAGAGAAAGAGACAGACAGAGTATGAGTGGAGGAGGGGCAGAGAGAGAGGAAGACACAGAATCTGAAGCAGCCTCCAGGCCCTGAGCTGTCAGCACACAGCCCGATGCAGGGCTCAAATCACAACCCACGAGATCATGACTTGAGCCAAAGTTGGATGCTTAACCAAATGAGCCACTCGGGTGCCCCTGAACTATCCTTCTTTAGAGATCACGGCATTCAAACCAAAAAGAGTTATCCCATTGAAAGGGCCAGAGGCAAAGAGAAAATGAAACACTGTGGCAGCCTGTACATGTCTTACTGAGGAAAAATACACTTCTGTGAGTGTGGATGGGAGAGTAGACAGAGGGCTGATCCCAAAGGGTCCCTGGGGCATCCTAAGCAAGGCAGACTTTATCACCAAGGCGACAGGAAGTAGTTAAAAAGGTTTCAGTAGGACATCACATAGACAGATTTGCATCTTAGAAAGTTCACCCTGGTGACAGAGGAAGAAAAAATAGTTGGAGAGTGGCAAGATTTTTCATAGGGGAATCTGATAGGATGTTGTATAGAAATCAGATACCAGCAGTATTATAAAATTATTGTGAAATGTGAGGGCCTGGCATGTTGCCTGAAAAATCCTATTAAATGAGGAAAAGTAGATTGCTCTTCAATATTTAAATTACAGAAGTAACACACAGTGGAAGAATTTGAACACACAGTTCAAAACCCAATGGCCTAAATAATAACTTGTGTGACAAAATAATCGCTCCTGAGCCTGTCAATAGGATGTAGCATTACACAGCCTGCCCTTACTAGCATGTTAATCTTTGTTATAATATAAATACATTATAAAAATAAATCATGTTATAAATACACATAAGGGGCAAAATAAATAACAAAAGAAGATATCCAAAGAGCGCAAGGGGAAAAAGGCATAAGTAATTTCTCATTATGGATTTATTAATAGTCCGTTCCACTATTTAGTTCCCCTTTCTGTCTAACCAAGTCTGTTTCTCCTGGTTGGCACCTTTGACTACTGAGAAGATAATGTCTCTGAGCCCTCAAGATGAAAAACTATGGTCTTCAATGTGGTGAAGAATTTGAGATACTTCCAATAAATCCTTTCCTTCGTGAAATTCCATGTCTTTTCTCACATGGATAAATTCAAGAATTGTTCAGATAGTACAATCAAAGGGACTTCATGCTTATTTGCAAGGGTGGGAATGAAAGAAGAAAGTTATGATTTCCAGGATCCTAACTTGAGCTCCTGGTGGGTAATACTGATATTCACTAATGTGGAATAGAATCAGGTCCTGACTTGGATACAGAAGGAAAGGAAGACTGTGGATCATAAATTCAAAATATGTACATGTGAGGTGCCCTCTCTGTTTTGTATCTGGGGATTTTTGGTATAAATTGGAAAATCAGGTGTAAAACTTAAAAGCTGATTACTGCAACATGAATTTTGGAGACATCTTTGTATAGCTGAAACCAAAAGAGTAGAGAAAGTCACCCAGAGGAGGTAAAGGGATCAATTAAGTTAAGGAAAAAATTTGAGGGTAGAGGGAGAATAGGGGGGTCTAAGTATTATGATTGTTGTAAAGAGGGGAATAAACATAGGAAGTACAGGTTAGGTGGAAATGATCAGAAATTAACCAAAGAATCAGGTTTGATTTGAGGCATGTCTTCCTTGGAGAGTAGACTGGGTTCAATTGAGGGTAAACATCAGAATTTATACATCATTAATATTTGTTCTGTAAGAATACTGGGCAGAGGAGTGACCTAATTAAAGCAGTGTTTCAGACTTGAAAAACATGACTAGGTTGTCCTTTCTGTGAAATGTCAAAGGTCATAAGGCCTCAGATATGAGTAACAGTGACATTTTTTTCTAAAGAAAAGAATAACAAAATTCTCAACTTAGTTTTACCTCCTGTTTTATTTCCACTTTCTTATATTTTGCTTCCTTGCTTCACTGGGAAAAGAAGGAAACTAACATTTTGAGCATCCTGATATGCCAACCTTTGCTCCCACCTAGCCCTGAGATCTAATTTAAACCACAAGACAGCCTAAGAAGATAATGAGAGGCCAATTTCACAGAAGAAAAACTCAGTCTCAGTGAATTAAACCACTTAAAAGACAAAACTTGCAGCCAATCCTGGTGAACCCAATTTCCAAGCTCAAACTCTTACCCATATACCTGTTCCTTCTTGCTAAGCTGTTCTACCTCCCACAAAATTTATCTGAATTTTATCTGGATAACCTCTCTCTTCCATCTCTTCCAACCTCTCTACCTTCTCAAAGTTTACCGGAAGTTCTACTTCCTTTGGGAATTCCCATTGATTACTTCAGCTCAAAAGTATTTTTCCATTTTCAGAATTCATAAAGAATATTTTTCAAAGTGTTTTCTGAGAACACAGCTTTCCCAAAACCCTATAAAAATTGGGCTCTGTAATCAAATAAATTAGAAATCCTGCATGTTAAATCTAAACCTTGCAAAGACAAAGAGACAGATGAGCCATTGGCAACAGGAAGGACAGACAGTAATGGATTCGAGTCTGAAAGACTCTTAAATGCCACTTTTTGGGGATAGTATTACAATTATTTTCCCCTACAACCACTTTTGCAGAGGAAAAAAGCAAGCAACTGAGATTGTAAAACAAAATGAACTCACATAGCTCAATATTTTTAAAGCTGCAGCCAGTCCTCAGTAAAATATAGTTTGGTAAAATATGAAAGATCATCATCTCCCTTTATCTTCCACATATAAGAAAAAAAGTCACCTTCTTTGGAAAAAAATAAAAGTTGTAGTCTATTTCAACCTCTACTATTTTTTAGACACAGAATATTGTATACTATCAAATATGATGAAATATGCAAAGAATACAAACATGCTAAGAAAAGAAAGAATATACCATAAAAATATTACAAAAACTAAACTACAAGTAACCCAGACACAGCAATATTTTCCATCATTGTCTCTTTTATAATAACTTTTTTTATTGGTTCATTTTTTTTTTATTTTTGAGAAAGTTTGCATGTATGTGAGTAGGGGAAGAGCAGAGAGAGAGAGAGAGAACCCCAAGCAGGTTCCACACTGTCAGCAAAGTAATATAGGGCTTGAACTCACAAACTGCAAGATAATGACTTGAGCCGAAATCAAGAGTCAGACACTTAACCCACTGAGCCCCCCAGGTGCCCTTCTTCCAACATTTTCTATAATGTGACCTTGACATTCTTCCCATCCTAAGGTAAAATCTCTTCCTTTCCACTTGAATAGTGGAAAGCTGGTGACTCGACTTCAACAGAATGTGATGGCAGGGATGCTGCATGACTGGTAAGGGTGGGACAGAAAAGGCAGGAGCTTCAGCCATGTTGGCTGGGCCACTCCTCTATGGAACCCTAAGCCACCAAAGAAACAGTCACACCACGCTGAGACTTCTATGGTGTCATAAATCCAAGCCTCCTGGAAAATCCACATGTAGACATTTCATCAGCAACTCTAGTGTCTGAGTTATTCCAGGCCCAGTGCAATAAATGCTTCTTGACTAAAGCCAGCCTTTAGCCAATAAGTCATAGAAATATTTTGAGTCTTCACAGATAAAGAACCAGTCCAGTGGAGTGGAGCAGATACAAGCCATCTTGACTTGATTTTCTCAAATTACTAGCCCACATCATCCATAATCATAATAAAATGATAGTTTTTAGCCATTAAATTTTAGGATAATTTGTTATACAGTGATAGTAATTGAAAGATCTGCTATGCATTGCATGGGACACAGAGTTCACACGTTGAGTCCAAAGTAAATGCCTCCTATAACTGAAAACAATAATTGTCAAATAGCAAAAACAGATTCCAGAGATTTCTATTATTTACAATGTCTGCTTTTTACCCCCAAATCACAAGATATGGAAAAAAATGAGGAAAACGTGAACCATTCATAGGTAAGAAAAACAGTTAATAAGAAAAGACATTGAATAGTTTCAGCTGATGGACTTAGTTGCCAAAGACTTCAAAGCTGCCATTATTAACAAAAATTAAAAGAAAATATGTTTGCTACTCAAACAATGCCAAAGGAAAAAGAAAGATATTTTTAAAACATTGAAATGGATATTCAAGAACTTGAAAGTATAATATCTGAATTAAGAAATTCAATAGATAAGCTCAGGGGCAGATTTGAGCTAAGAGAAAAAAAAAATAATCAATGAACTTGAGGACAGATCAGTAGAAACGATATATTTCCCCTGCCCCCACACACACTCCATAAAACAGACAGAAAAGACTGAATCAAGAGGAATAAAGCCTCAAAGATCTGCAGTACAATATCAAGTGCTTCAACTCCTATATCACTGGCTAGGGTATATAAAGCTACTTTGAGTAACTATTTGGAAGTTTCTTATAAAGTACACCTACTTATCTCCAGTAAGTCAACTTGTAGGTATATTTTTAATGTTTTCTTAAATTATTTATTTTTGAGAGAGAGAGAGAGACAGGGCGTGAGCAGGGGTGGGACAGAGAGAGATGGAAACACAGAATCTGAAGCAGGCTCCAGGCTCTGAGCTATCAGCACCGAACCCAACATAGGGCTCAAACTCGTGAACCACGAGATCACGATCATGAGCCAAAATCAACTGCTTAACCGACAGAGCCACCCAAGTGCCCCAAGTCAACGCCTAGGTATTAACTCAAAAGAAATTCAAAAATAAGCCCATAAAAAGACTTGCACAAAATGTGCTTTGCAGCTATGTTCATAATAATAAAATAATTGAAACAATACAAATCACCATTAATGCAATTGATAAATTGTGGTATATTTATAAAATGAACTACTTAGATTTTAAAAAGATGAATTAAGGGGAGCCTGGGTGGCTTAGTCAGTTAAGTGTCCGACTTTCGCTTAGGTCATGATCTCGTGGTTCGTGGGTTCGAGGCCCGCATCGGGCTCTGTGCTGACAGCCAGTTCAGAGCCTGGCGCCTGTTTCAGAGTCTGTGACTCCCTCTCTCTCTCTGACCCTCCCCTGCTCACGCTGTCTCTCTCTCTCTCTCTCCTAGAAATAGATAAAACATTAAAAAAAAAAAAGATGAATTAAGGATGCATGTCAGAGCATAGCCAAATATCACAATCATTGTATTAAAGAATCCCCACATAAAAATGAATGTCCTATATAATTCCATCTATGAAGGTCTAGAGGGCAGAACTCATCTATATGGGTATAAGTTAGGATAGCTGTTGGCTCTCAAAGTGAAGGGAATTGTTTAGAAGGAAGCACAGAGGATTTCTGTGGTGACAACAGAGTTCTATACCTTGAAAAGAGTAAAGGGTAAGACAAGTGTAATTATTTGCCAAACTCATCAAAGTATACACTTGTGATCTCTGTATTTTACTCTTTTTATTTTGCATTTAATTCCAGAAATTAATGAACATTTGTGTATATTTCTTTTTGTTGATTTCTTTTCAGGACAATTAAATTCAATGAACTATTTTTTCATTCCATAATCATTTGATTTAATTATTAAAACATTGAGATTGGAAACAATATAGTAAATCAGAGTAGTTTTAAATAATCTCATTATTAGTGAATCATTTATTTATTTGGCAGTATCTAAACTCGACACATTTTTATAGCTAATGTGTTTCACAAATCTTCAGTTTAAATAATGAAATAAACAGTCTCTGCTTGATAATGTTGTAATAGTCTCTAATAAGCCACTAATGTATTTGAATTTAATGAAAGTAAATTTTTAAAAATAAAATCTGTATTTCTGTTTTCTATTAACTCAGATTATTGCATGAGTTCTGTACTTCAAGTTAACAAGATAATGCTTTTTTAATTGATATCACAAAGATTTATTATATTTTAATTCCTACCACATCTAACTACCGCAAACCTTTTTTAGACATGTTACACAGATCTCAATAAGTAGGCAGTTGTCTTAAACTTAGTGCTGTTTCATTTGTTAGTTCTTACATAAAGCAAAGTATGGAACAGAATAAAACACAGAGGTAATACCAAATATAAAATGGCCAAAGATGTTGGTATTTTGAAGTGGATGAATAGGAATCTGGAAGCTATAGAAGGGTAACCCTCAACAATATTTTCTTGTCCATTCTCTTTCACTTTTATTTATTGATTTTTTAAAATATTCATTTATTTTTGAAAGAGTGAGAGACAAAGCATTAACAAGGGAGTTGCAGAGAGAGAGGAGGGTGACACAGAATCCAAAGCAGGCTCCAGGCTCTGAGCTGTCAGCACAGAGCCCAATGCAGGGCTTGAACTCACAAATTGTGAGATCCTGACCTGAGTCAAAGATGGACGCTTAACCAAGTGAGCAACCCAGGTGCCCCTCTCTTTCACTTTTAACTTGGAGATTTTTTTTTTGTAATAAAGAAACTCAACTTTCTAACTCATGAGATTTGGGTAATGATTATATGTTATTTTCTTTTAGTCATGAAAAAAGATGATAAATAGCTTTATCATTTCTAGACAGGTTTAAAATAGAGAACTGCCTGTCACCTAATAACTATGCAGTTAAGGGGGCAAAGGCTCAGTTTTCTGAATCTTGAAAAGGCTCTAACATTATAATTTTATAGAATGCATTAAGAAATACCGCATATAATACTCCTTACAAAGAAGATGCGTATATATATAATATGTGAATATACTTTACATTGTTACTACTTTCACCTATATGGCCAATTGAGAGAAAGACATAGTACAGAGGGTCTCATATATTCTCATTTTATGGCCCCCTTAGCATCTCAGTAATTGTTTCACAGAAGCCCTACATTAAGTAGATAACACTAAACAGGTTAATAATATTTCTGTCCTAACAATTTAGTAAGTATTTTAAAATATACAGATGAATTAAACACAAAATAATGTTTTGCTTTCACTGAAAAAAAATCCCAGTTACTGAGTTATGGGATGTGGGCATCTGTGGAGCATTCTCAATTTCTCAATCCTCAGAATCAGACTGTACAACATTGTCCTCATTACCTGGTCCACATCACTTTTCCTGTGGCCCTTGTTATTCATCATAGCAATGCCAAAACCCAGCTTTGCAAAGATATGTTTTAATTGAAAGGACGTAACATGTTCTAACGGTGAAATTTTTAACTAGCTCAAGCTAGTAGTTCACACATTTTTCAACATGGTTAGTATCACTGTGATTTTTTAAAAGTTTATTTATTTTTGGCAGGATAGGGGGGAGGAAAAGAGAGAATCCCAGGCAGGCTCTGCACTGCCAGCACTTAGCCCAATGTGGGACTTGATATCACAAACCATGAGATCATGACCTGAGTGGAATCCAACAGTCAGAGGCCAAACTGAGCCACTCAAGTGTCCCTGATACTTTATAATTTAAAAATATTCCATGGTGCCACGTGAGTGTGTCATGATGCTCCAGGGCACTTTGTCACACAGTTTGGGGATGTGCATTTCAATGAAAAAAATAATGAAAACTTCTGATTATAAAGTACAAATTGAGGGAACATCCTCTTGAATTAATATGAGAAAAGGTCTTAGACTGAGAAATTGAGTTAGTAATTGTCCTAAAGGAAGAATGAATAAAATTATATATTTTTTGCCTTTCATGAGTCTTAGAGCAATTAGAAGAGCTGCAATCCAGAAACAAGGCTGTCACTCTGAAAAAGTGTTTTAGAGACAGATTGTTTCTTTAAGATTTTGCCATATCGTACAATGTTTGACAAGCAATAATCCTGAAAATTCCATGACTTATTCTTACATTTTCATTTTTTTCTAGATTAATCTTTTTAGCAGCTTCAATGGTTTGAAAATGTACACACACACACACACACACACACACACACACACAAGTGCTAGGGTCCTGTGTCTCTTCTTAGGCATCTGTTTTTCCAGACTGCTTGCTCTTCAATCCCTGTCCTCTGAAGGGATCCAGAAAATGCATTATTTTGTGATTTATCCAGTATTTTCTTTGTCATAAGACTGGGAATCATGCTCTTTCCAGTGTTTTAACACCCCTGAGCTTAAACACGAAGTCCATCATGCTTGCTAAAACTAAAACCAACAAAGTAACTCTCACTCTGTCTCCTTCTCTCTGATTATTTAATTCTGTCTGAATTAGGCAAGATTAATCTGACTAGTTTTGCTTCCATTCAATACTTTTCACATACAGTTCACCTGGATCATCTCATAGCTCAAAATTATACCCAAGGGTCTAATCAGAGTTGTATCTTTTTTTTTTGAAGGCTTTTCATCAATGGGTTATTTTGTTTTAAACACTCAAACAGTCTTTCATTGCTTTGTTTACTTATATATTAAAAATGACAATATATCACTGTCTTTTATCTAAATATCTCGAAACATCCATGCCATTTTTGAAGAATACATTCCTGTGATTACATACGCTGGTGAATTCCTCTCAGAATTCTCCAGTAGTCCATTCAGAATCACAGAATGGTCAACTCCCTCAGGAGATCTTCCTTACTCATTAGTATATGCTGATTGGTTTCTGGCTATTGATAGCAAAACAATGTTCCCAATAGTGAGATCATGGATCTGAAATTCAGAGATATATGTTCTACCACATGCATTATGGAGGTCCTAAGTGGTTCTTTTTGGCCCATGGATCTTCCCCAGCAGTAAGTTACCAAGTACTATGTGCAAGGCACCATCATGGAGTTGAGAGATAAAATGGTGAAAAGAACACAAAGGGTCTCCTTTACATAGAACTTTAAACTATGCCAAGAAAAAAAAATAGAACAACTAAGCAAATAATCAAATGCAGTAAGTGGGAAAGAAAAATATGGCACATAATCAGAGCATATAAAAGAGGAGTCTGGGGTCTAAGCAGGGACCTCGGAGGAAGAGACAGTCAAACTGCATAGAGAAAGATGAATCATAGCTTAACAAAAAAAAGGAGAGACAATAAAAATCAATGGAATCTGGCATAATGAAATTAAATAAAAATTATGAGCATGATTTTAGAGTTTTTAATTGAGCTGAAATACTATTGTTCTCTTTATTTTAATTAGCGTTTAAGTACTTGTGAATAGAATTGTCAATCTCAGAGTAAAAACGGTGAAAAGAAAAAGCTTAGTCATCACAAAGATATGTGTATTCACATGGTTACAAAAGATCAGTGAAAAAATTACTAAAATTTTAAAGTTTAGAAAATGTTCTTACTTGTCTCTTCAAATTTCAATTAATAATTTGCTGGGGAAAAGGCAGTTTCTAATGTCTTTTGAAGAAAGTATAGCAAAAAGACTACATTACATGATTGTATTGAATGTTATTTAGAAATCTAAGAAAAATAGTAATTAAAAAAATGAGAATATTTAAAAATCTTACATATTAGACAAAATAAATGGCTCTTAAAATGTTTCTTAATTTAGTATAATCTGCAGTTTAAGTTAAGTATAATTTAAGTTTCTAAGAATGCAGACATAAAATTGGCATCAAAATAATAAGGGAAATGATATTTTCTATCTAGCAAGAACACAGACATGTGAATATAAAATGCAACATAAGTGTGTGTGAATTCATTATATATATTCATTTTATGTTTTTATCTGTGTATATATTAACTTTAAGTATATTTCTTTTCTGTATACTAACCAATTGATATTCCTTTATATTCTGAGTAAGCCTGCATCAAAACCAATCAAATGACCTCCTTGTTTATTTCTTGAGCACAGTTATGAAGCCAATTTTTAATAGTAAAAGTATAAAACAGAAGCAAATGGCCTTTCATTGAGGAAAACCTAATAGTATGATCAGATTCATGTCCTACCTAAATATTAACAGTATCTGTAAAGAGGCACTAGTCTGGAAGAATCTTCAGTAGTAAACAGCAAATGACTGAAGTATTGAATAGAGGAAAGAGTGATAATTAGATACCTAAATTCAGTTGCACACTCTTTTTCAATTAATTTATCTAAATATTAAGGTACAAATGAGAAAGTACCTTAAGGATAAATGCATCTGAAAAGTACTTCCTAAAGTATAGTCCAAAGCTCAAAATTTCCTAAGACCAATTTGATCACAATACAAAATTTTCTTTGGGAAATAAATATACCACCATTTAGAATGCTCTTACAAGGAAAGATAGAAAAACAATTCATAACCCATTTGACTTTTGGAAATGGAATACCGTAGGCCACACATATTGCCAATCATTCACAAAATTTTAATGGAGCCAGCGAGCAGACATGCAAAGAAGGAGCCTATAATCCTCAAGTATTGGGACTTTTGTAACGGCACTAAAAACAACAACAGTAACAAAAAGACTATAATAGAGAAACCTTTCTATCCACAGAGAAAAGCTTATAAGGAAATAGTGACGGGGCACTTGCAAGGCTCAGTCAGTTGAGCTTCCGACTCTTGATTTCCACTCAGGTCATGATCTCCCCTTTCATGAGTTGGAGCCCAGCATTGTGCTCTGTGATGACAGTGAGGAGTCTCTTGGGATTCTCTCTCTCTCTCTCTCTCTCTCCCCTCTTTTCCTCTCTCTCTCTGCCCCTATCCTGCTCAAGCACACACTCTCTCTCTCAAAATAAATAAACAAACTTAATTTTTTTAATATAATAAAAGGAAATAGTGATATATAAACATTATGAATACTATTAACAGAGAATCATATAAGACATTTTTTTAAATCTTTGAAAACCTCAACACTGAATCTAAAAAAAAAAGATTCAATAGCTTAAAGGAAATTGTAGGTCAGGAAGACGTAGGGAAATTATTGCAGTTCAGTTTCTGAAAGAGGCAAGAGAAGATTATTGACGTTTATAAGGTCAACGTTCATAGGAAAAAATTCACACCCCTCGTCACACACAAATAGACCATTTTTTAAAGTATGATGATTTAGGGGCGCCTGGGTGGCTTAGTCGTTTGGGCGTCCAACTTTCGCTTGGGTCATGATCTCGCGGTTCTTGGGTTCGAGCCCCGCGTCGGGCTCTGTGCTGACTGCCAGCTCGGAGCCTGGAGCCTGCTTCAGTCTGTGACTCCCTCTCTCTGGCCCTCCCCTGCTCGCGCTGTCTCTCTCTCTCTCTCTCTCCTAGAAATAAATAAAACATTAAAAAAAATTTAAAGTATGATGATTTAGAAATAATCCCAAGTGCCAGTTATGTCAAAACCCTTCAAATAATTCTATAATGTGGGGTTCAACCACAGACAGAGGCAGAGTGCTGAGTTCATGGGCCCATTTCACTGAGTTTACATTTCTTCGGTGTTAGAAATACTGTTTATACTACCATTCCTTTGGTAGGGTTTTTCCTATATGACACAACTATTTCTATAAAATGCTAATGTTTTTCTGTTGAAATAAAAAATTGTGTTATGGATTAAACTCTGTGCAATGATTTTAAATGAGAGAGGAAAAAAGTGTTGTCCTGTAATGGACGGTGACTGTACAAGAATTTGAACCATGCTCGGCACTGATGAGTAGTCTGCCCGGGGCGACAGAATAATATATCAGGTTGACAGAAGCTAAGAGATAAGTAATATATTCTCTCATGAAGAGAATATATCTTTTCCTTGTGAACACTTCTAAACTAGGTTAGTGAATGCAGCAATAATGGAAAAAAATAATTTGCTATTAGATTTAGCTAGGGTTATTGTCAAATCCAGACAGGTAGAATCCAGGGATTCATTAGAGCACTTTTTCAAAAGAACATTACTGAAACACTTCTATAAAATACATAACTATATTTTTAAAATACCTTATAAATTCAGTAAAATTAAGTTTTCCCCCTATGTGTACAGTTTGCTCAGAGAAAGGAAGTTAATTAGCACATGTTGAACATCTACTAAGACCCTAGAAGTTTTAACATATTCTGTCACTTGACTCTCAGAATAATCTTTTAGTTAAGTATTATATTCTCTCCACTTCAAAGGTAAGTAAATAAGCATCATTTATTCAAACTCTCACTAAGTCAGTTATCCAAAAAGTCTCATGTACTGGGCATGAGGCTAACTTCCAAGGGTCTTTTGGTGAATAGTGTGGGTACATTCTCCTGGCCAGAATATATGACAAAAGCAGATATAAAGATGACTTGATCTGACTTAGGGAGTATGGAAAAATTTCCACAAGAAAATAATGTTAAGCCTTAAACAATTTTCTTCCTATCTGACTTCTGCAGGCTGATCACATCACCCATGAACTGTGGCTTACATCCTGCTCCTTACTTATCAGGTGCAGCCCAAATATACAAGTGACCGAGCACTACAAGCATACAGATAGCAGCCCACATAAAATAGGCCTGATGTTAATATATATGCATTATATATACATATACTATATATATATATATATGTATGTATATGATATATATATATATATATATCAAGAGAATAAACCAAATCAGTGAAATCCAACTTCAATCTGTCATACTTTCTTTCAGACCTACTATGTGTTAAGTGATATTTGTCTAAGTCTGAAGATTCTTCTTATTTTGCAATTAAATAAATTCCATCCAAAGGAAGAATTATCTGACATTTTAGATGAAATTACTAATCAATATAAAACTAGTTTAAACCTACCTCAAACACAATAACTGAATTCTATATAATTCCAGACAAGAGTAAAACCAGATAACTATAGCCAGAGGGATATCTAAATTACCATAGAATCAGTGCTCTCAGTGGGGGGATCTTTTTCAGCTTAAACTCAGCTTTCGGTTTACTTTTCCTGCTAGAAGAGCAAATTTATATTTGACCCTCTGCCAGGATCGGACCACGGCAACAGCAGGAGGCACGTTATGGAGGAGAAAACCCAGAGGGCGAGGCCCACAAGAGAAACATCTTCAGGCAGTGAATAGGTAGCACCCAGGATTTGACAAATGCCATGACCGGAAAATAACATAATTCAAGAGAAAACAACACTGAAACACTGCAACTTTGAGTAATGACGTGTGCAATGTGAGACATCTCTATAATCAGTAAATAACACTATTTTTGCTAAGAAAAGACAGTACCAGCCAGTCTGCTGAGGGCACAAACAACATGCAACACCCCAAAAAGAAACAATCATATTTGGATGTCAGAATAAAACAGAACCCACCCAGTCCTACATCATATCACTTTAGCCGATTTCTATGTTAAGATAGGCATCTCTCTTTATTATTTTAAATGTCTGTGCAAAATTACAGTTAGTCATAAAATATAAACCATATCACATTCTCATTCCAATTTTATTATTTTTTAATGTTTTATTTATTTCTGAGAGAGAGATACAGCATGAGCAGGGGAGGGTCAGAGAGAGACACACACACACACACAATCAGAAGCAGGCTCCAGGCTCTGAGCTTGCTGTCAGCACAGAGTCAACATGGAACCCGAACCCATGAACTGTGACATCATGACCTGAACTGAAGTTGGACGCCTAACCGACTGAGCCACCCAGGCCCCCTCTTGTTCTCATTCCAATGTCAGCATTTGTGTGGACAGATGTTCTCAATTCCTTCTTTAATTTATGACGAGTTTTGTGACTATGATTGAGAATTGTATTTAAATTGGCACAAATAACTATTTCAATAAAAACATCCCTGCATGGAGTATGCAGACCAAATGAACATTTCTCTTAAAAAAATGTGAAATTAGCCAGGCTTCTTCCTAGCTGATTTCCTACCCCCTGACGTTAGCATATCATACCCATATAAACCAAGTTATTCTGGAAGATGCCCTATTGATAAGAATTGTGTGTTGACACATTAATAATAATAGTAATAATCAATCTGAAAAATAAGACTGCTTTTTCAAGTGGACACTGAGAAGGTTGCACATGTGGAAATCATTACAAAAATTACAAAGCCAAATGATGAGCAAGGGTGAAAGCCAGTTAGTATACACAATTTTTAAGGAAAGTAATATGGAAAAAAAAAAGCAAAAATGTCAAACAAAAGCATTTTCTTCCCTATTTCCATGCTAATTCATAGGGTTTGACAATAGAATAAGATAAAGAGCATCAACAAGGCATTTCCTTCATAAGAACATAAAGACAACCACCTTACTACCTTCAAGAGACTACTGTTGACAAAGACTTTTATCTTACACAAATATTGATGACAATATCATTTGTATTTTTTTTAATGTTTTATTTATTTCTGGGAGAGAGAGAGAGAGACAGCGTGAGCAGGGGAGGGTCAGAGAGAGAAGGAGTCACAGACTGAAACAGGCTCCAGGCTCTGAGCTGGCAGTCAGCACAGAGCCCGACGTGGGGCTGGAACCCACGAACCACGAGATCATGACCTAAGCGAAAGTTGGACACTTAACCGACTAAGCCACCCAGGTGCCCCAGCATTTGTATTTTAATTTAACAATTTTCATGTTCACAGATGTATCCTTAATGATTTTGCCAATAACAAGGTACTACTTCAAGGTAATTATTCCACATAGTATTGGAATTAACCTGATTGTCTGATTATTTTTTACACAACTATGCTACAGAGGCAGACAAAGTCACTGGATGGTTGCATTACAGACCTTTTGTTTCATAAGAGAATAATTTTGAAAAGGGAAGAAAGAGAGTATTAACATCACAGCATAATGAAATTCTCTGCAGGAAAATTCTGCAGAGAGACCATTGATATCTAATTTAGAGAATCTTGACCATTGCGTATCTTTAAAGTTTGAACTATAATTACGATACTCAAGATACAAATTGAAACCTTAAGCAACTACCTAAGAGACGGTCACCATCACCTCTGTTTCAATAAAATCAAAATTTACCCAATTTAATCTTTAAATGTTCGAATAAGATTATTCATATTTAGTAAGAATCTAACTAGATGTGGTGGTAATACTGTTTACCACCCAAGTTACATAATGTGGAAGTCAAAACTGCTAGTCATTTGTACTTTTTTTTTTTTTTTAATGCAGTCTCTGCTTTCCACTGGAAAATTAAAAAAAAAATGGTAGCAATTTAAACCAAGATTGCAGTTGGAGAAAAGCTGTGGAGTATAATTTACATCATACGTAGAAAGCATGTAATTCGAACACCCAGAGTGAAATGTTGACAGGTCATCTGTCTGTGTTAGTGAAACATGCATGATATAGGTTATATGTAAGATGCTTTACATAATTTGTATTGAGAAGAAATAAAAAGTGGAATGAACAACATAAACCCAGAGAAAGGTGAACCTCTGTATTGCATCACGTCTGTCTTTTAACACAGTAAGAAACAATCTGGGTTTCCAAACTCTTACCATCACAACAATAAATATATGTTGTGTGTGAAAGATAACTGTCTTATCAGGCCCAATAATGGGATCTTCTTCCAATGCCATCTCTTCTATCCTAGTGCTGGGTTCCCACTTTTCTGGGATATCATATCTATTGTGATTTCAACCGTGGTCAACTTGCTATTGGCTCTCAGATCAAGATCCCCGTCTCTGCTCAGTGCCCTGAGACCCTGGAACATACATCCAACTGCTTGGTGCACGTTTCCATGTGGATGGGACACCAGAAACTTCAGCCTTTCTATCTCCAAGTCAGTTCCCCCTTCACTCTGTTTCCCGTCCAGCTCTGTCTTCACTGCTCTCCTCCCACACCACCTACTCATTTATTCTTGAATCAACTTTGACACACACCCTCTCTTTTCCCTTCACATCTAATCTGCTGCTAGATTGAACCTACCTCCAGCATGTGCCTCATTGACATGTTTCTCATGCCACCTACATGATCATATTTCCTTGTCTTAGCTCTCTCTCTCTCTCAAATAAAAAAATGTTTAAAAAATGAAATTCTGAAAATATTCAAATAATCTAACAAGAGTCAGTAAAGAAGAAATTCGGGAACAAGAACATAGAAAAGATAAGGGGACAAAAATAATAAAATGATAGACCCAAAGTTAAACATACAAATAATTATGTCAGATATAATAAACAATGACTAAAAGTGATTTTCAGAAAGGAATTAAAAACTGCTCCCAACAGTAAGATGTCTACAATAGTCACACTTCAAATATAAAGAGAGGCAACACGAAAGGAAATATATGGAAAAACACAAGTCAGGCAAACAGTAAGCATGGGACGGCTGCAGTGGCTAAATTAGTAGCTACTATGGTCACCTTCAGGGTTAGATGAATCCTAACCCAAACTTTGGTTCAAATGTCGGAACTGCTGATGCTGTATGCACTATGAAAAGGTTTATTACTTACATATATGAAGTTTTCCAGAAGCAGGGCAGACCACAAAATCAGGTTCAACAGGAATGATCCAGGTCTTTATTGTCATCAGAGGATTGGGGCTGAAGCTGGGGTGCGAGTTACAGAGCTCAGAGCACTCTTGTGAGCTGTCAGTCTCCCACCTGGCCCAAGGAGGACGTACTCAGGCTTGCTTTTCTCTAAGGAAAAAAGAATAATTGAACATTAATGATCTGTTGCCCACCCTAATGAATTAGAAAGAAAGAGAAAGTATACCCAAAGTATGTTGGAGGGGGAAATAAAGTTAAAAGCAGAATTCCATCAAAGAGAAAATATAAAAATAGGGAAAATCAATGAGCCCCAAACTGGTTATTTAAGAAGTTTACTAAAATGGATAAGCCTCTAGCAAGACAAATCTAAAAAAAATAAATAAATAAAAATAAAAGAGAGAGAGAGAGAAAATAATGGCAAAATTAGGAATAAAGGGGGACATAACTACCTTCCTTATATACATTAAAGTAATAGCAGAGTATTAACAAAATATAATACCAATAAGTTTGACAACATATATACAATGGACACACTCATCAAAAGGCAAATTTTATCAAATTGACCTTAAACCTGTCAATAAAAATATTTTATCAATAAAAAATACTCCATCCAAAATATAATACCTTCCTGAAAGAAAATTTGGGTATGGCTATATTGGTGTGTTCTTCCAAATATTTTTAGGAAGAATTATTACTATTTTAACAGAAACTTTCAGAAAATAGAAGAGGGAATAGTTCACAGCTCACTTTAGGAGGCCAGTTATTGCCATGATACCAAACTGGTCAAAGATAGAAAAAAGAAGGGTGCCTGGGTGGATCAGTTGGTTAAAAATCCAACTTTGGCTCAGGTCATGACCTTGAGATCTGTGAGTTCAAGCCCAATGCTGGGCTCTGTGCTGACAGCTCAGAGCCTGGAGCCAACTTCAGATTCTGTATCTCCCCCTCTGTATGTCCCTACCCTGCTCATGCTCTGTCTCTCACCTTCCTTCAAAGTAAATAAACATTTAAAAAATTTTAAAAATTTAAGATAGTAAAAAGAAAACTACAGATAATTCTCAGAACATAGATAAAAAATATTTAACAAAATTTTAGTAAAATGAATTCAACAATATGTGAAAAGAACAATAGTTTATGACCACAAGGTTTTTTTTCAGAAACTAAAGTCTTTATAATAATTAAAATCATCAAATGTAATGGAATAAATACTAATGAAATAAAGAGAAAAATTGCATAACCACTGAAATAGAAGATTACAGGATCCAGGCAAGAATATCTGCTTTCAACACTTCTATTCAATATTGTACTGAAGTCGCTAGACAATGAAGTAAGCAAAGAAAAAGAAAAAAGAAAGAGAAAGAAATTCCATAAACATTGGGAGGGAAAAATATAACTCTTAACTTGAAGTGACATGCTCAAACGGGCAGACATTTTTAATTACCAAAAAAATAATAATGACCAGAATTAAAAATTAAGGTGGGAAATGTCACAGAATACAAGATAAATATACAAATATAGTTAGTATTCACATACAGTAGCAATGAACAATTAGAAAATAAAATCATAAAACAATTCATATATAATAACATCAAATTACTTGAGAAATTATTGAAAAATGCAAGATAAATATACTAAACAATATAAAATATTATGTGTTTTGGAAAACTTAAGACAGTTAAAATGGAAATTCTCCCCAAACTGATCCATAAAGTTCATGTACAGTAAAACCTTGGATTGCGAGTAACTTGTTCTGCAACATTTTCACATCAATAAACTTGGAGAAGATATTTGTGATATCTGACAAAGCCCTTGTACCCACAATATAAAGAATTTTTATGAGGTGATACGAAGGCAAGATAAAATTTAAATACGGCCAAAAATAATTTGTTCAGGAAATTTATACAAGTATCTTCAATGGGCAAAAGACATATAACGTGGACTCAATCTCTTAAACATTGGGAAAATGCAAAAACTATTCCATTCAATTATAACTCTCAGAATGGATACAATCTGAAAGGAAGATGAAGGAAAAGGAGAAGAAAATATCCACCATTTTAGGAGACAATGTAGTAAAAGTATGGCTCTCATATATTACTGGTGGTATTTATATAGGTGTATTCACTTTGGAAAAATATATGAGAGTGACTAAATAAAGCTGAATACATACAACACCTAAGACCCAGCAATTCCACCCCTAGGTATACATCTGATAGGTATGCATTTGCATCTACCAGAAAATATACACAAAAAGTTCAGGTAAACACTCTGTAAAAACAGAAGAACTAGAAAAAACAAAAATGCTCTTCAACAGTTGAGTGAGAAAATATCCTGTAGTGTAATCAGACACTGGATTTCTATAAAACATGGAGAATGAATAATCTTCAACTATATGTAATGAATTGAATTAATATTATAAATTCACTGTTGAGTGAAAGAATCCAGACCAAAAAAGGAGTACATGGTGCATAATTCCATTCCTAAAAATATCAGAAAAACAGGCAAAACTATTCAATGCTGTTAGAGATCAGGACGGTAGTTGCTGTTGTCAGAAAAAAACACTAGACGAAAGGAGAGTTTGTGTTTTGTTTCTTTATCTCTATGCTATTTATAAAGATGAGGAGTTTGTGAAAATTTTTTTAAGCTGCGTACTATTGGAATGTATACTATATATTAATAAAAGTTGCTTTTAAAGAAAGCATGTTTGAGCACTGAGTGACTCAGTCAGTTAAGCATCTGACTTTAGTTCAGGTCATGATCTCGAGGTTCATGGGTTCGAGCCCTGCGTTGAGCTTGATACTGACAGCTCGGAGCCTGGAGTTGGCTTTGGATTCTGTGGGTGTGTCTCTTTCTCTGATTCTCCCTTGCTTGTGCTCTGTCTGTCTCTCTCTCCCTTTATTTTTTAAATAAATAAACATTTTAAAAATTTAAGGAAAGTAATCCAAGAGAAAGAAAGAACTATCTGTTTACTAAAAGCATGACATCAAAAGCCTAAAGGACTGATGATGGGATGGAGAACAAGAAGCTATCCAGAGAACCATTATTTATGGTGATGAAAATCAGTTTTCTAGATATTCACCCCAACTTCCTCAGAGATGCATTATCTAGTTGAACAGCTTTTGGTTTATTTAGTTGAGTTGGTCTTAAAAACGAAAAGATTTCTGGATCTCTCACTGCAAATACTCAAGATGGCCACAGTGGTATCACATGGCTGACATTGTGAGATAATACAGGAATCGCTTTGCCTAGATAGCCAGTGTCAGCATGTGAAATGCAAACAAATACTGTTTATTTATTTCTTTTGAGCAGGGTGTTTTCAATTGGTTATATTTTTACAAATTGGAATTATCTTTCTGTAACAAGCTGACAAAATCTGGAGAAAAGGTCTGAAACAGTGTGGCTTTTAGCAGTTCAGAAAGAGATATAAGTTACCCTGTATAGTAAACACACACACACACACACACACACACACACACACACACACACACACACACAGTCTGTCCTACATTGAGTCATTTGCTTGACTCAGGAGAAAACTCGGGATTTTATTCATGAAAAATTAAGGATCATTGCAAATGAATGAAAGGGGCATGCAAAGTATGTAAGCATGAAAAACATACTGAAAACATATTAACCAAATACAATGGTTCCCATAAATATAATAAAGCCAAATGGATTCTCCCATTGTGAAACTGATAAAGCAGATCTTCCACAGAAATGGGAATCCCATAAATTTGTGTCTACTTTAACGTTGAAGAATAGGATAAAATATTAAAATGTAGGCATCCATAGGAAAAATAAAATGGCAATGTTATTTCAGTCAAGGCAAAATGTCTTCCAATTTGCATGTGAATTATGGGTGATAAAGGGAAATTCACTCCCCCAAAAAAAGAACAACAAAACAAAAAAACAAAAAGCAAGAAAGATTTGCCTTGATGTCCATTATCTGCACAAGCATGGTTCCCATTATATTTGTAACCATCCTTCCTGTTACACCATTCAAACCTTTGCCAGCTTGTATGAAATTTAATTTGAATACACACCAAGACCTACAATTCTTGTACTAATGTCTTTGGAAACTTGCTCAGATTCCCTCCACCTCCACCCCTCCCTCTATCCAATATCTTTAAGCCTTTTTCAGAAACAAAAATGGTCTGTGTAATTTTTTTCAGAAATATTTCCCCAATCAAAAGTTTTTCCTATCAGAAATTTAGCAATTAAGTCTCAGAAATTAAATTTTAAGTCTACTGAAAATGACTGTTCACAAAACAAAGGAACAGTAGCTCATAAACCTTGAGATTCTTTAAAATTTTTTAAATATTTTTATTTATTTTGGGGAGAGAAACAGTGAGTGGGAGAGGGCCATAAAGAGAGGGAGATAGAATCTGAAGCATGCTCCAGGGTCTGAGTTGTCAGCACAGAGCCCGATGTGGGGCTCGAACTCATGAGCTGTGAGATCATGACCTGAGCCAAAGTCAGACATTCAACCTACTGAGCCACCCAGGCGCCCCAACCCTTGAGATTCTTAAAGGAAAAAAAGAAAAGAAATTATATAAGGCGTCCCTGAGGGGGAAAAATCAGAGTAAGTTTCAAGTAACACACAAAAGGTGAGCCTGGGTTGCTCAGTCAGTTGAGTGTCTGACTTTTGCTAAGGTCTTATGGTCTCATGATCTGTGGGTTCAAGCCCCATGTTGGGCTCTGTGCTGACAGCCTGGAGCCTGCTTCAGATTCTGTGTCTCCCTCTCTCTCTGCCCCTCCACCACTCGTGCTCGCTTGCTTGCTCTCTCTCTGTCTCTCTCTCTTTCTCTCAAAAATAAATAAACATTTAAAACATTTTATTAAGAAAAAGTAACACACAAGAGTTTACTATTTTTTCCATCAAGGTAATAAAATTTTTCAGAAATTAAAATTCAATGTAAGCCCCCTCAGTTCAACTTTATCAGTTTAAAGAAGTGACCAGCAGAGTTAAATCAATTTCTCAAATCACATAGTAAGTGTTTCAGAGATGGCCCTGGAACCCTAGTTCCTGATTGTCTCATCCACAATTCATTTACTCTTCCACACCTTATGTCTTTAGGAGTTCTCCTTCCAGTCGTGAGTGAGAGCAGCTTACTAGGACCACGCTGGCCATGCATTGTCACAAGAAAATGAATGTAATTTTTCCAAAACTCCCAGTGCCCTGGTCCAACCTTGCCAGCTAATAAAAGCAAATTATTTTCCCCAGGCTTTGCCTTCATGGCATTAACTAGAATCACTGTGTGCTTCCTTTCACTGTGATTCTTGGAAGATCAGTCTCCTTTCTTGTAAGTAATTCTTTAAATACAAGAGTTCTGTATCTCCAGTTTGTCAACCCAATCTATCATGCCTTCAGTAGTATATTATGAGTGCCTCTGAAATCCTGTTTTTATTCCCTAAGAAGTTGCCCTAGTCTAAGCTGGGTACAAAAGCTGACAGGAGGGTAGAGGTTAAGTGCTGGGGTTTGAGTTTGGGCTAATTGAACAAGAAAGCCGTCTACTGGATGAAACATCGTATTTGAGATCTATTCCCTTCTTGCCAGTGAGTGACGGTCCCCTGCAGCAGCTCTCATTGCTTCCTTTCTTCCCTGGATAAATGTGATTCGGTAATAACTTTTGAGAGCAGAATGGCAGTTCCTTTCACGTACTTCACATTTATCAAAGATACAGGGGGGGGCTGGCATAAATAGTAAAATTTTTTGATTCCTTACCCCTGAGATGAGCAGAAAGAAATAACAAATAAAGGCCATGTTCAACCTCAACTCTTTAATCTCTTCTCCAGATACCTGGAAAGCCCCCTGTCTATGTTTCAACCACTCAGGCTACCTTTCTGTTGATGGTGACTCCTCCACTCATCTCCTAAGTGTAGACAAGGTTTACTGTGCTCCCCTAAACAGTCCTGTGAGGGAAAGACCAATTGAATTATATCATCAACATGCTCAAGAATTATTGAAAATCTGCTCACTATAAAATACAGAACAAAGTCCTTGGCATTGTGTTCAAAGCCATCTACCAACTGGCCCCAATCTCTTTCTGCCAGCCAACATAGCCGAAACCCACCATGGAGTTTCACGTTATTTTACAAGTATTTCAAACACCTCCAAACACTATCATTTTTCTTTTATTAAATTCTATTTTTAATCTTATTTATGTATTTTGAGAGAGAGAGTGAGAGAAAGCAGAAGAGCCAAGGAAGGAGGGGCAGAGAGAGAGAGAGAGAGGGAGAAAAAGAGAATCCCAAGAAAGCTCCACACTGTCAGTGCAGAGGCCAACATGGGGTTCAAACTCACAAATCTTGAGTTTATGACCAGAGCCAATATCAAAAGTCAGACGCTTAACTGACTGAGCCACCCAGGCGTCTCCTCCTTTTATTAAATTCTAACTATAACCTTCACCAGCTTTATAACATATAAATTCCATATTCTTTAAGAAACTTTCCCAAACATCCTTAGTTCAAGTATTTTAAATTTCTATTTGTATTGCTTCCCTTATGCCTCTCAGATCATTTCACAGTCTGTCTTATAGAAGCTATGTGCTTTCTCTTTTCCAGCATGTGTTTCTTAAGCTTCTGAATCTTATTTAACTTTATGCTTCATGAGGACCACAGGCAATGCTCTTCATAAATAGTACACATACACTATGGCAGTGGCAGAAGTGTGGATGTTGCATGAAATTGAAAAGTGAATAAAACAAGGCCTTGTTTGGAGTGCCTGAGTGGCTCAGTTGGTTAAGTATTGGACTCTTGGTTTGGGCTCAGGTCATGATCTCACAGTACATGAGTTCAAGCCCTGTGTCCCTTGTCAGATTCTGCACTGACAGTGCAGAGTTTGCTTAGGACTCTCTCTCCCTCTTTCTCTGTCCCTCCCCTGCCTGTGCTCTCTAAATAAATAGATAGATAGATAGATAGATAGATAGATAGATAGATAAGTAAATAAGTAAATAAATAGGTCTCATCTGACTTAGCAATAAATTTTATTCTAGCATGAAACTTGAGATCAGTTTTTTTCAGAAATGAAAAAAATTAGTGTTTCAGTGTTTCATTAGAAAAGTGGACATTATAGCAGGTATTTCAAGAAGGAAGGCATTCAGTACAGAAAATTAACAGCTCTCCAAACCATTTTAATGGAGCGCCTGGGTGGCCAGTCAGATAAACATCCAACTCTTAGTTTGGGCTCAGGTCATGATTTTGAGGTTCCTGAGTTCGAACCTCATGTAGGGCTCTGCACTGATAACACGGAGTCTATCTCTCTCTCTTCCTCTCTCTTCCCCTCCCTTGTTCACGCTCTCTCTTTGTCTCACAATAAATAAACCTTAAAAAAAAACATTTTGGATACCTAGCAACCAAGGTCAGGAAAAATCTACTAATGTTTAGGAAATCAGAAACTGCAGGGGTCAACAGCCAGGGTGCTCAACGGCAGGCCGCCCAGGCACTTGGGACCCACCGGGGGTGGCCTTGGATCACTGGAAATGCCTCTCCACTTCCAAAGCCAAGGCTCACACTCGTGTTCCAACCTGCCAAGAGGCATCATGCCTTCTGTTTTTCTTCCACCTCCCAAAGCTCATACAAGTGACTCTAATTGATGCCTCCAAGTGCTGGCACACATTCTGAGAAACAGAGTTACTGGGATTCTATGCCCTATTATGTAAGCAGTCATATTGAAAAGGAAAAAGATTGTTAAATATTTAACGGCTAATTGGGTACACAAAGACCCAGAGGTCACCATGAGTCAGGACCGGTTTTCTGAGCTGGGGAATTTAGATACAAACATACATGGCTAAGTGAGGGAATTATGTGCAACTGCCCAGAACTTTAACTCAGTGGAGTTAAATGAGTTGACCCAGGATGTCATAGTCTAGTTATTTAGCTGACAGAGACCCAATTAAAGACTCAAAAAGCAATAAATCATGTATTTCTTGAAATGTATCTTATTTCAAGAGAGGAAATAAGATTAATTGAAAAGAAGAAAAAATGTAATTTAATTATTTTCATGTGAAAGAAAGGTTGTTTTTACCATAAAAGTAATCTCAATATTTGAAGAGTCTGAAAAAGTTGCCAAACCGATAGTAAAACCTATTACTTCTATGTGGAAAAAAAATAGAGCCTCTAACATGGATTCTACCAGAAATCTACCAAAGTTCTCTAAGTGGCTAGAAGGAAACCAACATTTCCCATGGTTCTTTCTTTCATGCAACCACAGTATATTTACATATGTTTTTAAATGCAGCAACTTCTGAAACATTAAAATTCTGTCCATTTTCACTCATTTCTTTAGCTTGTCTTTTATTTCTCTGTTCTTCAATATCTGAATATGAGTGTGTTTTAGGAACAAAGAAAACCTGGATTATAAGAAGAGCTTCATGAAACCCACAGCTGTGAAGTCAGGCATGAGTCACATTTCAAGCAAATATTGTCAACATATAGGATGGTGCATTTTTAGGAAAATGGCCCTCTTGCCAAATAGAATGGGAGCTATAGACGCAGAAGAGAGAAAAAGTGAGAGAATATAAGTGGTGTATATAAGTCTGTAAAACATTGTGAGATGTTTTGAATATATTGCTAAGAACTGTGCAACATTTGACAGAATGTATAATCTCTCTGCTCCTCCATTTTGTTTGTTTGTTCTTTAACCATAGCACATGTTGCTCAGTGCCCACTCAGGCACTCAGCCGAAGCCCTAGGAATGTAATGTTTCTTTCTGTCAGCTGGCATCAGATGAAACCTTTCAAGGGATATACACACCTCTCTATTTTAAAAGGTGTCCAGGAGGGGCTCTTGGGTGGCTCACTTGGGTGAGTAACCCAACTCTTGATTTTGGCCCAAGTCATGATCTCAGGGTCATGGGATCATGCCCCACTTGGGCTCTACACTGAGCATGGAGCCTGCTTGGGATTCTTTCTATCACACTGCCTATCCCCCACTAATGCTAAACAAACAAACAAAAAAACAAATAATAGCTGTCCAGAAAGGAAGAATTCATCATGACTTTCATGCTATACTCCTCAGCCTCACTTTCATCCTAAATGTTTCTTCTTTGGGGAATTTAGTTCAGCTTCACCAGTAATCAAAGAAATAAACTAATGCTCATATAAAAGATCAATTTTCAACTGTCAGATGAGAAAAGAACTTAAAAGGAGTAATTTTTTAAGCATGTGTATAGGCAACAATTTCTTATATTTCCAAAGAGGTTGTAAATAGGGACAGACTCGTGGGAAAGAAAGTAAATTGGTGATATATGTCACAAGTGTAATGTGTTTCTGTGCCTCGAATGCATAATGTCACTTCCACAAATGAAGCCTAAAAAATAATCCAAGAAGAAATTATTTGCTACCCAGACATTCTTCGCTGAGCTATTTATAGCAAGAATATCAGAACCAATATAGATTAGGGATGTTATATTAACTGTGCTACATACACCCATATATTGATATAACATTTAGGCATTAAATACAGGTTTTTGAAAATTGTTAATGACTCTTTTGTGATACCATGTTAATTATAAAATAACAGAAAGTGCTTAGCAGAAATACTACAATGTATTAACAGGGATTAACTAAAAGTGGGGAATATATATAAGATTTTCCACTTAAGTTCTGTATTTTCCAAAGAGTAAACATTGGGTTCATCATAAACAAAAGAGTGTTTACATAGAAACTTGAGCATTTTTATACACAGTGGATTTGCAGAACAAAGCTGTTTGCCCTCTCAGAGATAACATTTTGTGCAAGAACTGTATTTTAGATTGTGTCCATTCTCATTAGTCAAAGTGGAAAACATTGCTGGTATTCTTTATGTTATCTTAATTTCAATATGGTGCAAATCATTTTTCCTTTCAGCAATCTATTATTTTACATGGAAGTTGACAGTTTACCTCATAGTGCTGACAGATCTAGATTCCCTTTCCCAAGATCTAAATTTAATGACTATTAAGTATTTGCTAAACTAGGGGTGCCTGGGTGGCTTAGTCGGT
Source organism: Hyaena hyaena (assembly GCF_003009895.1). NCBI lineage: Eukaryota > Metazoa > Chordata > Mammalia > Carnivora > Hyaenidae > Hyaena > Hyaena hyaena. The sequence goes on from NW_024081115.1 coordinate 1,480,235, forward strand.
TAGGCGTCCGACTTTCGCTTAGGTCATGATCTCACTGTTCGTGGGTTCGAGCCCCGCGTCGGGCTCCGTGCTGACTGCCAGCTCGGAGCCTGGAGCCTATTCCGGAGTCTGTGTCTCCCCCTCTCTCTGACCCTCCCCTGCTCACACTGTCTCCTCTCTCTCCTAGAAATAAATAAAAAATAAAAAAAAAAAAAAGTATTTGCTAAACTATTGTCAAAGATAAACCTAGCTGGACACCAGGTTAAGAGATAAGAACAGATTTTAATCAGTAATAACTATTGCAATGGGGGAAAGAGTGTATCTTGCACTGAACTTCACTGTGATTTGTAGAGAGACTGGAGTAGAGACGGGGAAAAGCAGATGCTCAGTGGACTCTGGGAAGTGAAGACTCACCAAGGATTGGTTAGTGTAGATGCAATTCAGCCAGCTGTATCCGCTAGCTGGAAATTAGCAAGGTTAGAATTCTGTGCTCCCACAGTAATTGGGAGACAGAAGCCATATCCTTCCTGATGATTATATTTGAAAGGATGGATTTCAGATCCTCTAGAAAGACACTACTAAGTAGTAGAAGATACATATACATCTCAAACAGTCAAATGAAGGATTCCTATTTGCAAACCCTTTTCAATAAGTGTTTCAAGAATGTATGATTGGCCCTGTATTCTCAAGTATTGGCTAGAAAGGCCCATTCTTCTACTGGTCTCAAGCTTTGTCAGGCTAACTTCAGGGGGCTGGGGTCATTGTAGGGATGTGACTTCGAGTTATTGGAAACTGCAGAGTTTAGACTTTGTAGAGAAGAGAGCTCAGAGAAGCCTGGCTATAATTTGGTCAAAGAATCATTGTCAGTGCCAACATCTTTCAAGCAGAAGCCTCAAGTACCTCACATAAGAAAGAAGAAGCTTCTGGAGCACCTGGGTGGCTCATTTGGTTAAGCCTTCAACTCTTGGTTTGGGCTCAGGTCATGATCTTGTGGTTCAAGGATTTGGGCCCTGTGCTGGGCTCTGTGCTGACAGCTTACAGCCTGAGGCCTGCTTTGAATTCTGTGTCTCCCTCTCTCTGCCCCTTCCTCACTCATGCTCTGTCTCTCTCTCAAAAATAAATATTAAAAAAGAGATTTATTATTTATTCTTTTATTTTTAAAGTTTATTTATTTATTTTGAGATATTTATTTATTTTGAGAGAGAGAGAGAGGAAGGGAGAGAGAGAGAGCACAAGCAGAGCAGGGACAGAGGGAGATGACAGAGAGAATCAAAAGTGGGCTCTGCACTATCAGCAGATGGTGAGATCATGATGTAGGCTGAAATCAAGAGAATGATGCTTAAGTGACAGCCACCCAAGCGCTCCAAGTTCTTGTAATTTTGAAAGTCTTCCCATGTACTTCTTTACTTAACCTTATATCCAGAGGCAGTTTTCAGTTTAGCTTCCAATGATTGGAAGTACTGCCAGTTGAGTACCTTTGACAGCTTGAGTATGATCTACTTAAGTGATTATTACCCTTTGTTGTTACTAGAGAAGCCCAGATAATATACTTAGAGCAATCAATACTACGTATTAATTAAGGGCATACTACAAGTTCAGCAATGCGAAGGCAATATTTGTATATAAAAAGTGGTTTTGGAAAAATGGCAAAAGTTTTAACTCACATCCCAATGAATAATTCATCCATTATATTCAATTCAACAATAATTTATTGAGAGTCAGCTTATGGCAAACAATGTGTTTCATAACTCATTCATTGCTCGTCTCAACAAGCTCTTCTCAGTGGCTAAGAAAGTGATTGAAAATGAATGTTTGTGTGTAAGATTTTTCAGGAATCTTTTAGAAATAAAATTAGTAGTGGAGCAGGCCTCATTCTGACCTTTAGTGTGAATGTTCCCATACTAAGCTTGAGGACCATTGCTGTATTTTCAAAAAGGTACTTTAGAAACTGACCAAAGACAAATGTAATTTAAGAACTCTCCAGAAGTAACATCATCACAAAGAAAGCATCTGCTACTGTGTTGAATGAGAGTCTTTGGAATCAGGTAAACCAGGGTTTAATTCCTTAATTGTTCTCTAGCTGTATGATCTTGGACAGTTACTAGGCTTCCCTGGGACCCATTTCACCTGTAGATTAAGGATAATTCTTACCACAGAGAGCATTGCTCTAAGGTCAGATGAGATAATGCAAATACAACTTCTGATACATAATAAACTCTCAATAATAATTGTTCTGTAGACTATTTTATTTTTCATGCCTCAGAGATATTCTGGGTTCAGGTCCAGACCACCACAATAAAGCAAATACTGTAATTAAGAGAGTCAAATGATTTTTTTTCATTTCTCAACACATATAAAAGTTATGTTTAAACTATACTGTAGCCTAGTAAGTGTGCAATAGAATTATTGCTATAATTCATAAAGCAATGGACATGCCTTAATTTTTAAGAAATAACTTATTGCTAAAAAAAATACTAACCATTATCTGAGCTTTCAGGGAGTCATAATCTTTTTGCTGGTGGAGGGCCCTGCCTCGATGTTGAGGGCTGCAACTGATCAGGGTGGTGGGTGCTGAAGGTTGGGGTGTCTGTGGCGATTTCATAAGATAAGGCACCAGTAAAGTTTGCCACATTGACAGACTCTTCCCTTCATGAATGATTTCTCTGTTGCATGGGATGCTATTTGATAGTATTTTACCCATGGTAGAACTTCTTTCAAAGCTGGAATCCATTCTCATAAGCCCTGCCACTGCTTTATCAACTAAGTTTATGTCATCTTCTACCCTTTTTGTCATTTCAGTAATGTCCATACCATCTTCACCAGAACTAGATTCCGACTCAAGAAATCACTTTTTTTGCTCATCCATAAGAAGCAACTCCTCATCTGTTGCAATTTTATCCTGACTTTGCAGCAATTCAAATATAGTAATAATGAAAAACTTTGAAATATTGGGAGAATGACCAAGCTATGATGCAGAGATACAAAGGGAGTAACTGCTATTGGAAAAATGGCGCCCATAGACTTGCTTGGCCACAGCGTTGCCACAAACCTTTAATTTGTAACAAACACAATATCTGCAAAATGTTACAAAGTGAAGGCAATAAAATAAGACACGTGTGCAGTTGGACTTCTGTGGGATCCATGAATTGGAAGCATATCATGAAGTAGAAAAGACAGGCCAACTGTAATATAAATATACAAAAACACACTAATGTGCCAAGTGTTCAAATGGAAAACAAAATAGGGCAGGATAATAGTTAATTTAAATCTAATGTCGCCTAAAGAGATTCTAGTACGATCAGAGAAAACATACTAGTTGAATTTAGTCTCAAAGAATAAATACATGTTTTCTAGGTAAATTAGAAGAAAAATTTATATATAAGAAGAGTCATGTCCAAAAACAGAAGGATAAAGAGGATGATCTGGGGAAAGATGAAATCAGTGTCTGTGAGGTACAGTCTCGGTTGGAGTTGGAGAGGGCTGGGGACGTTAAAGCCTTGTTTGGGACACACTATGTGCGTGTTGACATGGAGTTGTCAATTTTTCTTTTAGATAGCATGTACTCAAATGAAACATTATTGTATGCACATCTGTGTTTTAGGATAATGGCTTGGAGGCTTGAACTGTCCTCCAAAAAGCATACAAATCCTACTTTTTCTCTCAGTAGACACACATTTTGAACAAGTTCATGAGTTACAAAAACTCAGGCAGAGCTTTCATTTTTCAAACTGGTAATGACAAAGGAGAATTTTTAAATTGTTTCCCTTGAGGTATCACATACCCAGCTTTCCTTTTGGGTGTAGAAAAAGTACAAGTCCCCTCTCTTAAATGTCCCACCATAGAATCTGCACCAAATCGCTGGGTCTCTGCCACATATTCAATTGCACCTGCAGAGAAAGAATCAGTACACACAAAAGCTAAGTGCTAAGAGAATGTATTCCACATTAGGAAGGCAAGAAATACTAGTACACCAGTGGGCTTAAATTGGAGAAGAGCCATTCATGTTCGTCTGAGCCATGTTGGTGTCCTATTAGACATTTGTGATAATATCTGAGGAACATTTCTCCATTGGGGTTGCCCATTTACTATTGCACCAAAATAAGTTGTCAATTCCCCAGAAGTACCACACATGTTTCTGTGTTACCCCGTTTATTTCCTAACTTAAGCACAGAGACTTTCGACCTTTCCGAGTGTAAAAATTCATTATGATAAATGGCTTTATAAACTTATTATTACACTGGAAATGGCCACGATGGTCATCAAAAAGCTATTGCAACATTTACTTTTAACTTATAAACTGTGAAAAGATAATGCTGCACATCCTTCTGGCCTAATAGTCATTTTGCAAATGTGGCTTCATCAAAAGGACTGATTTAATATGTAATAATATGATACCACTGAGAACGAGTGACCAAGGTGACAGTCTCACGATGTCCCAAATCAAATCCTTGATATATCTGCCAGGCGTACCACACTTGATTGTACACCTATTGCTTTCATTTCTGTTAATAGGACCATCACCCTTCTAGATATTCAAGCTTTGAACCTCAACACTGTGTTTAAATTCCTCTCTCTCTTATCCCTTCAAAACCTGGTTGGTCACAAAGTCTTATAGGTTAACAGACACTACTTCTAAGGTATCTCTGATTTTATATATACATATATGCTTGCCACCTCATTAGTTCAAATCCTTATTACTTTATCTGGACTATTCCAATAACCTGTAACTTGTCTTCTTGCCTTTAGGCTGTCTCTGTTAGAGCCAAACCACACACTATTGCCATAAGAACTTTACTCCTCTGGCTCCCTGATCAAACACTTGGAAGGGACTCCTCTTTGCCTACAAGGTAACTCAGCATAACATAGCGGACTGTCCAAAAACCGTTTTCGAACTGTCTTTCACTAAACCATTTCATTCACTGTCTATTCTTCCCGGATAGGACCTTACCATTGGTCTATTATCGGCATCATTCTGAGATTCTTTTTTGTTTACATTATGCCTATTCATAGGTAGTGATAATGCTTCCATCTTGAACAGCTATAAAATTTGCCACGAAACATTGCTGCATTTTGTGTGTTCTAGCTTGCATTACACACACACACACACACACACACACGTAAATTTATGTTATGTTCTCCATAATAGCGTTTTAAGGCTTTGTTCATTTTTAAGGCTTTGTTCATAGGTTCTGGTTGGAGGACACAGGGATTTCTGTAAGGGAAGCTAGAGGCCTGGAGAGGACTAACAAAGCATAGCTCTTAGCACACCCACCCACTCCTTCAGTTCAGTAGCTAGGATTTTATTTGTTTTATTTAATAAAGTATCTTATAGTATTCAATTTTATTTTTTAGCTTCCACTGTTTCTTATTTCTAAGTATAAGGGATTTCCACACTGACCTTCTAAATATCCACATTGACAGAATCTCTCAGGATTCTCCAGAACCCACCTTCATCAGGAAGGAGGTAGCTCTCCAAAAACTCTGAATCTAGTGTCCAAGTAGACAACATATGGCTTTGACCCAACACCTTTAGACTGAGACCCCCATACGCCAAGCCTCCGACCTCCAGCCTATTTAGTTTCTTCGCCATTGTCATTCTATTGTCATTTCCCTGTTTCTCTTGCATTAAATAAAGCTTTTGATTGCTAGAATGAAGTTCTGCAAGTTTCTTCACCTAGCCCTGGTTGTCTAGGCAGATCTAGAGAAGGCACACAAATGCATGGGTATCAAACCTGCCTCATCTATAAACTCCAGAAGGGGTGGGATCTATTCTCCAGCCTGACCCCACCTGGGGCAGAATTTGGTCTGAGAGGCATGATCCCAAGCCTTCTAATAGTTGTCCTGGCCATGCTTGTTTTTACCACAGTTCACTGTGTTTTCTCCTGATTCTTAAATGCTTTTGCACAGCTTCTCACTCAACCAGTGATTGGAATCCTACTTCCAGTAACAAAAGTGGCAAGGAGTCTTGACAACAGTCGTGCCCAGTTAGTCTGAGATCACAATGGACCCAAGGGAGGTGGCTATTCCCAAGGTCAGATGAGAGTAACAGTCTCTCTGTTGACTCAGAGGAAAGCTCATAAGAGACGCTGAAAGGCTAAAAATTTCTACTGTGGCACTAGCATTACTTGGACCCCTGGACCTTTTTCTTCCCATCATTTTTATGAATGAATTTAGCTCCTGCTACGTTCCCTCTTCCACCTTGCACCTAAACTGTCTAACCAGCAACTGCCAACTTGAAGAATAATTACTCCCTCTTCCAAAAATCATTTTGACCTACTATTCCTAAAAGGAGCTGAATTTCAGCTTCTGCCTCTGGCCAACGCTCTGTAAAAACTCCGCCTTTCTTTCCCAAGGAAGAACACCACTTCAGAGCTCTTATGCCAAAGTATTACAAATAAAGGCTTATGTTTAACATGCCCTGGTTAATCTCCTATATTACCTTGCTCAAATCAAATAAGAAGGACCTGGTAGAGCCCCAACTCACACTCAGTGTTTGGCTGACCAGCAGGCCCCTCTTACTGATACATGACACTGAGTCACAATCACAACTGTTATATGAACACAAAAAAGAGAGATTTTTATCCTAGTGATATGTTATGGGGGGATGCTTAGGAAAATACAAAAATCAAGACTGATACCCTGGACACAAACATGTAAAAGAGATAACTTTCTTAAAGGTGTGTATGAAACAAATGGGAAAAATGACTTTCACCAAGCAAGTTATGAAAATTTCACATCAGCCTATTCCTATTTATGCTCACAGAGGATGAACACTGTCCCCACACTGAAACCCGTCATTTAAGAATTCTGCTTCTTTGTTTTTCCATGTGTTGAGATAAGGAAGAATTTTGCTTTGGTATCCAAAATCAGTCAAAACAATGTTGACATTTCATCTCTCCAGGGATCAACAATTTAGGCTCAAAGCAATGGAAATAAAGGTTAGAACAACTCTCTCCACTTGCTGGGAGGGTCGCTTGCTACTCGGAGCAGGAGCTCAGGGGAAGCTGCTGTCTAGAATCTTTTGTCATCTGACCCCTTGCCTTTGACCCCCACCACAATCAAGTAATAAAAAGTACCAACTGCAGAGTTTAGGGCACTGAGGACAATTAAAGTTTCCTACCCTCAGGAACATTGCAAGCAGCAGGGCAGGATAAACATGAGTGTGATGGAAAGGTGCTCCTTATATTGATAGATGCGTTACTTTTATGTGATAAGAACTTTGATTTAATTCCTGGCTTTGGGTCCCCTCCTATTGTAAATAAAGAACCAAAGCACAGCACAGTTCAGAGAAGTAGGAAGCCCTAAGTTCAGCAGACTACACAAGATGCGGCTGGAAAGAAAGCACATTCAGAAGAGATGAGAATGTTGCCAAAGCCTCGGTGGATTGTAAGGAATAGTTAAGCAGAGCAGTTTTTCACAGTCAGATATGAGTAGTATCTCTGGAATGATGAGATACACAAAAGGATAAATACTGTTTATCACCTCTGCTTGAAACTATGGCGCACCTGGGTGGCTCTGTCGGTTAAGCATCTGATTTTTATTTTGTCTCACGTCATGATCTCACTGTTGGTGAGTTTGAGCCTCCCTATGGGCTCTTTGCTGACTTTGTGAAGTCTGCTTGGGATTCTCTCTCCCCCTCTCTCTTTGCCTCTCCCCCACTTGTGCACAAGCTCTCACTTTCAAAATAATAAATGAATAAACTTAAAAAAAAAACCCTACAAATCAGTAAGCAGCCGTATTGGCTGTTGTGCTGGCCAATCCCCTCCTCAGCATCAAGACCTCATTCTCCAGCTGGTGAGTCCCTCTCTGGGTAGGGACCTCAGGTCAAAGGGAGCTGCCTTGATCAAGGTTATAACTCCATCCAGGGACACTGGGCATCCACTGATCGGTGCCTTTATTTTAGCAGCGCAGTTTTAATGTGAAGGTGTTTGGGCACGTCGATCTCTTTTGCTCCACCTGTATTCTTAAGGAGCATTTTACCTGGGCATACGTTTCTAGATTAAAAATATAATTCCGTTGTCCTTTAATGTCCAGTCTGCTAACACTATAATTGATGTGGATCTGAATATAATTTTTTTCTGGTAGCTTTTAAAATTTTTCTTTCTTTATCTTTGATATTGTAAAAATTCACCGCATTATGTCTGCTGTGTGTGGGTTTATTTTATCTATCCTACTCGACACTTGCATTAGCCAGTTATTGTACAAAAAAGACTCCATGGTTTTCAAACATCACTCACGGATACTCATGCAGCTACAGCTAGTCTTGGGGTTAGCTGACCTAAGGGACTTGGCAAGATGTAGCATCCACTACAGTCTGGACCAAGATATAGCACTCTCACTTCTCTCCGCACGTGGCAGGCTGAAGCCAGTCACGTGATCAAATACAGAGACAAGAAGTAGAGAAGTAGACTTCTTTCCTATGTGGAGGGATTACACAGCACTACAAAGGGAAGGTATCAATAAGGAGACTAGAATTCATTCTACCATAAACCTGTAGGTTATTTCCAAGCTGAAAACTCTCCTGCCACCTTTACTATAAATATTCTCAGACTTCTCCTTTAGAATATCATTTCCAACCATTCCCTCTCTTTTCATCCTTTAGAGCTTTCTTCAGAAACCTGTTGCAGACTGTCAAACTATACTCCAAGTCCCCATTTTATTTTTATATTTTTTCTCTTGACTGCACATCCCTTTTCTATGCCTGAAAAGAAAATAACATTCTACAAAGTATTTTTCCTACTTCTTGAATATCTAAAGCTAACAGTTTTATTTCAATTTCATTAATCACACAATAATATATTCTCACTCTACAGAAGTCTTATGATGTGCATAAAGTTAAATCTTCTTCTAGCTTCTCCTGCCTCTACCCAGACTCCGAATGTTAATTCCCAACTCCAGAAATAATCATTTTTATGCATTCAGAGTATATTCTTCTTGATCTGTTTGCTAGAATACTGTATATATACATGAACATGTAGAAATACATCTTTGTTTTATTAAAGCCTCTTTTTACACATGTGAATTATAAGGTATGTATTTTGGGGGACAGATCCAAGAATTGGATAGGCTCCCATGCAAGTGAAGTGCTCTGCTCCTTTTTGTTTCACAGTTATTTTGTATTAGCAAGAGAGAGAGAGAGAGAGAGAGAGAGAGACAGAACACACAGGGAGAGACAGAGAGAGAGGGCATATGAAACAGGCTCCAGGCTCTGAGCTGTCAGCACAGAGCCCGATGCGGGGTTTGAACTTGTGAAGTGAGAGAACTTGACCTGAGCAGAAGTTGGGTGCTTAACTGACTGAGCCACCCAGGGGCCCCCATTTGTCGGCATACCTTAATGCTTTGTATTCTATACTGATGAATTAAAATTTTTAAAATGTGTGTTTTTCTGTATTAAAGAAGATGAAACTCTTGAGGGATGAGATGAAGAATAAAAGTAAAATCTATCATTTAATGAATCTGAAAAACAAAACACCAAATGAGAAAAGTTCCATTCTACTACATCAAAGAAAATATGAGACAATGGAACCGTTTATACATACACTTTGGAATAATCTGGCATTATCTACTGACCCGATGATGCATGTAATCATAATTTTTCCCAAATAGTCCTAATTTACCTGCTGTTCTAGCATCTTGTTCCATTTAGTACTAATGGTCTAGGGTACTGGCCAGAGGATTATTAGCTTGCCCTTGCCAGACACTTGACTGATCAGCCAGCTGCTCCTATACCAGTGTGCAGTCTGCAATGTGTGAAAGCATCCAGGCCACCAAGTCAGTGGAAATATAAGAAGTTATAGTTAAGATAGATATGAAATGTGTGTTAAAAAGACGCTAAGCCATCCTTCCATAGAATTTCCAAATAATAATCTGAATGCTCTTCTTGCAGTATTTTTGGCATTTATCATAAGCTGTACAGCTATAAACTACTTTATTTATCCTGTTGTTTGATGATATTCTTTCTTTTGTAATAACCCCTTTCAGGATAAATGATTCAAAAGTCAAAAGTTACATATAAAACGCAAGTAATGTAAACTGAAAAATAAACTATGGGATTTTCATTTCTTAGGAAGCTAAAAGGTACAGATATTTCATAAATTGTTTACAGTGTTTATGATTTCCTTATATGTTAAAGTGATATTGTGGTCAATATTAAAACACACACACACACACACAACAAAATAAGACAATCCTGTGAAAGGATAATCAACATCCATTTTAAAAGTTAGTATTACTAATTTAGGGTGCCTGGGTGGCTCAGTCGGGTAAGCGTATGACTTCGGCTCAGCTCATGATCTCATGGATCATGGATTTGAGTCCTGCGTGGGCTCTGTGCTGACAGCTCGGAGCCTGGAGCCTTCTTCGGATTCTATCTCCCTATCTCTCTGCCCCTCCCCTGTTCGCGATCTGTCTCCCTCTCTCAAAAATAAATAAACATTAAACATTTTTTTAAGTTAGCAAATTTAGGAGTGCCTGGGTGGCTCAGTCAGTTAAGCGTCGGATTTCGGCTCAGGTCATGATCTCCCAGTTCATGAGTTTGAGCCCCGTGTCAGGCTCTGTGCTGACAGCTCAGAGTCTGGAGCCTGCTTCATATTCTGTGTCTCAGTCTCTCTTTGCCCCACCACCCTCCCAGTGCTCATGCTCTGTTTCTGTCTGTATGTCTGTCTGTCTCTCTCTTAAAATTAAATACACATTAGAAAAGATTTTTTCAATAAATAAATAAAATATTAAAGTTAGTAAGTTTAACACAACTACCCCCAAAACAGTGATTTAACATACAAAACTGAAGAAGATACATTTGCTGGTAAAACGCATAAGCCTGTGAAGCATAACTTTTCATTTAGATCAAATGGCTAAACTCTTAAATAATTTTTTTCTATATCAAGGAATTAAGGTGAATAATTACAAATTAATTGGCACCTGTTAATGTGATGACTCCAGTAGTTTCATCAGATGCTTCAAATAGAAATCAGTTACTTCCCATAACATTTTTTTTCATTGAATTTAAGGAGTTGAAGTGTTTAGAATTTCATTCTGACGATGATAAAACATTCAACTTTATAATAAATGCTTTTGTGCGTTTATTAAAACTTTAACACTAGGGGTGCCTGGATGGTTCAGTCACTTAAGTGTCCAATTCTTGTTTTTGGTTCAGGTCATGATCTCACAGTTCAAGGGTTCGAGCCCCAACTTGGGTTCCATGCTGTGAGTATCAGGCCTGCTTAAGATTCTCTCTTTCCCTCGCTCTCTGCCCCTTCCCTGCTTTCTCTCTCTCTCAAAATAAATATGTAAGCTTTTCTTAAAAAAGTTTAACAGTAAAGATAAAACTGCTTGCTTTATGGTGATAATAAAAATACAAACTTTGACGGAACATCATGGTAAACACAAAATTCTTGCAAAATTAACAAACCTGGATAAGAGAAAAGCACTCAGATCTGTGATGCATACAGAATTCATAATTGTATCTAAACAAATTATAATATCCCAAGGACCTTGACAGAAGCTATAGTTGTCAAGTTTTACAACATACATGATTTGAGTAAGTAAACTATAAAGTTTTTATATAATACAGTTGATGTTGAAAACAAAGCAAAAAAATCCTTTGGCACCATAGTATGCACTACACATTGGTTTTACAAATGTCCAAGACTGTGAAGAATTATTTGGTAAATCAACATAAGTATACTACAGTGACCTTTTTGTGTAAATGGGTCCTCTGAAGTTAGAGAGCTTTGTCTTTCTAACACCAGTAATAACATTCAGTTAAATTATTGAATAAATTTAGTATAAAAAATCTTTGAAACTTTCACTGAATTAGTGATTAAAAACAAAGTGTACAGACAATCCCTAACATGATAGTTTGACCTATGATTTTTTGACTCTATGATGGTGTGAAAGTGATATGCATTCAGTAAAAAACATACTTCAAATTTTGAATTTTTATCCTTTCCTAGGTGAGTGACATGTAGTATGATGCTCTCTCGTGATGCTGAATGGGGTCAGCGGCCAGTAAGCCACACCATCACGAGGGTGAAGAACTGACACACTTAATCATTGTGCACCCATAAAACCATTCTGTTTGTCACTGTCAGTACAATATTTAGTATATCACATGAGATATGCCTCACTTTATCATAATACCAGCTTTATGCCAGATATTTAGTGCAACTGTAGACTAATGGAAGTGTTCTGAGCATGTTTAACATAGGCTGGGCTAAGCTATGATGTTGGGAAGTTAGGGGTATTAAACACATTTTTGACTCATGATACTTTCAACGTATGGGTTTATCAGAACATAATCCCATCATAAGTCAAGGAAGATCTACACAAACAAAAATACATAATAAGGTCAAAAGAGAAAATGAATAAATTAAACAAAGAGCATCTACCTATTCATAAAATCTCATTTTTAAATTATATAATCCCTTTCTACAAAATATTGTCTTGCAGGAGGAAATGTTTCATGGAGCATCTGTTTTTAATAGGATACATATCTATATATTTTTTACTAGAAAGGAATGAAATTAAGAAGGCCTATAATTTTGCAACATAAACAATGTGAGGGTTTTTTTTCCTAATTAAACTATTTGGAAAAAGGGAAAGATTCTTAATAGAGCAAAAAAAAAAACCAAAAAAACAAACAAAAGAAAAAACCCAACAATATCCGTGAAAATATTTAGTGCATAATATTGAAATTTTCCAATAAAAAATATTCTCCAGCCACCAAAAGTTGTTCTGAGTTTAAATTTATGTTAGCCCTTTCAGATACAATATCTTTCTCAATTATACTGAAGAGTGGAAAATATAGATTTATTAACCCACTAAATAACATTTCAAGGAACACTTAGGGCAATTGTGGAAGAAATTTGAAAATATTAAGACTACATTAAAAAATACAATCAGCATGCAAATGGTGACTGATTAATTAACTGATTAATGTTATTCTACCTAAATCTAAGATTATTTGTTTTGCTACTTTATTTAAGTACTTAAATAATAAACATAAAGGTTTTTTCAATTTTATTTATTGTACACAGATATTATCCTTATTCTTCAGAACTAATTTGTTTCTAAAGACCTTTTCAGGGGGCGCCTGGGTGGCTTAGTCGGTTAAGCGTCCGACTTTCGCTTAGGTCATGATCTCGCGGTTCGTGGGTTCGAGCCCCGCGTCGGGCTCTGTGCTGACTGCCAGCTCAGAGCCTGGAGCCTGTTTCAGAGTCTGTATCTCCCTCTCTCTCTGACCCTCCCCTGCTCACGCTGTCTCTCTCTCTCTCCTAGAAATAAATAAAACATTAAAAAAAATTAAAAAAAAAAAAAAAGACCGTTTCAGGACAGGGCTATTTAATTAGTCAACCAATGTACTATAGACAATTTGTCAGCCAATAAATATCAAAAAATTTTAAATTACACAATGTTGTTTGTTTTATAACCCCTTTAACTTTCCAAGTGCCCCAGTGTCTGTAATAACTTACATGATGATACTGCCTATGACTGAGTAACATCATTCTTATTATTTACCCAGAAGAATTCATGCACAGGAACACCAAGTGGTACATTCAAAGATGTTCACGGCTATATTACCAGGTTAAAATAAAAAAACAATTCAATTGCTTGAATTGAATGATAAATAGGAAAGTTGTTCAGAAAGTAAATCCTAAGAGTTCTCAACACAAGGTGGAACTTTTTTTCCCCTATTTTCTTTAAATTTTTTTTAAATTGTATTCATATGAGGTGTTGAATATTGGCTGAATCATCTCACAATATGTGTAAAGTAAGCCATCAAGCTATGAACTTACACAGTGATGTATGTCAGTCATTTCTCAGTAAATTGGGGGCGGGATCCAATTGCTCAAAACTAGAAGGATGAATATAGTTTGTTATAGATTGCTATACTACTAATGGACATAAAACAATGCAACAACACAGAAACCATACCGACATAAAGCTGAGGAAGATGGAGACATATAAGGGGAAACAAATTCTATGTGCACACTCACAAAACATCCCAAACATATTAAACTATCATTATTAACCAGACATTCATAGGAGGCAAAACTCTAAAGAAATTTCAAAGGTGTTGTTACTTATAAGGAGAAGAAAGAATCAAGGCTTCAAGGATTCTAAAAATATTCTCTTTCTTGATCTTGATGAAGTTTAGACAAATGTTTCCCTCATAATAACTCAGAAAGCCTACATTTGGATTTCATTTGTTAACTGTGTATGTGTCAAATTTTCATTTAAAAAAGGTAAACAGACATTCTGAAAAATATTTTGAAAATTTTTATTTTGCAGCCTCTTTTTGTCATTTGCCGGAGTAGTTGATACTTTTGAAATATAAAGCCATTAAACAATTAAAAATATAGTTACATCAAGGTGATTTTCCATATCTGAGTGAGCATGTGTGTGTATGTATGAGTTGTGTTTATTTGTATGCATTTATGGGGGGGTGTATGTGTGCGTGCACTTCTGTATGATGCACGAGTGTGTGTGTGTGTGTGTGTGTGTGTGTGAGACTACACATGCATTTGCATGAGAGACTGGTTTGTATGCTTTGGGGTAAGGTAAGGATACATTTTTTGGCATCGGCCGATATGATTATCACAGAAAAACTGAGATGAACTGGGAATTTGAAATTAGAAACCCAAACAGAAAGAAAATTTCAAGTAAATGAAATAAAAGAAATGAATAGACTGCTTTCATCAAGTTTGGTGTTGTAAAATACATACTTTAATATTAGCTTATTCCCAGATTTTTGTTTTCCCAGTGTGTGGTTCATGCAACTATAATGACTTTGTGAAAATAGAGCCCTCAGCTATGAAGGAAAGACCTCCACCTGTTATTCTCTGATTATTCTCATTCCGTACTGCTTTTCACTGCCTCCTTATGAGTATTATCCCCAAACAAAAACAAGAAACACCTGCTGTATTATACACAATTTTCAATCAATTCATCAGTAGCGTTAGCATAAAAGAAAGAAATCAACCAAATTATTAGTCTGTTTGGGAACTGGGAGAACAGATTTAAAGGATGTGAGTATTTTCATTTCAAAGTAATTTGGTTTCTTTGCCTTTTGTAATTGTGGAGCACCAAATTCTTTTTGCCTTGCCACTTAGAATTTTCATCATTGCCTTATATAATATTTATTGAAAAAGTCTCTGAATACTGGGCACCACTAAATATAAAGACACACACACACACACACACACACACACACACACACCATCCCATCTACACAGATAACATGGCCAGCATTTTCCAAGAAATTAAAATTTCATTATAATCATTCTGCCATTCCCTCAAATTCTTAATTCACTTCCTTAACCCATTCAGCCTTCAGTTTGGCACTTTGATTCTCAGGTAGCAAAACTCACTTAAATTAAACAAAGACTTATTGATTGACTCTTACAGAATCTATTGGATAAATGTGCAAACTCTGAAGCTTACAGATCTGGCTTGAAACAGTAGCTCAAATTATAATTAACTATGTATGATTAAGGCACAATGGTTAGCCTCTTTCCTGACCTATAAAGTGGTCATAATATCCTGAGATAAAACTTTAGTAATGTAGAAACTACCAATCAAAATCAAGAAAAATGAAGTCATTATTAGAAAGGTAGTTAATTAATGTTATTGAGCAATTGTTATATCTCCAGCTTTGTCTGCTAATGTATATATTGGATGAAACATGGGTTTTTTTTGTTGCTTGGGTTTACCTTAAATGAGTGGCATCCAAACCAAAATATTTCTATGTTTATATCAAATTTTGTACATCTATTGCAATACATTGAAAAATAACAAATAATTGGAATTTATCACAAAGACAAGTTGCTTGGATTACATTTTTGCATAATCAAATGCACAGGCAAGTGCAAGCTATTTTTCAATATTTTAAATACAGTACAGTAAATAACTTCACTACCCCCCATCTCTCTCCAAGTTGAAAAGCCCATTTTTATTCTATAGGATTAGTGGAGGAAAGAAGGAAGGAAGAAAGGAAGGAAAGAAGGAAGGAAGGGAGGGAGGGGATGATAAAGATAGTATTTTTTTTATTTTTAAAATCTTTGGAGATTTATTTTATAAATACGTATAATGATCTCTCCAGAGGAGAGTAAAATTAAAATAGTTGTTTGTGAATTCTATTACCATGTTCAAGGTACATTTTGAGTTTGAAAATTTCTGATGTGATCTTTCTAGTCATATAGGTTATTTACCATAATAGTGTAGCTTAGTAGTACCTCTATCCCCTTGCAAACACAATAAATCCATAACATGATGCATGTTTGGGTAGCAGGTAAAGGAAGGAAGAGACCAGAGGAATGCAAGCAACCTGATGAATAAAGACCGTGATGAACTGATCAATGGCTGGGAGCAAACAGATAACTTTTCACTTCCCCATATCTGTGAGAACAAGTCCTGACCAATTTCCTAAGGTTGGTGTTTTTCTCTGTGAAATAGATGGGTGAAATATAGTGACAGGAGTATGGTCTGCTTTTTTATTTGAAAAGTGAATTTGCTACATTTAGGGAAATTATGGGCTTGATGCTCAGGACTGTGGCCACTGAGGCCCCAACGCAGATACAAATTAACATCTTGTCACAGTCCAGGGCATAGCTAATGGACTGACCTGGCCTGAGGTCCCAGAGAGCTAAGAAAGCACATGTATTAATGGAAGAAGAGAGCAAATGTGAGGCAATGTGGAATCCAATGTTTTGACCCTATACTATAAAAGAAGGTATAGGAGTGGCAACAATTGTGGGGAAGTCATGGCAAAAGAACACTCTGAGTGACCCTACTGCCTCTGCATGATCGCATAGAATGAACCTGTTACCTTAGTCCACAAGAGGTACAGCAAGCAAGGAAGCATTCAGATGTGGCTGGTGTCTAATTCCTGAACCGAAGGGTCCTGGATCACCTATCTTACAAAGGCTCATCTGTCTCACTGAGGGAAAAAATCAGCCTGCAGGGAATTAACAAGGCCTTGCTCTCCCTGTCATATGGAGGTGAAAAGTTGTGTTTTCTCACCAATATTGATTGGTTCACAGTCCTCATTCACTTATTCAACAAATATATATTTAGAAATGATATACATAGGCTTTGATTTAGGTACTCAATTGCAGATCAAATAGACATATTCTTTGTTCGAGCTTTCTGTCCAGAGGAAAAGAGAAATAACATACAAGTAAACAATCAAACAAAAATACAAAATGATAATCTGAGAATGATGGTACAGTAGAGTCAAATTAGACATTTTAACAATATTAATTATTCTAATTCATGAGCATGGTATATCTTTTGATTTTCTGTGTCATCTTCAATTTCTTTCCTCAATGTCTTATGGTTATAGGGTACAGATCCTTCACTTCCTTGCTAAAATTTGTTTCTAGGCATCTATTCTTTTTGATTCAATTGTAAAAGGGGTTGTTTATTCAATTTATATCTCTGCCAGTTCATACAACTGATTTCTGTACATTAATTTTATAGCCTTCAACTTTACTGAACTCATTGGTTAGTTCTAGTAGTTTTTTGGTTGAATGAAAAGAAGTTTTAGTTTGATGTTGTTAATTTTTCAAATACTCTATTAATTTGTTATTCTTCTTTATATGGTTTAGAGAATCCTTCACTAGGTCAAGGTTAATTTTCTAATAAAAGTTATAAATTCTGGTATTTACATTTGTCTTTAACCGATCTGAAATTTATTTTTGTGAATTGTATGAAGTAAAGATCACATTAAATAATTCTTTTTATAGGAATTTTAATATTTATTTTTGAGAGAGAGAGAGAGAGAAACAGAGCGTGAATAGAAGAGGGACAGAAAGAGAGAGAGGGAGACCCAGAATCCAAAGTAGATCCCAGACTCTGAGCTGTCAGCACAAAGCCTGACATGGGGCACAAACCACGAACTATGAGATCATGACCTGAGCCAATGTCAGATGCTTAGCTGACTGAGCCATGAAGGTGCCCCCTCATCAAATAATTCTTTAAGAATGCTATTCATTTTCTCTCTTTTTTTTTCTTCTTTAACCAATTTTATTTTTATTTATTTATTTTTTTTACAAATAGTTTATTGTCAAATTAGTTTCCACATAACACTCAGTGCTCATCCCCACAAGTGCCCTCTTCCATGCCCATCCACCCTCCCCCCCACATCCATCAGTCCTCAGTTTTTGTCAGCATTCAAGAGTCTC